>NC_137819.1:40874892-40964892 GCF_963921795.1 Nannobrachium achirus | reverse complement strand
ATTTATGTTGGTTGAAATCAGGTGATATTCTAGGCCAGATCTGACTAGTCATGGTTTGACTTGATCTGGCCCCAATCAAGACGTCACTGATTGGTCCAGGTCCTGACCGTACTTGCAGGGGGGTAAGTGATATTTTCTGGTCCAGACTCCAAACTGTTCGGTAACAGGGGTCTCCATGTCTCACCAGCTCTTTAATAAACAGAAAATACATGTTCAGGTGGGTGACAGAATTTCAGCCAATCAGGAGAGAGTACCCATTCATCAGCTTGTTGTGTGTTCCAGTGGTCCAGTTCCAATTTTGTCTGCTCATTTATTTGTGTCATCACTTCCATTTTGACTTGTTTAATCTCTATCCTGTCTACACTATCCTGATTGGATAACATTGGTACCCTGACCTGAAAATGTATTTTACAATTTACAATTTAGGCATTTAGCAGACGGTCTTAATCCAGAGCGACTTACAATAAATAAGCAAGCTAATAATGTACATCAATACAATAAGCAAGGTAATACATCAACACCTCAACAGCAATACATCAAATCAAATGCATTTTCTGTTTAACTCACTGAATGCTTTAATTAAAAATCACCTTTCTGGGTTGCCTGCCACGATTTTCTTACCATTTAAAGTGGGCACGTGCGCATCCATCGTGCACAAAGGTGCACAGATTGTGCACTATCTGCATACACGCCGTGGTCCTTTTCCGCGATCACAAAAGACCGCATATTAATCCAAGCTACCGTTCCTGAGTTAGCAGCAGTGTTAGCTAGCTGTGTACACAATTGAACAGGAAACAGAGAAATGGGTTGTTTCTGCAAAAATAATGGAGATCTGTTTACTGTTTCCGGTCCAGACAGGAAGTACTGTCTTGGGGGCACTTTGGCACTGCGGATCGGCAAACGATTTTGGATACATTTTTATGAATGAAATCAAATTAAATTCTCTGGATTCTCAGGCGTGGCAGCCTGGACCAACGGCTATTTCTCAGGATTATCGGCAATAAATGAGTTTTAATACGGAGCTGGAGAGACATGGAGACTCCTGTTACAGAACAAACACTCTATAGCAATGAGTACTCAGAACATAGAGCTATTTCACACGTATTCTAACTGAAGAAAAGCACGTACCGTACCTTTAAGTGGAACAAAGGGCAGGTGTATGGCCAATTGGTCTTACAGTAGTAAGTACTGTATGTCCTATGAGAGATCGGGACATCTGGTGATTTAATCAGGCTCCTCTGGGGCACGTCAACAACTCAGTCCATTTACTGATTCTGGGTCAGTGCCGTCTCCATAGTAGTGTTAAGTTCTATTTGGATGTTGGCAGTTCTCCATCTCAATGGGCCTCTCGGCGCCGATGAAAACAGTCTAGGCATTTAGCTGACACTCCCCCAACGGGACATAGAAGAGATGAGCTGGACATGGCCCAACACACTTGGAGTTCCTTAGTGCTCAATCAAGCCAAAGAATAAAAGCCATATTGCTGGGAGGGAAATCATGACGATTGAATGTGCACTTTGTGACATTGGCATGGTGTTAGGTATTTTCAAAAACCATCCCATACAAGTTGGGCTGGCCCCTTATTTTGCCAAAATGCAGAAACACCAATATTAGACAGTCAGGTCAGTAATCAGTATATGGTTGGTTAAACCCGGCCGAAAATGTATACATAATGTTTTTCAATGGTTTCTGTTACTATTGGGCATGCTAAATAGCATACAAAAAATCCAACTTCCGTAAAGGCATCGTTTTTAAGACGGCATCCACGATGGCTGCCAGAAGGTTCAAATGGCTATACTGTATCTCAACCTAGAAAGGTGGTATTGGTGTCTAACACTTGGTTATCTAACTTGGTATCTAACACCACGCCAAAAATCTAAAGCGTGTCAATCTTCATGATTTTTGACATCTTCCCTCCCAGCTACTGTAATAACAATGCACGCAGATTACAAAACAGTCTTGACATCACCTCTCACCTCTCCAGCCATGAACTGTCCAAACCCAGGAGGAAAGGTCAGAGAGGAGATCACCAGGGTGACGACAGCAGGGAAGATGAGGCGACTGCATGGAGAGGACAAACGACAGACGGAGATGTCAGCGGACCTCTGCTGTGAAGCCTGCACTTCACATGGGTCCATGTGGTTCCATTTGTGCTTAAATATTTAGGCCTAGAATTATTGAATGCTTTAACCAGTGAAAAATAGCAGATATACAAGCTCACAGCTGCGAGCTTGTAGATCTATTTTTGAAAAAGTCGTGAAAATGTGTGCAAATCTTTGAATATATGGATTTTCAAAGCGAATGTGTGTAACTCAAATTTTGCTTCTGGGTGGTCCCTGGAACTAAATATTTTGAGATGGGGGTCCGTGGCCAAATACATATCATTTTGGGGGTCCTTCACATGAAAAGGTTTGAGAACCACTGACATAGTAGTCTCTCAAGAACAGACTAACTGAGCTCCAGTTAAGTGAAAAGGACCTTTTCTTTGACGATGGCTGGCCAGATTACTGACATAGAAACATAGGTTTTTAAAAGAAATCTTAGAAGGATTCAAAAGACACTTATAGAATCGCATCAAAATTCGAATTTTCCCGATTAAAAAAAAATAGCAGATCTAGCTCGCAGCGCTGTGAACTTGTATATCTGCTATTTTTCAATAGTTAAAGCATAAAATAATGATACACAATAATGTGTACCCGTTCTAAATGGATTAAATCAAACACTAAGGACTTGCACACACATGCAGTCACACTCACTGTTTAGTGAGGAATCGGGTCATGGCGTTGGGTCGTCTCATGAACAGAACCACCTGTCTGTTGAGGTAGACGAAGAAGGCCCCCAAGAACCCACAGGAGATCCTGGACACAAAGGCGAACAGCAATGTTAATAAAATAAATTGTAACTCAAGCGTCTCTTCCTTCCTAACAGCTCAAAGTCTACATGCAGCCAGTGTCTGGGTCATTTAGTTTAAGCATAGTGATGATAAGTTGGATTAGTGTTGAGAGTGCATGCAGTTTTTTTATTTGTATTTTATTTATTTTTTTGCCAGAATGACTGGCTCCCAGGCTAATACACACCCACCCATACCCATCCATGTGTACGCGCAGGGTTCAGACCTACATACACAGTCACATACTGTACGTACACATTATTTTTCCATCTCTCACCCAATGATAGCGAAGGCAGGCAGCTCCTGCAGGTCAAAGGGGAAGTCCATACGGAACTTTGTCCTGAAGAGAGCGGTGATGGTGACTGAGGAAGAGCAGGAGAAAAGGAGGAGGAACCATTATCGTCACAGTCAGTAATTACAGCTGTATACAGTATGGTCTCATGGATCATACACATTGTGATATCCCATTAGGTCACTGCTGCTAGATAAAGGACAGAAGGGAGATACATGAAGCTAATTCATTTACTACTGTTTCACTTTTCCACTGTTTGAGGAGAAATGGCGCCGCCTAGTGCATCCTCTTATGAGTGCAGAAAATGCATCTATACATAAAGTCAAATAAATATATTGATTGATTGAAGACTTTATTAGAAGTTTGCATAGAAATACAGTTTCATGACAGTACAGTTCACTGGTACGAGGTCAACTAAAAGGAGATCCTAGAAAGCTTTTCTGCATATTTACACAGCTACCATTTAATATCTCAAATACTGTAACATTGAATGACAGACGAATAGAACACAGTACTATGCAGTAGGCAGTCAGAAAAAACAAAACAAAGAACAGTGCAAAAAAATATATACAGTAGATATTTACAATAGAAGGGTCAGGTAGGGAAGTGCAGAGAATAACGCGCTGCGACGCGTTGTGAGCTTGAAGGTCTGCTATTTTCGATATTTTCATCAAAAGGCCCTTTTAGAAATGTCAGCCCCTGCCTCTCTAACATTCTCTGCACTTCCCTACCTAAGTGTACCTGCATTGAATATGAGT
The DNA here is from genome assembly GCF_963921795.1 of Nannobrachium achirus. Classification (NCBI taxonomy): domain Eukaryota; kingdom Metazoa; phylum Chordata; class Actinopteri; order Myctophiformes; family Myctophidae; genus Nannobrachium; species Nannobrachium achirus. Next base: position 40,960,952 of record NC_137819.1, on the reverse strand, counting down.
ACAGTATAAGTATGTGTACCTGCTTCCCTACCTATGAGTACAGTATAAGTATGTGTACCTGCATCCTTATTGAAGACAGACAGCACTCTGAATATGAAGGCACTGAAGGTGGCAGCAAAGTAGCCTCTCCAGTAGTTCCTCACCGCAAAGTATGTGGACGTCACCTCAATACTGAACAGCACACCTGACAGGGAAGAATAATATTAAAATGTGTGTGTGTGTGTGTGCGTGTGTGTGTGTGTGTGTGCGTGCGTGCGTGCGTACATTTAAACTGGGTAGTATAACGAGTACTCGATACACAGAGATTGTGAGACACAAGTCAGCAATGACACTGTGTGTGTATACATTGTGTGAGTATATGCATGCTTTATGACAAAAACACAGAGTTAAAGATGAAAAGCAACCACCAGATGCGTGTGAATATAATCGGCACATTGACGAAACCTATAGAATGAATGGGATACAAATGCCCCCCAAAAAGCCTTATGATATGTATCTGTTATGTCTTCCACAGCAATTTGTATGCAGTACATGAGTACATGTACTGCATATATATTATTGATTTATTTTGATTTATAAACATACTGGACTGTGTTTTTGTTTAGTTTAGTTTAGTCAAAGGGCTTAGGGCCAAATGCATGCTTTACAGTAGAGAAAATGGATTGTGTAGAACAGCCTGGTTCTCAAAGTGAAAATAGTCGAGTCCCGTTGTGAGCTTTTAGATCTGCTATTTGCAACATATCTTGAAAAATTAAGGAACATTTTGAATATTTTCTGAAACATTTTAACTGATGGGAGTCCCTAGCACAAAACATTAATTTTCAATCCACGGATAAATACATATTAACGGGGGTCCCTGACATGACACGTTTGAGAACCACTTATGTAGAAAGGCAGGCAGAGAGAGAGTAGAGTACCTCCTAGAGGGGTACCAAAACAGCAACCCACCCCCACCGCACAGCCCACTGTTAGGATGTCTGTGTAACAGTATGGGTTCTACTGACACACACACACACACACACACACACACACACACACACACACACACACACACACACACACACACACACACACACACACACACACACACACACACACACACACACACACACACACACACACACACACACACACACACACACACAGAGAGAGAGAGCGAGAGAGTGGGGGGGACATGGAGAAAAGGGAGTATGATGTCAAAGAAACGGAATACGATGAAAAAAAGAAAGAAACAAACACACAGAGACAGAGACAGACGATAACAGAAACAGGGAAACACAATGTAAAAGGAACGTTTTTGATTGATTGTACAGTAATTAATTGATCCAATGATTGACTCAGGTGTTTCTCCTGATGTTATGCTCACCCGATAGACTCCTGAGACGAAGGACATGAACCGGGCCAGAACAGCAGCACAGATACTGGCTATGTGCACAAAGGGACCCTGGAGAGAGAGATAAACCTTTTGTCACCACCGCCCTCTAACTCACTGGTCCTCAAACTTTTTAGCTCAATTCCCAAAAATGTGACATTTGCCAAACTAGTGAAAACAGCAGATCTACAAGCTTGCAACGCAGATCGTCTATTTTTTTTTTGTTTGTTTTTTATGTCTTGAAATAATAATAATTAAAAACCAAATGTTGGAAGCCAAAAAATCAGTAAGAGCGAGATCATTTAGCGACCTACAACCGGGTCGCAACGTGGTCGGTAGTTTTCAGCGACCGGGTCGCTAAATCGAGCGACCGGGTCGCTAAATCGAGCGACCGGGTCGCTAAATCACGACCGCGCCGCTAAATCGACCGACCCGGTCGCTAAATCTACCGACCTGCCTGAAGTTTTTGGTCGGTAGGTTTAGCGACCCGGTTGGTACATCTAGTGACCCGGTCGGAAGATTTTGCGCCCCAGTCGGCCGATTTAGCGACCCGGTCGCTCGCTTTAGCGGCGCGGTCGGTGATTTAGCGACCCGGTCGGGAGGTTGCGTCGGCAGGTTAGCCTACTGAGGTTAGGTTTAGGGTTAGGGTTAGTAGCCCGGTGGTCGGTGGATAAGCGACCACCAGTCGGTGGATTTAGCGTCCCGGTCGGTGGATTTAGCGTCCCGGTCGGTGGATTTAGCGTCCCGGTCGGTGGATTTAGCAACCCGGTCGGTGGTTTTAGCGTCCCGGTCGGTGGTTTTAGCGTCCCGACCTCGGTGGTTTTAGCGTACCGACCACGTTGCGACCCGGTTGTAGGTCGCTAAATGATCTCGCCCTCTCTCCAAAAAATAAGGGACCCATAAAAAGGTGTACAAGTTGAAATAAAAGTTCAACATACCAAACAATTATACAGGAAAAAGAAAGGAAACGATTATAGCAATTTAAACGATTTTTAAATTGTTATAATCATCTGGCCAGTGATATATATATCGATGACATCAGTGATCTTCATATATGGGCATAAAAGGGATTCTGGGGAATACCCGTATATGGACTTTTACATAGGTGATGTCACCTGAGATATCACCTGTGATGTCACAGGGATGTGTCAAGGGAACCACAGTGTTAGGCGTGACCTACTATTCAGAGATACGTGGACAAGATGTGCCGGACATCTCAGTGACATCAGAGCATGATGTCAGAGCGACAAACCCATAGACTTTTTTTACATAGTAAAAATGTGTACACACACAGAGACAAGCTGTGACATTTCTCATGGTAAACTGCGACCTTCGGTCACAATAACATCTTGTATTTTGACAATTATTTAGGGGCCCACTTGCAATATCCTCACGACCCACCAGTGGGCCCCGACTCAGGTTGAGAATCACTGTATGTGGTGCAATGGTGCATACTGTACAATGTCATTTAACACTCTCTGCAGTGCATGGCACACGTGACAACACAACAACAACAACAGAAATAATAATGTAAATAAATAAGACTTGCCTCTTTCCCAACAGGCATACCACTGCCCAGGCCTGCAGTCAGGCCAATGCACTTAGCGATGAAGGCCTTGAAAGTTAGATACTCTTTCAACACCACACCTCGCAGGATGGTCTTCAACTCTGGAATACCAGAGCCTGGGGGAGGGAGAAAGAAGGAAGGAGGGGGGGGACAATGAATGAGAGGAAGGGAATGGGCGGGACGGCCCACTTTGAGAACCACTGCTGTAGTGTACATGATTGTAAAACTAGTGCACCTGCCTATATCAATAATCAGTATCTAAGACAATCTAACACTAACACAGTGAGTGAGCGTGCGTGGGTGGGTGTGCGAGAGTAAGTGAGAGTGAGTGAGTGATGTGCAAACACATCAGCAAGATTTGTGAGGTCCTGTGATAGGAGAAGGATATCAAATGGAACACAACCACCTTAAAAGACTACCGATCATGGTGTATATAGTCCTTGCATCGAGTAATCTCCATAAATGAAAACTATGTTCCACCCTTTTAAATTGTACATATTTTGTGATTATATATAGTATATTGATTGATTGCATTGTACAGTGTACACTTCTGCTTTGGCAATGTAAACGTATGTTTTCTCATGCCAATAAAGCCCTTTGAATTGAAACTAAATTGAATATTGAATTGAGTGAGTGAGTGAGTGAGTGAGTGAGTGAGTGAGTGAGTGAGTGAGAGGTAGATGGATGGAGGAAGAATGAAGTGAAAGACAGAGCCGAGAGAGATTGAGGTGAAAAGTGTGATGTCCTCACAAGTATAGTGATACAATGTTTGTGTGCATGTGTGTGTGTGTGTGTGTGTGTGTGTGTGTGTGTGTGTGTGTGTGTGTGTGTGTGTGTGTGTGCGCGCGCACACACGTGCGCGTGTACACACCGATGGCTTGCGGTGCCACCAGGTGACAGAAGAGGGAGGAGAACATGATGAGCATCATGGGGTAGGATACCCAGGTCAAGTACTGGAGAGGGATGTTCCCTCTGAGCTCCACATGGATCCACTTATAGACTGAGAGGAAGGGGAGGGGCGAGGAGAGAGAGGGAAGAGGAAGAGGAAGGGATGGATGGAGGATGAAGAAAGAAAGATTTATTTAAGGCCGCAACTATCAATTGTTTTCTTGGCAATCGCCATTTATTTAATGCCTTATTAACGTCGTCAGTGCCGGGTCCATTTGGTTCAATTTGTACACAGTCAAAGTTACAGACTTGCAAGGGTCAATTTAGGCCCCCATAAAGGAACCTAGAGAGTCCCTGAAATCCACTTTGCGAACCACTGCTTTAATTAATCGAATAATCGAGAAGCTTCTTTAAATATATGTTTAGTATATATCAACAAATCAATTAACCACCTTGTTTATAAACTTCATTTCATAAGGTGTTGTAAAAATTGTGAACGTTTAAATCATTAATCACTTCTTGTTATCGATTACTTCTGTTAACTGATGCACACCTAGATTCATTTGAAGGAAAGGAGGGTTTCAATACAGGTAATAGCGACTTTAAGCTCGATGATTTTCAGGACGGCAACGCCAGGCGGACTACGGCTGCTATGACGTAATCGCCGTAGTGGTCAAAATGGTTAAGCAATAAGCCTCGGCGGCGACTGGTTCCCACCCCTTTCACTGAACGCTTTGGTTCCCATGGCGACGCATACACGCAGCAGACGGAGTAGGCGCTACGTGGGAAGGGACCTTCTGCCGTAGTAGAGACGGCTGCAGCGACGGCAAGTTTATCTATCGAGCGCGGATCATTTCCGGTTACCGTTGTCATCTGCCGTTGCCGTAGCGTTGCTTAAGGTTGCTAATAATGCGTTCCAGTGGTGAGAGTTGCATTGTGGGATCTGTAGTTCTCCTACCTTGCAGGCTCTTGGCGCTGGCATAGTCCATGGTCCAGCTAACCAGAGCCATGGTGATGCCGAGCAGGACGAGAAAGATCCAGTCCTCTCCTAGCTTGGTCACCAGGAACCTCTGCACCCGAGGTATACAGTCTGCAAAACACAAACGCACCCTAACTTTGATGCTCCGTGTCTAATGTGCAAGCATTATATGAATTTAAATTAGGGCTTAGATTAAACAAAATAATCTAATTCATTAGTCTATGTAATTAATTAATCAAAATTAATCCCATGTTGACCTGAGCAGCTTTTTTTTTCTTTTTTCTTTTTTTTTAAACACATGGTTGGTATAAGCGTGAATCAATGAGCACCCTGGGCATGATATGCGCTGTGCGTTGCATAAACGGAAGTGGCGGAAGTGCTGCGATTAAGGGAAGATACGTCATGCGGTGCAGATCTGTTTACATCCCTCAGCAAAACAAACAGAGTAGTTCTTAACTCTTAATAGGTGTAACTTTCTTTTTTAGGGGGCACGGTGGTGCAGTTGGTAGTGCTGTCGCCTCACAGCTAGAAAGTCCTGGGTTAGATTCCGCTGTGGCGTGTTCTCTCCTCCACGTCATCAGTGCCCATACCCTAGGTGGGGTTGGCGAAAGGGCCTTTCTGTGTGGAGTTTTCACGTTCTCCCCGTGTCCCCTAGGGTAAGTACCCTCACAAAAAACATGCAGTAATCCTGGTCTCTATAATGCCTCCCCCTGGCCATCCCCTGATGGAGGGGAAAGGAACTGGTTGGAATAACATGTTCCTTCCACGCGCTATGTCCAACCAGGGAAACTCCCCCTGTCAGGTGAAAAGTAGGGACTTGGACTCCTCATGCATAAAAGGAGGCATGAGGTCAGTCCGTTGTCTCCCCAAGTTGGCAGAGGGAGTGTACTGCCCAGGATTACATTAGATAATTGACACCGAGTGAAAAATGGGTGACAAAATCGTGGGATAAACGAAAAACCGTAGGTGCGGGAGAAATAGCGGGGAATACTTTTGCAGGAACACCGCACTGTGAATAAAACAACATCCGGGAGAATTCACACAGCGGAAGTCCCACCTCTCTGTGCACTCTCTGCCTCATATCGTGACCAGGCTTTTCTCTTCACAGATGATTAAGCCTGGCTACACAAGGTTAATCAATGAGTGAGTTTTTTTAAGTGAATTTCCCATCCAATGGGCCAAGCAAAGCGATTCTTCTCTCCCATTGCGTGCACTGGGGTTTGTTGTCTGTTGGTTGGTGCACCGGTATGATCTGAACGCCTGAAACTCATCAGGTGAGGTTGCAAAATTCCAGCCCTAATTCATCCCAACCATTCTCTGGCCATGGTGAAACATCTTGAAAGCATTCGCGGCACACCCATCTGACCACGTGGCCACGTACATTTCAGACTCATGCATGTTTATTTTAATGATCACTTTACACACACTATAGTTCCCATTTATGCATTATCTTAACATTCATTGTTCAAATAACATAATATAATTATTATACTTTGACATGTAACGTTTTATATTTTTAATGTATAATGTATAATATACTGTATCAATACCCTCATGGCCCACAGGGCTGGGAACTTAAACCCCAGCATCCGTATTGTGTTGTGAGCTCATCGATCGGATATTTTCAGCCAAAGCTTTCCCCACAACAACAGCAAACAGAAAGGACATGCAGTATAGAGCCCTAAGGGAATCTTCTCGTGTGGATTTTATTTCCACGTGTTTTGTGGGGTGATTGATTTACCTCCGCATTTGGAGTGGGATTGTCTTTTCTTTACAGACGATTGTTCCGTCGCGGGTTCCGCAGCGGGTTCCTCCTCGATTCCCAGTACCTCTGTGTCAGAGGGACAGGGAGGCGGTGGTGGTGGTCTGCCCCTGTGTCTGCTGAGTGCATGGCCCTGGTGGCCTTTCTCCCCGTGTCTGTGGCGACTGTGTCCGTGGTGTAAATGGTTCTTCCCGTGGCTACTGTGGTGATTGTTGCCATGTCTGTTGCCGTGTCTCCTGATCTGTCTCTCCGTCAGCAGGCGGGTGGCCTCTCGCCGTCCAGACCCCCCCTGGTGCTCCTGGTACTCGCCATATAGCTGGAAAACACAGTTACACGCAATCAATACGATGTAGGTTAGTCCAGTTGTTCTCAACCTGTTGGTCGCGAGCCCCAGTGGGATCCCCAAATATTTGGGGGGTCCCCAGATTATTAACTTAATGTGCAACATTGTTTTCTCACTCCACCATTATAAGGTTTAAGTAAACAGTACTAAAGTGACAATATAAGGACTTAGTGTTTTAAGGACATAGTGTTTGAAGTAAATATTTTTTTTTGTTGGCCATAAGCTGTATAAAGTGCCATACAATCAAAGAGGCTCAATGACATGATCATTATGGAACTATAATTCCATACCACTCCCATGCAGAGTACTATCTTTGAGTTACAAGTGTATTGGTACAGTAGCACCTGGGAGAGCGTAGGAGTGTGATAGTAGCGTACTCTCCTGTTGGCAGTGTACCGTGGCTGGAACTGCTTCTAAAAATAGACACAGACCATGCGCAGCACTGACCAAAACAGCTCTAATGGAAGAGGAAACATGGGCTCTGCCTCTAGGTTTATCATGGCTGGAACCCAGCCATGACAATCAGCCTGGACATCTGGGGAAGAGATTACTGTAGACCTCGGCCGCTCTGCACTTCACGGTCTCCAAGGCTCTCTCTCTCTCTCTCTGTCAATGTCTAGTTTTCTCCCACTCAGTAGGCCTACTGTTATTTCTCTAGTACTAAGTATTTCACAGTGACTACTAGTTCTCTGTCTCTCCCTAGATCAGACCTTTCAACGTTTTTCAAGCCAAGGACCCCTTGGCTGAACGAGAGATGAAGCAGGGACCCCTGCTACATGTTTTGTATACAACTGTGTTGCAGATTAAACTTTTTCATAGCTTCATAGCTTGGTTTGACAGCACTATCATCACCATCGTGTATGTTAAGTTGGATTCATGTTAATGTGTAATTTCTCAACACTAAACTTGACCTTTGACTCTGTATTTTTGCTCTTTCTCCCCTCTACACCAAACATCTTTGCAGAAAATAGCCGATCTACAAGCTCCTAAAGTCCTATCACACAAAGATTTGGTGCCCTCCCTGTAATTACTCTGAGGACCCCCTAGAGGTCCCAGACCCCCTGTTGAAGACTCATGGACTAGATCTACAGTAAGTCTCTCCCTCTTTCTAATACTATTTCGCCTCTTCTTTACACTCTCTCTCTTGCCTTCCGCTCTGTTATTCTCATCTTTCTCTCTAGCCCTCTATTTTCCCTTCTCACTCTCTTTATTACGTAATGAAAACTTCTACACACACACTCTTTTTCCTAAAACAAACTTCTAAACAAGTGTACATAAACAAATAATCTCTCTCCTCTATGACAATGAATGCCTAATTTATGCTTATGTTGTGTCTTATGATGTGTCGCACCCCAGAAATAGCTGATCTACAAGAACGTGTTGTGTTACGTGTTGTGTTGCTTATCGATTGCCAGCACATTACATTGGTGTATGATGAAATATATATCGGGTTTAACACAGCCTTCCAAAACAGGTTTTGTCTTGTCTGTACCATTTAAAAAATCAGGTCAAAATTCAGATGTCAGATCCTGTGTCTCGGTAAGACATCTAAATGTCTCAGTAGAGGAGCAGGGAGACAAAACACAACCGCCCCAATTGTATGATTTATATTGAATTAACATACTCTACCATACAGATTGGACAAAATTACATTTTATTCATAAATTAAAAGTTACATACTGCCGCTTTAACTCATCTAGAGCAGTGTTTCTCAACCTTTTTTCTGCATGGGCACACTTTTCATGTCCCAAGAATCCATGGGCACACCAACATAATACGGGGGTGTAAATATCGTCACTGTCGGGAAGAAACCTTGTATCTCCAAGTTTCAAATTTGTACATTTCTTCGCAAAGTAAAGCCCTGCTTCATCATACAAGGCTGTCGCACAACAGTAGTGAAAACAGCTGATCTACAAGCACACAACGCCTCACGGTGCTTGTAGATCGGCTGTTTTCACTAGTTTCAATCATTTTAAAATCATTTTTAAAATGATAAATACAATACTGGCTTTCAAGCAGTTTCAAGGGGCACACTTGACCCTTCTCAGGGGCACACCAAAGGTCCTCAGGCACAGTGGTTGAGAAACACTGATCTAGAGGCCGATAAAAAAAAACGCCTTCTAAATCCTGACGTAAGTATTCTGAAAAAAAAAAAAAAGATTTAATTCAAAAATGTCAAAAACAATATGTTGCTATATATAGAGAGAGCAACAGCTAATGTAACAAAAAGGGGTCCGGGATTGAAAGATATAACAACAAATTGGTGTTGCTGTGGCTATGGCTGTATCCCATGTCTATCCTCACTTGAACCAGCAGCTCATGTCGGTCTGCCATTTGTCAGTCAGTCATGCAAGGTCTCTTATTCCTGCTCCAAGGAGCAAGGACGCAGGATTAGGAGGCACCTGACAAGGAGCTTTGAGGAAACATGAGTGCATCCAGGGTGACATTCCAAGCTGAACAGCTTGACGTTAATGACTCCACACCCCTACAGCTGCAGGCCTATAGGCCTACAGATGCGCAGACCTTACGCTTGCCGACTTTGCTCACAGGTGCACTCTTCTCTGTCGTGGGCGGATGTCAAACTGAAACTCTACGGGGGCAAATTGAACTGTGGCATAACTAAACAATGTTCTTTCATTGAATTCGTTTTTCTGAGAGTCCAAACCGATCTGTGGAGGTAGGGGGGGGCTAAGGTGTGTCGTAATCATAAATGGATATTTCTTTACATGACGCTTCAAAGGAGCTCCCTAACAACATTTCTGTTGCCTCTCTCCTCTCTCCTCCCAGGCTCGCATCATTTCCTTGGCGGGAAGGACTATGACACAATGTAAGGAAGCAGGTGAGGTAAAAGACTATCTAATTTTTACACTTGCAGCCACCATCTTCTGTGAATTTCTCCCACAAAACGTGAAGTGTGCGCCTGTGACATCCAACGCGATGCTGTAATCGACTCTGGTGCATTTGATCCTATATGACAGCAGGGATGTGGTGTGTATGTGGTTGCCGCTACCGCATGTTTTCCCTCCTCCACAACACAGACTAGCAGAGGGTTCAAAGTGTAGTCCACAGTCTGACAGTACTGCGTCTGCAAATACTTTAGAGCTTACTTTACACCAGAAGTAATGGAACACCACTGTGGTGGTGTTAAATCCATGCCTTACTCATGAAAGAATAGGATGCCATGCCCATGGTCAACTCACTGAACTGCACATCCACTATGTGAACAACAACTGGCCTCCAAATCTTGTGTGGCACCCAGCTGCCACACGCACGTACGCACGCTATCAATATTTAAGTTTATGTTCGAGTGGGGCTGTGAACTCTTGCCAGTGCTCGCAGGCATCTCTTCACCCCCAAGACATCTCACGCTGGATGTTGACAGGCCACAGGTGTAGTTCAGTGTGAGGGATTACAAAGTGTATCGTAATCCCTCATCCTCTAATGTGCGATTTGTGAAAAATTGTGAAAGGAGCCTCCCCTTCATAAACAAGCTAAATATAAAATAATTATGTTTTGGTAGCCATACTTACAGTACAGCCTGCCGAGAAATTGCATATTGAGGCTTTGACTATGAAATATCCGAGATCATTGGAAAGATTGGACATGTATAATATCGCTAGTTTGACCACTTCAAATCCTCTTTAATCTTGAAATAACTAATAAGTGAAAATAGGCTATCTACAGTACGTTTACAATGCTTTGCAGGCGGATTGTAAGCTTGTAACATTTTCTGTGAGTGAAATAAGTAGGTCGGGCTACATCTACCATCAGCTCTTACCACACAATTTGCCACACTAAAGCCTTGCTACTCATTTGCTGCCCAGGATCGAACCCATGACCTTGTTGTCCAAAGGTGAGGGGTGAACCTCTTTCACAAGTTTTTCGCCCAAGTGGACAGGGTTTTGAGGTTATAATTTCTGTGAGATTAGGGTTAAGGTTAGTGTTAGGCATAGTGTTTGTGAGGTTAGGTTTAGGTTTTGGGCATAGTTTTAGTGAAGTTAGATGTTAGGGTTTAGACGCAATCAAGGCGAAACACGTGGGATAGAGGGAGTCCCCAAAGTTGAGTGCTCTACCGACTGAGATGCTTCCATAGAACTAGAAGTCTTGCTGACTTCTATGGAATCAAAATGACTGAAATCAGTTCGCGGCGATTGAGAACTTTAATCCATGAATATTTCTGATCCATTCTCACCCAAACAACTGTCAATGTCATATCCCTGTAATATGGACTAGATGTTCTGTCTGCACTGTAATAATGTTTATGTAGCACATAACTGATACACACACCCACACACACATACTTCCTGTACATAATCTGCTCATATATTTGTCATAATTATGGACTTATTACTGTAGCCCATAGTTACATTGTTAACAATGTAATCCAAATACCTTTTACATTCCTGCAAGGGGCATTGGGAAGGTGTGTTAGGCACGCGTGTTGTTTCCCCTGCACTGCATTATGCATTCATGCAGTTGTAAACACACATTCACAGCTGCTGCCCCCTTTGCCTGCCAACTGGCTTCCTCCTGGACCAGTTAGAGAAAACCCACAGTCTACAAAGGCGATAATGGTGCAAGCCAGGGGAGGAGTCAGTGTTATTTTGTACTGAGTTTTCTGCGCCAGCATTTCTAATAATCAGATTTTATTTGACAGTAATATTATTGCTATTGTTAGTACGGGGCTGCTTGCGATGTTGGAGTTCTACAGAGCAGGAGTTGGTTAAGAGTGTTCAGCTGTGCCTATGTGATGCACAGAAGCGGGGATTGAACCCGGGGCTCCCACTCGCCAGACCAACGCACAAACCGTCGTGCCAATAGGGCTGAGCCAGATTGGCAGGGCTGGTTGTGGGCTTTTTCATGGCTGTACTAACTATGGGAGCTACAATCACCCTCCCGATCTTTGGAGCGCATCCTCGCGCTTCACGCTGCGGACCACCCACACAACGTCCCTCATGTCCCTTACGCGAGGATATCACACTCCTCGTCCTGCCGACTACGCCAGATTGTAGTGATGCACGGAAGCAGGGATTGAACCCGGGGCTCCCACTCGCCAGCCAACGCACAAACCGTCAAGGGCTGGTTCATGGCTGTACTAGTCTCGCGTGGCCAGACGGGAGCATTTCCCAAATCGCAGAGTCAACAGTCTGGGGCACGGAAATAGAAACGATGAGTGCGAGATAAAGCGGATGTGACGCAACCACTCCCTTGGTGCAGTAGCAATAACATGTCCTACTGGAAGGCAGCGTCAAGTCTCATTTCAATATTTCCGGGGGCGTTAATTCGTCTTTCTCTGGTGTTATTGGTGTTACCTCCATGATGTCTTCAAACGTTTTCTTAAACTATACACCCATAACAAGAATAGGCCGCTCAAATGACTTTGTCTGAGCTATTGTGTTTCTGTTATGTTTCCAATGGGACTACAGTTCCGTGCAGCACTGGCTACTTCTGATACTCGCCGTTCCGGAGCTGCCGTTCCAGACTCTATATAGCATTCGGAGATTGTGGAATAGTTGTCTGGCTAGTGGCTACGCGAGATTATGGCTGTACTAACTATGGGGGCTACACCTACGTACATCCCCATTGGTCACAAGTTGTAGCATCATGAGACAACAATAGTTTATTTTTTTTAGTAGGCAATGAATGAATGACATCAACAAGTGAGTTTACATCAAGGTGGGAACTTCACGACTACTACGGTACGTTATACACACCCCTAATCCCCCTCCCAAAAAACAAACAAACAACAGCAGCAAACCAGCTAGTACTGTAGTAGTTACATAGTTAAATGGTGTTACATAGTTAAATGGTGCATTCATATAATACCTTTCTCTAAAGCACTTTACAATGTCAATTACATTCACCCAATCACACAAACATTCACACGATGACACCAGAGGAAGTCATGCAAGGCACCAAACTGCTCATCGGGAGCAGTTAAGTGAAGCGGTTTTGTTCAAGGACACTTCTACACGCAGCTAGGTCATGTTCTAACCACTGAACATGCATCACCGCAACCAGCCTGGCACCTGAAAAGGATGCAATTCATGTGGCCCATTTATACTTCACCATATGTGTCCTTTTTCTTGTACAACGCAGTCATTCAGTAAAGTGTGAACACCTACACCAGACCTACACCAGACAGGTTCAACCATGTTGGACAACCACTGGTCATGGAATACCTGGGCTGGAACACCGTTCAAAAAGAGAATAAATGTACAAAAAATACAAGGACCAACGTTTTGACAGCTGTCTTCTTTAGAGTTGAAGGCGGCAGCCTCGCTATCATGACTTTAGTCAAATACAATTGCACAGGAAGCCACTACGAGCGACTAATTTAATGTTTTTTTTGTACCTGGAACACACAGCATGGATATGACATGACAATAACACTCCGGGAATACTAGGGAGGGACTGAAAGGCAAGGGTTGTCTGGGACCATGTGGGCTCTTCTTTCAAAGAGCTGTCATCTCTTCCTGATTTAGCAGCTTGATGGGACAGATTGATGAATGGATGGATGGCGCAATGGATTAAGACACACACAGACACATGCATGCAAGTGCACGTAGGCCAATGTGACAACGCACATGCACACAGAGGTGAATTGGTCAGAATACACACACCCACAGTGTGCAATAATACAACACACTGCACCCTGTTCTTTGCACTCAATTCTTCAAAGACCATACCTGGCACTCGCCCCAAACACTATCAAGCCACAAACACACCGCCGCCAAACACGTGCATCACCCCCGCCCCTTTCATTGTCCCATGCACAACGCCCACGTGCTACGTGCACGGCGGCACACCTCCACGTGCCACCCAATGCCCCTTCACGCCACCGTGCAGCCTGCCCCTTCTGGGACATCTGCGCCCCCACGGCAGATTCCTCACTCATATCTGTCTAACTACTTCTCTAAAGTGAGTGACACCCACAGCCACAACATTAGAGGGAGCGACCATGATCTGGTACTACCCCAAATTTAGAACATACACGCTCATTCTATTACTGTGCCACCAAAAATGTGTAATGCCCTTACACCATCCATTAAAGGATGTGTAACACTGGTTTCCTTCAACATTGGCCTGAGAAAACATCGAGACGACAAAGGGAGGTAAATGTAAATTCCCATCGAAAAGAGGTGACATTCACTGCCACTGTTTCTCCTTTGTACATATAGTGTTTGTATTTGTTGATGACATGTATTATTGTGTAGTGTACATTATTGCGACCGTCAGGGAGCAGTTTACTATGAAAACCTCCACCGGCCGTCCGTCCGTCCGTCCGTCCGTCCGTCCGTCACACGTCACACGTCACACGTCACACCTTTGTTTGTGTACGGTGTGATGTCATATATCTTCAGTATGACATCACACCACATGTGTACACAAACCTTTGTGTACGTTGCTGTGGCAACAGTCTGTTGTTGCTGGTCTGTTAGTGTACGTTAGCAACCACCTTAGCAACCATGGTTTTACCCTAGCAACCAACTGTTTACCCTAGCAACCAACTGTTTACCATAGCAACCATGTTTTTTTACCCTAGCAACCAACTGGGCATAAAAGGGATTCTGTTAGGGATCTCCATATATGGGCATAAAAGGGATTCTGTTAGGGATCTCCATATATGGGCATAAAAGGGATTCTGTTAGGGATCTCCATATATGGGCATAAAAGGGATTCTGTTAGCTGTTAGTGATCTCCATATATGGGCATAAAAGGGATGCTGTTAGGGATCTCCATATATGGGCATAAAAGGGATTCTGTTAGGGATCTCCATATATGGGCATGAAAGGGATTATGTTAGGGATCTCCATATATGGGCATAAAAGGGATTGTATCCCAGATGATGCCCTGTACTTGGGATTTGTTGATGTAAATGTTCACATAGAGTGTAATAATTGGTAAAACAAACTTTTGGCCTATTTGTGGAGATAAGCGACCAACGGTCGCTTATCTCCCGATTAGGGAGTCTTACTGGTTATGCTATGTTGATGAATTAAGGATGTAGGACAACAATTGAAATTAGTCCCCAGGACATTTCTGTGTTAACCTTTTATCCTTAATGTCTGACTGTAGCATGTAATGTTTACATTTCTGACTAATAAAGTATACAATCAATCAATCAATCAATCAATTCTTCCCTCAACTCTGGCTGACACTGTCTCTTGTGAGTGGATGGATGGATTAGGAGAGACTACAGTAGTTGTTGAGGTGGAGAAATGTCATGACTCACAATCCCGTCATTCCAAAGATAATGGCAAAATAATATATTGCCTGGCGAGCCGTAGCTCTAGACCAGGGGTCTTCAACGTCTTTCAGGCCAAGAACCCCTTAGCTGAGAGAGAGCTGAATCAGGGACCCCCCTACTACATATACTGTATAATATTGTGTTGCAGATTAAACTTTTTCATAATATTTCAGAGACAGATTCATGACTTGTTTGACAGCACTATCATCGGTGTTGTGTAAATTAATATTACACAACATAATCATTTATGTTTGTTTCTTTGTTTTTGTCAAATTATTTTTCAAATAAGATTCTGAATTCATGTTAACATGTACTGTATATTCAGACATTGCATAGTAAACTTGACCTTTGGCTTTGTCCTTGCTCTACTCTTTTCCCACTCTATACCAAATAGCATAAAAGCTGCAAGACCACATTGGAGACATGAAATGTTTCATTACACTTTAATGACTTATCCTGGGTTTAAGTTATATTGTATTCTAAAACGGCTAGTTCCATTCCTTGATTTTGATTGGCTGGTTGCTGTGGTATATGAGAATATAACCCACACCTTGAATCAGTTTATATCAAACCCAGGTGCGTTATTTATTTCCACAGTGTTCCACAGTGCACCAATTATCTGCACCTGTGTTGTTTCTGCAGCCTGGCCGGGAAATACTTTCTTGCAGAGCAGACCTTATTGTGTATTATTAGTGAAATAGAACAGTTTTAATTGGTACATGTCTATGATTTCCATGTTGCAATATTGTGACCGTTTTAGAAAAGCAATAAGCCACGCGAGGCTTGTGGTTACCGGGGTAGTATACACCGGCTGAGAGGGTCGGAAACACTCGGCTGTGCCTCGTGTTTCCCAACGCCTCTCAGCCGGTGTATACTACCCTGGTAACTACTCGCCTCTTGTGGCTTACTGCTTTATTATACTTTTTACTATTCTTTTTACCACAGTATACTATTTTACCAAACCAAATCAAAATATTTTTTTATCACTGTCAAAGTGAAAGGGCAGGGCTATGGCAAATGTGGGTTGGATGTAAGGAGCAGCATTGCATCTGGAGGCTGATGGTGAGGCGTTTACACTCTTATTCTTATTTGGATAGGGAGCGTGCCACCAGCTGTATAACGTTGTTGCAGAAAAGTGTCCTAAATCCTTTACTGTGTCTGACAGAAATAGGCCAAAATCAAGCAGTATCAAATGGTTTTCCAGTGGGTTTCTTCATTACCACATGATAAAGGAGAGAGTATATCATTGCTGTCGAGCAGAAACATCTCCATATTCTAACAGCGTCACACAAAAGCATCAAAAGTAGCAGATCTGCAAGCTCGAGATGTGGCACAGGGTTTTCCTTTCCTTTATCTCACAATTTTGTAACCCATTTTTCCAGGTTTGTAACCCATTTTCTCCAGGTTTACTGCATGTTTTTTGTGAGGGTACATTATGTTAAATGTTTAATACCTCTAAAATGACAAATACATTGGCCAAATTGTCAAATATTAGAGGCTGAAATTGTGAAAATAGCCGACCTACAAGCGAGGCGTTGTGAGCATGTAGATCGGCTATTTTCACAATAGAACCACTGTCTTACTCAAGGACACTTCGACAGTAAATCAGGAGGAGCCGGGGATCGACCTGGAAACCTTTTCCAAATTTGGCCGCTCTACCCCCTGAATCCAAAAAAAGAAAGGAAAAAAAACTCTCCTTTTCCGTTTTACCCATGGCCCATTTCTGTGGCCCCTGACCTAAAAGGTTTCAAATAACCACAGTTATGTGTAGCGAAGCAGTGAAATGGATTTCCTCTTTGTTGTGGCATATGACAGGAGGTCAAGGCAGAGAGTATCACGGCACATTCTGAGCAAGGGAGAGTGTGCTCCCATCGTAAATCACTTTGAGACAAGTCTCCCACGTCTGCGAGGGCGTTGGCACAGCAGCACACACAAAAGACATGGAAAAAAAAGGCAAGAAGTATCACTTTACCTATAGGGTAACGCTAGACAGACACAGGATCCAAGGCTGAAAACAAAACACACATCCTGTGTATGTGCCATGACTGTTGTTGTCTTTAAGTAAAAGTTCTTGCAGGGCTGGTCTGACCTGCTGGTGGCATGCAGGCCATAGGCTACTGCATGTTGTTGTGTGCACATCAGCAGGGCTGCAACTAAGTTTTACGTTTATTATTCCATAGATTACTATTTCGATTAGTCAAATAATCAAGGACGTTTAAAAAAAAATATATATTTATACAGTATTACACAAAAATAGCCCATTTGCAATCTCATAACACTCAGTGCCTCACATGAGTCACATGTGGTTATTTGAAGCTTTATTTATGGACATACAGTGTCAGTCTCATGTGGTCTATGATGTCAGTCATCTCAGGAAAAGTTATATAAATTAAACTATGTTTCTGCTAAGAGTTACATAGTTTATTTTGCTAAGACTTTGAAAAATGCAAGGAATCGATTCCCGATGAAGCCGGGCGATTTGACATAATGGCCCAAGTGCGTGCCACTGTGGGAGGAGTAGCGTGGCCAAAAGGTTTTTCACTTTTTCTACCACTTTTTGTGGTCACATGTTCAGATACTGGATTCTGATTGGCTTAAAACAGTGGTAAATCAGTCAACAACCTTGAGTTGGCTCATGATGGACCCCAACCACTGTTTCAGGGTTGTTTGGCACTCAGCTTCGCCTCGTGCCACAACCGTGAAACAGTGGTAAATCAGCCAACAACCCACTCCCTCTCAAGGTAAATGGCTTACATCTTGGAGGGGATGGAAGATGGATGGAAAAAAGACGAGTACTATAGTCTGGGCAACCAGAAATATATATTGTGTATATATAGTACATACGAGTAGATCTTTTCCTGGAGCCCACATTCAATGCCACTTTGACTATGTTTGCACCTCTTGGTTCTCCAACATCTCAAGGTCACTAAAAACTAAGTTCAGACCTCCCAAAACAAACTAATTCCACTACTTCGCCCGTGATGTGACCCTCCTAATTCCAACACATTTTTCTAGTCTGTGATGGCTCAGAATAGAAGATTGGATTGTTTTTTAACAAGTCAAGGGCATTGACCTCAATACCCTCATACCTGAATAACTACTTATCCAATGTGAGTGACATGCATAGCCACAATACTAGAGGGAGCAACAACGATATGGTACTACCCATCTATAGAAAAAAAGAAGAAATATCTCATTCTACTACTACTGCCACCAACATGTAATACCCCAATGCCATCCCTTAAAAATTGATCACTGGCCCAAAACAGGCCTGAATATCCATCTATCAGGACTACAAGGGGTGGTCCTGTAAACTTTTTTTCTATAGAAAGGAGGTGATATTCACTGCACATTTCCCCCCTTTTCTCCTTTGTGCATAGTGTTATATTTGTTGATACAGTACTGTATATCTTTTCTCTTTCTATGCCAAAGTATGTTGATGAATTTAATACATAGGTCCCCAGGACTTTTTTGTGTCATTGATTTAGCCTAAATGTCCGACTGTACCATGCTGTTTACATTTCCAACTAACAAAGTATTCAATCAATCAATCTGGTTCAATAACTATGATGACGCTACAAAGGTGTAGATCTGGATTGGAATTACATTCGATATTTCAACCAGATCATTCAGGACAGAAAAACAAATAATCTTTAATCCAGCAATCTTCTTCACAGACCAATCAATGATTGCACACTTTAAGTTCAGTGGTTCTCAAAGTCAAAGTGGGATTCGGGAACCCCCTGTGTGTTTCCTTGAGGGAGTTCCAGGGGGTCTCCGGCAATATTAGATAATATATAGTATCACAATCAGTTTAACCACTTTAACCCAATATGTATTAGCTATTTAAAAATAGATGATATAAAAGCTCAAAATGTGTAATATAATCTTGTATAGGGGTCCCTAGCACAAAATATGTTCAGGTGGTCGTCTGCGGCCAAATACAAGTCAATTTGGGGGTCCAGCACCAGCAAGGAACTGGATGTGCGCAAGCCATTTGTTTTGAACTAGGGGTTCCTTGACATGAAAATGTTACTTCCAGCCTAGGCCCAGGGAATGTTAGAGAGGCAGGGGCTGACATTTTTAAAAGAGCATTTTGGTGAAAATATTGATCGCTGCGACGCGTTTTGAGCTTGGAGGTCGGCTATTTTCAGTGCTTGATTGATACCACACTGAACTGAGCATAATCAAGTCAATACTGGAGATATCATGTGGCGTAACGTCATGGATTTCTACACTGAGGGCAATTCTTTCAACATAAGATGCTGCCTCTCTTGAATGCTGCCTTCAGGTATGGCATGTATCACCATAGTAAAAACGGCATTCATGGTCTGGAGAGGGCAGTTTTTATGGACTAATAAAATGGCAGGGGCTCAAGCCTAGGCATTCTACCCCCCCCCCCCCTCCTCTCTCTCCTTAATGATTGCTTGCCTTGTTCCTTTCCTAGGCTGTCTCTCTCATTTCCTACTTTTTTTCCTTCATCTGCCTCCCTTCGTTGTCTATCTCTCTCTCTCACTCTATGCGGGTGTAACTCTACTCTTGGTTATATTTAGAACCGCGGTGACCCAACATTCACCGATACACTTCTCTACACCTCCTCTCACCCCACCGGGTGCAACATCTCTCGCCCAACCCTAGTAGACAACCCTTGTCGCTTACGGCAACAGTTCCCAACCTTTTCAGTTTCGCGAAAATAATCATATTTGAACTTTGGACCTGGACCCTCCACCTTGACAAGTACTTGAATTGTAGGCATTACATTTAGTTTAGACTCGGTTCTAACTGCAAGCGTGTGAGCTTGTAGATTGGATATTTTCCACAATATTTACCTATTTTTTCCTGTGTAACTTTAGAAATGTGCAGATATACCCTGAATACCCTTAAACTGTATGTTAGTTTGTTTACTGTCGAGTATGAGAAAACAATGTTGCACATTAAGGTCACACAAATACCAGTAAGACCGTCAGGTCGCATACACAAACTTTGGAAGGCAATGGTCAATCAGAAGCCAATCAGATATGGGAAATGGGACAGATCCATGTTGATAACATGACTGTAGAGATACTGTGTACCGCTTTGCATGATTTTAGGGCAAAATCTGTAGGAGCAGTGTCCAAAAATGTGTTCTTCAAAAATCGGTCAGATAGTAGCGCTAGATGGGACAGATGCATTTTGATGACATGTAGAGATACTGTGTACCGGTTTGCGTGATTTTAGGGCAAAATCTGTAGGAGCAGTGTCCAAAAAAGTGTCTTGCAAGAATCTGCCTCATGGCGGCGCTAGAAGAGGGCCATGTGAGAAATGAGGGGTGGGGGTTGTGGTTTGCCAGCCAAGGAGTGTGTGTGCAAAGTTTGGCATGGATAGGGGCAATGGTGGCGGAGATATGAGTAGGGGAAAAGTGTGAAAGCGTGACGTGACATGACGTGATGTAACGTGACTGAGAGACAGACAGCCAGCCAGCCGGTGGAGATTTTGATAGTAACTGCGACCTGGCGGTCGCAATCATACACACAATAAATAACACACACAGATTCAAAGATGCAAAGAGACAAGCGTGTGAATACTGCACATGCACAAAATATGTAATCAGACAGCCGCACACATGCACACATACACATACGTGCGCACCCAGTGAAGATATGCTGGGAGGAGTGAAATCTAAGAACAGTGACAACAGTATTCGTTAGGTTTGGCAAGAGGTCTGGGTCAAGACCATTAGGACACTGGTTCTCAAAGTGGGGTCAGGGGAAACCCCAGGGGTCTTTGAGGGGGTTCCCGGGGGGTCCCCAGTAAAAATAATTTAGTTTAACCACTTAAACTGACCTGGGGGTCCCCGGAGGATCTACTTTCCGGTAGGACAGGGTGATTTGCGGCAGCTACAGCAGCAGCAAGTTCCAATAAGCTGAACATTTCCCAATAGAGCACCAAAGTCTAATGTCATTTACACATCCTACCTGGGTCCCGTAATCTTTCCTCATTCTGAGACTTTTTTCATATCGTGTTATATAGGAACTGTATTCCAAAAAAGAAACAAAAAATGATCTTGGTGGTTTGACACATATGGATATGAAGAATTAACTGACTGCGAGAAAACGCAAATGTTACTGCTGCCGAATGAGTAAAATCTTTGCCAGAAACAGAGCGCATCTTATTTTTGGACCACGATTCTATACGATTTTAAGGTGACCCAATGTCATAGAGAAATTATTTCCGGGAACCAGGAGATGAACAAGTGACATCAGGACTTCACTACTCTATTGAGTCAAGATAGTAGATCAGTGGTTCTCAAACTTGGGGTCGGGACCCCAAGTGGGACCCCCAAATTATTTTGTGGGGTCCCCAGATGACTACATGCTCACAACGCCTCGAGTTGCAAGGTGTTGTGAGCATACTTCTGCTATTTTCACAATATTTATCTGTGGAATCGATCCACATTAAATGTAATACCTACAATTCCAAGTGCTTGTCAGGTCCCCAGTTCAAATATGTTTATTTTGGAGGTCACGGCCTAAAAAACGTTTGAGAACCCCTGTAGTAGATAGATGATCAATGACATGCCGTTATACACCTGCAGCAGAGTTCACCTGACCTACACGTTCACTGTGTGATTAGGGCTGTCACCATTACAACATTTAAGATGACAATGAATTGTCACACAGATAATTGCGATTAACAATGTCATTATGTTTTTGGCATTCAACATTGGAACATTGAATGAAAAATTTAATTTCTGTTTGCCTTTATAGGCCTCGTAATCAAACATTTTCACTGGGCAGGTATGAGAGATATTTCATCATTTAATACTTGCTGAAATTGCTAATCTACAAGCTTGGCCACCTTGGTCATTTTAATCTGGTTGGAGCTTTACAATAACTGGACGTGCTGGGTGCCAGCGAACAGAGGGGAAGGACGCAGATGAAGGGGCTACAAAATCCAGAGTCCTAATTTAATTAAGGAAACATTCTTTCACTCTCAAGTGCCTTGAAGAAAGGTCATCTGTGACATTTCTGCTTCTCTCTTCTAATTAAAAGTTGTGCTCCACCCGTTAATGTTGGCAGTGTGCAGGCTTAATTTTATTGTTGTTCTTTTTTGCCTAAGGACAATTTACAATTTAGGCATTTAATCCAGATCGATTTAGCAAGGTAATACATTAACAAAAATACACCAAATGCATAGAAATATATACGATATGAACATTTCATATCACGATTATTGTGACCAAAGAAATCGTGATTTACGATATTATCGTGATAATCAAAATATCCCCAACATCCATTATCCTGGGGCGGAACATTTGCAAAAAAATAGAAGATCTACAAGCTCACAACGCGCTGCTTTGTGACACGCTGTGAGCTTGTAGATCGGCTATTTTTTGGCAAAGAGATTTGGTAGAGTGAAAAAAAAAGACTGTATCAAGTACGTATATTAAAAGTACGTTTTACCAATTACAGAGGGTTTAAATGGTACCGGATATGCAGCTCTGCAAATAAAAGGTGACTTGATCCCAGTGCATGACGGAGGATGATTTCACGATAAATTGAATCTCCACGATACGATTATCGTGAGTGTTTTTAATCACGATAAACGATAACATCGCTTATCGTCCCATGCACCCTATGGTGGTAAAGCATAGTGACGTGATGCCACTGTCTGGGGGAGGTGTGATGTTATAGACATGTTATCGTCATGTTAAAGTCAACGGTGTTGGATGAAGGTCTTCTAAAATAGACAGGCTTTAGCTACACAAATTCTCCGCACGGCTGTTGACCCAGCGCCACGTGTTCAGGGCCCCCCATTGCACCCTTGCGCAGGGGCGTCACAAGGGGTAGGAAAGTGGGACTGAGTTACCAGGGCCCAAGGTGGAGGGGCCCTATGGTACCTTTAGCTATTGAAAAATAGCAGATATACAAGCTCACAGTGCGGCACCGAGTGCCGCGCTGTGAGCTTGTAGATCTGCTATTTTCAAACATTTTGTACATTTACTTTTGGTACTTTAAGTACATTTTGATGCCAACACTTTCATACTTTTACTCAAGTACATTTTGAATTCTGGACTTTTACTTGTAACAGAGTATTTCTATATTGCCGTATTGATACTTTAACTTAAAGTAAAACAATTTAGTACTTTTTCCCCCACTGGTCCACACACACAAGTCTGCACAAGTCACACACAGGTCACTTCCCAGTGGATGGACACACACACAGCTGTGTGTGGCGGCTTGGGCCATTGTCCACTCTCTCTGACACACAAACACACGTCGCACACACACGCCCGCAACATCCTCGCATGCAGGCTTGCAGCCTAGCACGGAGTGGGCCCCACACAGCAGTCACAGTATATTCACAAATGGATTGCATTTACCTGTATACTGTATAGATAGATGATAAACAGCTTTATGTGTTATTTTAAAAGGAAGCCAACTCCAAGCATACCCTGGAAGAGCACGGTTAAAGGTTAAGTCTTTTCAGAATGGCATTTGATTTGAACCTTCATCCTTGCTCGTCCAGAGTGTGCTTGGAGTTGGCCTATTTGGCTTACTTTCAACTATGATTTGTAAAATGGAAAATGGACTGTGTTAATATATTCTCCAAAGAGCTTTACAGTGTTGTTCCACCTTCACCTATTCACACACACATTCACACAATGACATCAGTGGAATCAGTGTCTTGCTCAAGGACACTTTGATACGCAGCCACTGCCACTCTACCTCCGGAGCCACTGCCTCCCCCATATATACGTGAGCATGTAAGTAACAGTATACAGTGTGTATAAGCAAATGAACAACACACACACACACAGGACCCATCACAGCAATTTGTCGCTGCGTATGATTGAGCTAAAAGTCAACACACAAAACAAGTCTCAAGTTTCAGGAGTTAAATTCTATAGGTCACACCGATGGGCAGCCCTGACATACCAAACAATCAACACCGCTAGCTCTCAGGTTATCCCTGCCCACACAGAATACAAAACACTGATGCTGGACTTCAAAGCCACCAAAGGTATGGCACCTCCGGCTCCATACATTCAAAGCCTGCATGATTGAACCCTACAACCCCACCCGTTCACTCAGATCAGCTAACACAGGGAAGCTGACAGAACCCTCACTAAAGATCCCAGGATAACACTCCACTCATCCCAAACTCTTCGCCCTCCTGGCCCCCAAACTGTGGAATAACTCACTCCCTAGCTTCGGCCGTGGTCTGAAGACTCACCTAATCATTTTGGGGGTGAAGTATCCCTTTAAATTCAACATGCTTTGGAAAAAGCATGCAGCCCCACCCATCCCACCACCAGAACCCAGAAAAGGCTGGGAAACACCGGTGTTGATGAACCAACCCTTCACAGCAACTCATCCTCTCTACAGCACCACGTGACTGCTGCCAGATTAACACCATTTCAAACGCTCACTCCAGTTTCCCCTCCAACACACACACACACACACACACACACACACACACACACACACACACACACACACACACACACACACACACACACACACACACACACACACACACACACACACACACACACACACACACACACACACACAGTCACGCACATGAATACGAAGTCTCACTAACTCAGGAAGACACGTTGGACAACTTTCTCACATATCATAGCAGTCATTCCGACAGCACGGCAAACAAGCAGGGGTTAGGAAATGAGTCGTGAAAAAGGTTAGCAAACAGGTGGTCGGCAGAGAAAGTGCACATTGAGTGTGTGTGTGTGTGTGTGGATGACACCGAGCGTGTGTGTGTGTGTGTGTGTGTGTGTGTGTGTGTGTGTGTGTGTGTGTGTGTGTGTGTGTGTGTTATGTGCACGCGTGTGTGCAAAAGGCTGAGAGCGAAGGAAGTGTGTGTATATCTCCTTAGACACCTGTCGCGTGACCCCCACCCCCTTTCGCGTGACCCAGCTTTCCATGTCCCCTCTTCACACACACACAAACACTCATCCTTTGTACTTTCTCAGAGTTAACTTAACAGAGGATTTTAGTGCGCGCACACGCACGCGCACACACACACGCACACGCACACACACACACACACACACACACACACACACACACACACACACACACACACAATTTCCATCCATGCTGGCAGCACCCACGCCGCTAACACAGCAGGTGCGTCACGGCACACAGAACACAACTAGAGCGAATCAAGGAATAGAGCCACTAAAACCATCAACAGAGCAAAGTTTTCAGCAGGCGAAGAAGACACAGTCAGAAAGACACACGGGAGAGAGTCAGGGAGAGAGGGAGAGCAAAGAGAAAGGGAGAGACAAGGTAAACAAAAGAAATAGATAGAAAGAGCAGCAAGAGAGCGAGAGGAAGTGAGAAAGGGAGAGGGGGGACACTGACCAGAGTTTGCTTGTACCTCAGAGCTTTTCTTTCCGATGCATCTGCGGCCATCGACACACTGTCACTGACCCAAAAATAAACCTGCACAGCAGCCCCCCGTCTGTCTGCCCCCCCCAGCATGTCCTGCCTGCCCCCGGCCCGTACAGGAACACACACACACACACACACACGCACGCACGCACACACACACGCACGCAAATTAACACCCGCACAGAACACACTTACAAAACTCTGTGTTAATTTAACTCTTAAGGGAGTTAAATTAATACTGAGGCTTGTACAGCATACTATTACATGCACAGCATACTGACATGCATGCAAGTCAACATATTTCTGCATTTTCTGCTACTTTAAGTCCAACCATTTCTAGATGGCCCATAAAGTCTGCCAGCAGCCTTATTTATGTCCCTTAAACCAAAAAATAAACGAGGGGAAGCAGCTGTTTTTATGGACCACATATCTGGAACAAACCTGTAGGTCTGCAGTCAGTCTTTCTTTTAAAACACAACTAAACATATTTCTGTTTACAAGCCACCTTTGAGGTGTTGCATTTTCTTTCTGCACTGTAAATGAATCGGTTATTTTTATAGTATAATTGTGTTTTCTTTCATAGATGTTCTGTGTAAAGCACATTGAATTGCCTTGCTGTTGAAATGTACTAAAACTGCCTTCCCATTCTTTGCCAACACTTTGATCAGCGTGCGTTGTAAACTTGTAGACTGGCCATTTTTGCAGGATGATTGCCTATATTTGACGAATGTTCACCTATTATGATGTGCCCAGCACATAATACATAATACAACCTTGAGTTGGCCCCGCCCACTGTTGTGTTGCTGAAACAATTAATGATTGTAACTAAATAACTTGCAAGTTACAACTGTGTTTTCTTTCATTTACTGTATATGGTAGAAGTGGTAGAAAAGCAATTTACCATTCGAGGGTCATGGGTTGTTGGCTGTTGTTTGGCACTCGGCTTGCCTTGTGCCACAACCCTGAAACAGTGGTAAATCAGCCAACAACCCACTCCCTCTCATGGTAAATGGCTTACTTTTTTCCCCCTTTGTGTGTTACACCTCTTTGATACACTTTGTTTGTTGTTTGTTTTCTACAGTATGTAGGAAAACTGTATAGTTTAACTCAGATCATGTGATGGTTGCTTTATTTATGTATTTTTATTTTGAATGATGCGATCTGATTGCATAATGCCAACCCAAACCCCTTGGAAAGCTTTCTTAACTGTAAACCTCAGTAAAAAGAAGTAGTTTAATTTGCATGCTGGGTATTTTATTGTTGTGCTTATCTAACTATACTGTAGTTAGGGAGACCGTTGTTCCATGTTAGAGAGAAGTCAGAGTTTTCACAACATAAGTGTTTGCACATCATCACTGTGGTGACAAAGTTAGCATTCTAATTGTTACACTGTCACTCAGGGACACTTTGACAGGACACACACACTCCAGTGGACATCAAACCAGGGACCATTCTGTGACTCGACGACGGTTTCCGAGCGACTGTCGCACCACAACATCCATGTATCTTTCTTAAGTCAACAGTCTGTATGGTACTGTATGGTGAATTGTGTAGTATTGTTTGACAGGCTGTGGTAACAGATCATTTTAAAATGATCTTATTTTCTATCAATTGCACACCCCATGAAGCCTTGAAGTCATGGAGATCTTTATGTTTTTGTCACATTCCTAAACCAATAATTTGATGACCTCAAAGAGTCACCTACTGACACTCCTATTGACCGACCCGGTCATCAAATTATTGGCTCAGGAATGCAACCAAAACAAACAAAATCACTATTTGAACTATTATAATTTGGGGAAAAAAATAAAAAATACAAATCATCTGTTTTTTTTTATATAATTGATCATAATCTCATGATGGCTAATCGTTGCTCTTATGTCACACTAGCCATAGGATGACAGAATAGTAGAATTAACGGTGTCTGTGACTGTGACTATACGCAAACGTATAGTGTAAAAATATACTTCGGCCAGATGAGGGTGGAGGCAGGCAAGGACTTATAGGTGAGGGGTCAGTCAACACCTGCTTTGTGTGTGTGTGTGTGTGTGTGTGTGTGTGTGTGTGTGTGTGTGTGTGTGTGTGTGTGTGTGTGTGTGAGAGTGCGTGCGTGCGTGTGTGTGTATGCGCGTGCACACACACACACACAGTGCCATTGGTTACACCTCACAGGTGATAAGGTATGTTGTGCTTCTGTGATTTTTATACCATGCAGTTCGTTATGTAAATAAAGCATTGAGAGTGAAATGAATACATCTGTGTGTGTGTGTGTGTGTGTGTGTGTGTGTGTGTGTGCGTGCGTGCGTGCGTGCGTGCGTGCGTGCGTGCGTGCGTGCGTGCGTGCGTGTGTGAAATAGTCTATTTCTTTATATTCTGGTATAGAAGAACTCTAAAAGGTGCATTTGTAAAGCGCCTTTTACATTGCGCATTACATTCACCCATTCTCACACACACACACACACACACACACACTGGAAGAATGCATGCAAGGCACCAACCTGCTCATCGGGAGCAATTAGGGGTTCAGAACTTCAGGGTCTTGCTCAAGGACACTTCGACCAACTCTGGGGGAGCGCGGAATCGAACTGGGAAGTTTCTGGTTGCCAAGCGGCCACTCTACCCCTTGGCCACTGCCACTCTAGACACACATGGAACAGTTAAACTAGAGTGAAATGAGGAAGACCTAAGATCTGTGCACACGCACACACATACATGCAAGGACATTATGCATACAGACACACAACCAGAGAGACACACCTATGCGCGCGTGTGTGCACGTGCACACACACACACACACACACACACACACACACACACACACACACACACACACACACACACACACACACACACACACACACACACACACACACACACACACACACACACACACACACACACACACACAGGTGATAAGGGTAAGAAGGAGAAAGGTGTTGTTGACTGGAGGGTGTGGCCCCAGAGGGAGAGAGGGAGAGACAGAGAGAGGAAGAGAGACACAGAGAGAAGTGGGACAGAGCAGAGGGAGAGAAAGGCAAAACAAAAACAGAGACTTTTATTAAAACCGTGTACAGAAGCCTCCAGTGCAAATGGATCTGATGCTGAAGGGATGGACATGGGACAGCCTGTGGACGACATGACATTCACCTGGAATCCCAGGGAGAGAAAACATCAACATGAACGTTCACACTTGTCGCCCGAGTGCTTCTTGGCTTACAGAAAGAGTGTTACTCGCTTTGGATACTACTACAGACACCCGCCCGCCGTCCGCGGCCGCATAGACGACTGGACTGGAGCTGAGGACAGTATGCCAGGTGAGGAGAGCAGACGTCCGCTAAACGCAGGTGGTTTCACTGTGGTTCTCACAAACACTAGAACCAACCAGAGCTCTAGTCTAGACCAGCGGTTCTCAACCTTTTCAGGCCGCAAACCCCAAAATAATCATATTTTAACTGGGGACCCCCCCACCATGACGAGCACTAAGAGTTGAGGCTACTCAGCTCACAACGCCTCGCAACGCTAGGCGTTGTGAGCATGTAGATCTGCTATTTTCACTTTTATCTGTCTCTAATATTTGACAATTTGGCCAATGTTACATTTTTCATTTTAGAGGTATTAAAAAGGTCTTAAAAGCCCTTAAATTGTCACTTAAGAAATGTGCAGATACCCTCTAGACACTTATACTGTATGTTGGTCTGTTTACTGTCGAGTGAGAAAACAATGTTGAACATTAAGCTAATTATCTGGGGACCCGCCAAAATAATGTGGGGACCCCCCTGGGGTCACAAGATAAAAAAATTGGGAACTAGACTAGTGTACAAAAAGATTTACAGATCTGTAAGGGCCCTTTTAGAACCGTGAGAGTTCCTAGACCTCACTTTGCAAACCACTTAACTAGAGCAAGGCAATCTGAGAACTGCTGTGTTTGTGTTTGTGTATGGGGGGGGGAGACACATACGGTGAGTGTATTTTAGCTGCATGTTGTCAGTGGATTCTTGCATGTATACAGAGGGTACTGCACTGTTTTGATTGTGCATCTGTCTGTGTTTTGGCGGTGTAAATGTGCGGCTGTGTGTACACTGTTAATGTGTATGGGTGTGTTGTTGATGCATTGGGAGTGTGTGTGTGTGTGTGTGTGTGTGTGTGTGTGTGTGTGTGTGTGTGTGTGTGTGTGTGTGTAGGAACAATGTAGACAAACAGGTTCAGTGACAGTTCTAGAATGTCACACTGTGCGCGCACACGTGTGTGTGGGTGCCTGGGTGGGTGTGTCTGTGCGTGCGTGTGTCTATGTGTACATGTTCAACCACATTGAGGGAGAGGTTAGGATGACAATGCAAAATTGACACGGCTGGGGGGAAAAAAAGTAATCAACCAAACATGTTCTTAGTTGAAACACACCTTGGAAGAAGCATTATGCAGCCTTCATGTGCCGCTTGATGTGACACTGTCTGCTTGAAATATAGATGAGCAGCAGCACAGTAGCTGACCACAACTCAATGGTTGACAGGAGGACCGGTGAGTTATTTGTACTCAGCTTTCATTAATAATATAACAGGAGACGACAGGTCACGGCAGAACAGAACAGAACACTGAATCAAACAATGTCAATCAGGGTTTGATTTGACATTGTTGATTTCTTTCATTAATAATATAACAGAAGACAACAGGACACGGCAGAACAGAATACAGAATAAATAAAAAAAATGTCAATGATTGCTTTGTTAAAAAGAAATAATGATATGACACTTTCTGACAACTTTTTTTTGAATGAAATGTTATCTTGTCCAACCGGTATGGAGAGTATGTTAATACAGTACACTATAACAATTGGGGGGGGGGGGTGTATTTTGTCTCCCTGCTCTTCTATCGAGACATTTAGATTGTGTCAAAGGTCATGTCTCACCTACAGCATAGACACAGGTTCTGACACGGCAGGTCAAAAATTCAATTTATCTTTGAATTACTTTTCGAAAGTAAATTGAATCCTGAAAAGTGACAGCTTTGGAGGTTTATGAGGTTTCCATCCAACAGAGACTATAGGGAGGTTCACACAGTAGCCGGTCTGAAAGCAGACAAGATGAAATACCACTATAACTGGAACAGCTATATAGCTCTAATAACCAGCTCTATGCTAATTATGCTTGAACGAGGTTACTTGAAAAGAAACAACGGTTTCATTTAGATGTAATCAGTGTGAAGCAATGCTAAAATAGGAAAAAAAGGTTCTATCACTCAAAGTTTTGGAGGACCCCCTGTAGTAACTCTGAGGACTCCCTGGGGGTCCCAGACCCTCTGTTGAAGACCCTTGCTACAGTGCATAAGGCCAATATACTCACTCACTATCACATCAATCTCACTCGTCTCTCACTTTGATCTCTTGAACAGCACGTGTTTGTTTAATGGCGTTCGGTTATGTTGTGTAAATTTGTATAAAGAGATTGCGTGCCATACAGTACATTCAACATTCAACTGGCCACTTATCTGTTTGCGTTTCTTGATTTCCTCAAACACCCCAAATCATTGATGCAGCTTGGACTGAAATCAGTAAATGGGTACTTGGCTAACTGTTAACGGCAGGGATTTAATAGATAGGAGATAGGAGATAGATGGTTAAAGTTACAGAGTTACACTGGACCAGCAGTGAGAAGGTTGGATATCTGAACTGAAGCCAGTCGTGATCAGCTGATGGTTCTTCTCCATTAAAAGTTGTCTCAAATAGGGCTGTCGCGATTATGAAATTGTACTTGACGATTCATTGTCACTCAAATAATTACGATTAACAATTTGAGTGGAACATAATTATGAACAAAAACAAAGTTGCACAGGGCAGATGTGACAAATAACTTAAATATACAAAGAAATTACTGACAAATCTAATGATTTTATACTTTCAAAAATGTTTTAAAAATATTGGAAAAAGCTGAAAATAGTGGAACTAGACGATATACGAGCTCGCAATGTGATGTGAGCTCGTGGATCTGGTATTTCCACAATATTTCAAAAATGTTTCAAAGCGTATATGAACATTTTTCGTATGGAAATTATTATGACAATTATCTAGGCATTGCCACATGCGGCGGTGCCGGTTCGATTTGCCGCA
The DNA here is from genome assembly GCF_963921795.1 of Nannobrachium achirus. NCBI lineage: Eukaryota > Metazoa > Chordata > Actinopteri > Myctophiformes > Myctophidae > Nannobrachium > Nannobrachium achirus. The sequence goes on along the minus strand of NC_137819.1, from coordinate 40,929,290 downwards.
TGTCACTCCCCGTCTCTCCCCCCATTTCCACTCAGTCTACTGTCCTATCAATAAAGGCATGAAAGGCCAAAAACAAATCTTTAAAAAAGAAATTACATCAGTACTTCTCTCTTATCTGCTAAGTGAACATTTATTTATTTATACTACAGAACTCTGTGCTGTGAAAACAAGCCACACTTTAAGGTTCTGATGTGGTCCTGATAGACTGACAGTTACAAATTGCTTACATTTGATAAACAAATTCAGCGGGCAAGAGCGCAGACAGACATACAAAGCGGTTGCTACGGCAGCCATGATTGCGGCAGGGTCTCTTGCTTCAGAGAGCTTGCCTTTTCCATCCCATAATGACCCTCTCTGATCCCTTCATTTGAATTATACAGTGCTAAACACCTGTTGCAGCACTCTGGCTTGGCAACAGTTACAGAATGTCTGTGAAACTTTAACTACACAGAATGTCATGTATGCTTAATGATTTTATTGTGTAATGTTTTTTTTGTGTTTTTCTTTTTAGTTTTAAGTGTCTAGTCAAAGAATCCTTCATCATTTATTTTTCCAATGTGACATCGAGCTCGAGCCAGTTTCACACCCGATGTCACATTGGAAAAATAAAATAAATCAAGTAAAATAAAATAAAATATATTCGGTGTCTAGTAAAATAAAATCAAATATTAAAATAAAAGAGCCTGGTTAGTGCATTGACGATAATGCTCCTTGTGAGCCTCGAGGCCTTGAGTTTGAATTTAACTACTTTTCTCTTGTTTCCTCAATGTCTCTCTGCCCTAGTACACCATCTAAAAAGCATACATTGGTTGGTCAAAAGGGTTGGAGAGTGTAGCAGTAGTGGCTCAGAGCCTCTGCCTGATGACCAAACGCCTAATATCTCACCTGGCTAAAGGGGAATTCCCCTTTAGACTAGCGGTTAAGATGTTAGCTTTCCACACAGGGGACCCGGGTTAGAATCCCGGGCCTGGATCAAAGTGATACGTTACACCTTTTGTGGGTGTACCAACAGTAGATCAGATTTTCACCACTTATCAGATAGTCAGGGGCGTCACAAGGGAGGGAAAAGTGGACAAAAGAATCTAGTTCCATTCCATTATATAAAAGATGTGTAGAGATAAGGTGGGGAACTTAGACAAGATCCAAGGCAACTCTGTTACTTGCAAGTAGAAACCTATTTTATTTAAATCATGGCAGCAATGTATATTGAAATTCTTTATTAGGAATAAACCATTGAGATGAACCATCTCGTTTTCAAGGACATCCTCAAGTTGCAGATACGTACAGTATCTGTGTAGAACAAACAAAAACTAAACAAATAAACAAAACAAACAAGTGAAACAAAACAAAACAGCACTAAACATAACAGGACAAATCAAACAGCATCAACAAGGGGGGACACAAATACAAACATACAACATACAACATAGCACATATAAGAATCATTGCGTCAAAGGATCTGTTATACTGTTAATAAGGATTAATGAAAGCATGAGCAGTTAGTCTCAAAGTAAGAGGACAGCGCTGTTTTAAATAGTTGAAAGGAAGTTATTGATCGAATATGAACAGGAAGGTTGTTCCAATCGGAAGGAGCTTTAAATCTAAAGGATTTTTTACCAACTGATTTAGTTATATTAGATGGAATTGTAAAATAAGTCTGTACGCAGTGTCTAAGATGATGATTAGAGGTGTAAGGGTCCATATATTGTTTAAGATATTGTGGGTAATTATAGAAAATACATTTGAAAATAAACTGTAACCAATGCTGCTGTCGTCTTACTGTGGGAGATGGCAAGTTGAGATTTTCATACATGGTGCAATGATGAGTTGTATATGGACAGCCAAGGGCAAATCTGCAGAGACGGTTGAATAACGTGTTAAGTGGAAGGAGGTTAGTTTTTGGAGCAGTCTGGTAGACTACATCCGCATAATCCATCATTGGAAGAATAAGTTGCATGACCAGTTTTTTTCTAACTGACAGTGTAAAACATTTTCTATTGTGAAAGAGAACCCCAGTGCTATAGTTTATTTTTCTAACAATGTTATCGATGTGACATTTAAATGATAATTCTGAATCCAGCCATAGACCAAGATATTTTATTTGTTCAACTCTATGTAGTTGTGTGCCATCAAAACAAGTAATATTAAATGTTTGTTGTAATGTCTTAGATGCCAGATTTTGATTTGTACCAAAAAGCATAGTTTTAGTTTTAGTTTTATTTATAAGTAATTTATTGGCTGAAAGCCATAATTCGAGCTGAATGAAATTTGTTTGTAATGTTGACTGAATTTGTGCTAAGGTGGATTGTGATGTATAAATAACTGTATCATCTGCATAGAGTTGAACATTGCAATCCATAAATATTAACGGAAGATCATTGATAAAAATAGAAAACAATAATGGGCCTAAGGTAGAACCTTGAGGTACCCCTTGTTCCTGCACAGCTAGATCTGAATTGCTGCCCTGTATAACCACACATTGTTTTCTATTATGGAGATAAGCATTAAACCAGAGAAGGGCATTGCGTGATAGTCCAATAGCATAAAGTTTGTCTAATAAAAGATAATGGTTGACCAAATCAAATGCCTTGGTTAAATCAATAAAGATCGCACCTGTGAGATTACTATTGCCAGAAGATGAAAATATATCATTTGTGAGTTTTAACAGAGCAGTGGTTGTAGAATGGTTGGAGCGAAAACCTGATTGAACAGGTGATAATATATTGTTATTGCTGAGGTAATTAGTCAATTGATTATGGATTAATTTTTCAAAGATTTTTGCTATAGAGCAGATAATTGAAATAGGTCTGTAATTATTAGGATCTAATGTATTACCCGCTTTGTGCAGAGGGGTGATTTTTGAACACTTCCAGATGGAAGGTATTTCATGAGTTAATAGTGACAGATTGAAGAGATCAGCGAGAGGATACATTAAGATGTGTGGAGCAAGTTTCAGAAATTTATTTTCTATACCATCTAAGCCAGGGCCACTACACAGTTTAAGGTCATTAATGGCTTTCAGAACCTCAAGTGGTGATATTTTCTTAAAAGAGAAGGAGCTATGGCAGGGTGGAGTATTGTTATAAATGACATAAGGATCTGGCATTGAGGGAGTACAGACAGAGGAGAAATGCCGATTAAAGGCCTGTGCTACCAGAAGAGGATTATTTATTATGCTGTTATTGATTTTTAATTGATTGCAGTGATCCTTTTTGTCGGATGAATTCGTTATTGATTTTATTTTTTTCCAAAATTGTTTAGGATTATTGAAATCACGATTAAGAGAATGTAGGATCACAATAACAATTAAAATTTCAATGCAAATGTAGAGGGGCCAGTCAGTTAGAGAAACGGAGAGAAGTCAATCTCCTCGTTGAGGCCAGGGTAAGTTGTAGCTTAATCATTTTATACTAGCTATTGAAAAATAGCAGATATACAAGCTCACAGCACGTGAGCAAATCTTTGAATACGTATATGTATTTTTTAAGCGAATATTTTGTAACTCAAATTTTGCTTCTGGGGGTCCCTGGAACTAAATATTTTGAGATGGGGGTCTGCGGCCAAACACATATCATTTTGGGGGGACCTTCACATGAAAAGGTTTGAGCACCACTGACATAGAAACATAGTTTAAAAAAAAAAAAAAAAACCTTAGAAAGATTTGAAATATTCAAAGACTTTTCACGCTCCAACCTTTTTGAGAGCTTGTAGATCTGCTATTTTTCAATAGTTAAAGCACAAAATGATGCATAATTATGCGTTCCCAGTCTACATGGGTTAAACCCCCACCCCCTATGAAGAACATTCATGGGGGCCCCGCAGTGAATCCTTGTACACAGGGCCCAGAATTTGGTGCGACACCCCCTGCAGATAGTATATGGTTATACGATTAAAGATTCATTACAGTCTACTTAGTACATTTAGTGTTGTGATATCTTCCAGTGAGAGAAATGACAACTAAGATTCACTTGATCTGAGCAACCTCAGGGAATAGCGCTGTAGTGTGCTGTGGCACGCAGCAAATTCCCAAGTGTTAAGGTACTGTAACTCTAAAAGGGTAAAACGAAAATTACCGTTTCTACCCGTACGGGTCCATTTCTTTACACTTTGAGAGTTACATCGACACTCCGGATTTTAATGTGTAAAGTCCCCCTGGATCATCTAAGGTTTTACTGCCCGTATAACCCAACCCCTCGGTCATTCCATCTAAGCTTTAGAGGATTTAGCGCCCGATGCTGAGTCGCGGTAATGCTGATCTCTTCCTCTGGGCTGTGGGTCATGTTGATCTTACAGTTGTGTTTCTCTTCTTCCCCCCCTTCGGCAGCATGTCATCCAACTCCACCCACTCCATGGAAAGACCAGATCTGTGTGCGCCGGGCGACCAAGTCTGTGGTGAGTATGGCGCCTCCAACACCGGTGGCTCTCAGAGTGGGGTCCAGGGACCCTCAGGGTTCCTTGGGGTCCCTTGCAGGAATGCAACTCTTGGGAGCGCACAAATGGAACCAAATGGATACAAGGTATCCATTTGATTCCATAAGAAGTTTGAGAACCATTGTCCTAAACTATGTCCTTTTCCAAAATGTGCCTTGAGTGGGAGACATTTTCTTAACCACTTTAGCCACTATATCGTTGTTGTTGTTGGGCAGAACCCTTGTTATCTCCATTTTCTATGTTTCCTCGTAAAATGTCACACAAAAGTAGCAGAAATAGCCGATCCGTGGAGCTACTGTATAAGTGCTACAGTATGTTCTCTCAGTGGGAGCTCTCACTGACAGGTGATCCAGCAGGGTACCACAGCAGTGGTAACACGAGTGTGTGGGGAATACTGTTAGTGGGGTATGTGGCCGATGTGGCCTCCATATATGGGCATTCCCATATGAAGTCCTGTTAGATATGGGCTTAATATTGATGACATCAGGGAACTCATATATGGGCTAAAAGGGATTCTGTTAGTGTGCCATCACAGTGAAGTCAGAGCGTGATGTCAGAGCGGCAAACCCATTCTCTTAAGAGAGGTTCCCCTGGCATCACAGTGATCAGGAGTCTGTCTAGAAGCATTTAAAACAGCCGTCATAAAACCACTACTGAAAAAAATAAAACCTAGACAGCAATAACCTGGAAAACTACAGACCCATATCAAATCTTCCATTTATGGGCAAAATCTTAGAAAAAGCAGTTTTTATCCAGCTGAATCAATTTATCACAGAAAACAATATTTTAGACCCCCTTCAATCAGGTTTCAGGGCAAATCATAGCACAGAAACAGCTCTGGCCAAAATAATGAACGATCTTAGGATAAATATGGATGATGGCAATGTCCTCCTGGACTTAAGTGCAGCATTTGACACCGTGGACCACAACATCTTACTCCACAGACTAGAACACTCAGTTGGTCTAAGTGGAAAAGTCCTGAAGTGGCTGCGCACCTACATTACAGGTAGAACATTCTGTGTTCGCCTGGGGGGGATCTGGCAAACACACAATCCCCTTTGGTGTCGCACAAGGGAGTAACCTGGCTCCCTTACACTTCTCCCTATACATGCTCCCTTTAGGAGACATCATCAGGAAACACAACATCAACTATCACGCATACGCAGACGACACACAATTATACATATCCGTAGAACCACACAACACAGATACACTAACCTACCTCACCTCCTGCCTCAGTGATATAACAGACTGGATGAATTACATTTCTCCATTGCTGCTCACCCACGGCAAAGCTCCATCTATTTGTACTGTACTGTATGTGTCAAACATGTCATTGCACAATTTAAGAATACAATAATCATTTAGCAGATGCTCTTATCCAGAGCGCGGAACAAAGCATACGATCAAAGTAGATGGCATGGTCCCTAGTCAACATTACCCGACAGGGTAATCAGTCTTCACCACACTAGTAGATATCACAATTTGTTAAGGAATAACTCTTATCATCAGAAGGCCAAATAACAGTGTTGGCTGAAGTTACACCACCCAGCCTTCAAACAATATCACAGATCACCAGTCACCATCATATGGAGAAATTGTTGCTGATTTCCTTGTTAAAACAGCTGGGGAAAAAACTACAGAGTCACTGTTCAAATCAAATGTAGGACATTACAAAACAACAAGACTATTAACAGTCACTTGCCACTTGTCATTTGACTGTATTCAAACGTCTTCGTTTTCCTAAAAGAAAGGACACAGGATCTTACACTAGTGGCACCCCATCATTTCCCTATCCATCAACCGTGGTTCCTTCCAACACAATTCAAATTATAGTATTTTACTAAATGGCAAGGCTCCTGTACCCAAATTCTGCACCATCTGCACCCGGGGGTTTGTAGTCCTCAATGGCTATAACCGCCCTCCCTACATGAATAACCTATTTGCTTTACAATCATTTTAACATTATACGTTCATTCGGCTCCACTCAGTTTTGGCTGTTCATGCAATGCATCATGGTTAGGATACTGCTGGTTCAGGCACTTGTGTGATGGCATTTTGTATGTAGTAGTAGACTTGTCTTCAAATTTACATGTATGACATCATACTCAACAATGTCCAGTACAAATTGAAGATTATATTGCATTCAATGATTTTAACAATTTCCAGCATCCCTATTCTAGGGGGGGAACAGTTGTAAAACAAATCAATAAAAAGAAGAAAAAAGAGCAGGATCTACAAGCTTGCAACACACTGTGAGCTTGTAGGTTGGCTATTTTTCGCAAAGAGATTTGGTGTAGAGTGAAAAGAGTGTACTAAATAAAGTGGAAACTCGTGTCCTTTTGAATAGAGGGCTTACCTGTTTAAGCTCTTCCCAAAGGTATCACCTCACGTACACCTGTCTATGAATGAGGATTATTTCAAGCTGATTATAAGCAATGACTGTTGCTCTAATCCAACCAAAATGTCTTATTACCTTCAAATGGATTTTGGAATATTTGTAAGAGATTGAATTCACTATTGCAGATATATATATGTTACAGTATGTTCAAGAAACCAGTAAAAGTTGTCAAGGAGCACTCGTTTTGACGTTCACCACACACTAATCACCACCAGATGGCGACGTCAGCCACTGCTCTGCCATTCACCAGAGTGTATATAAGAGAGTTACGTCACGCTTTGAACTCGCCGCAGACCGGAAGTGTTTACTCTTTATTTACTAGCCTAGCCTAGCCTAGCCTAGCCTAGCCTAGCCTAGCCATTAGCTCCATTGTAGTCACTTGGACAGGGCGTTTAACGTGCGCTTGCCCAGGCCTTACGGCCTGGGCATAAATATAACGATTGCATTCACCACGGCTTCGTAACTCGCGCGGCGCTCCGCCGGCCGCGCGGCCCTGGCCCGCTCTTCGCGGCCACTCGCGCCTGCGGCGCTCGGGGGCGAAGAGCAGGACCAAGGTCCGCTGGCCTTCGCGCCCGGGTTCGAGCTTCGAGTTACGAAGCCGTGGTGAATGCAATCGTTATATTTATGCCCAGGCCGTAAGGCCTGGGCAAGCGCACGTTAAACGCCCTGTCCAAGTGACTACAATGGAGCTAATGGCTAGGCTAGGCTAGGCTAGGCTAGGCTAGGCTAGTAAATAAAGAGTAAACACTTCCGGTCTGCGGCGAGTTCAAAGCGTGACGTAACTCTCTTATATACACTCTGGTGAATGGCAGAGCAGTGGCTGACGTCGCCATCTGGTGGTGATTAGTGTGTGGTGAACGTCAAAACGAGTGCTCCTTGACAACTTTTACTGGTTTCTTGAACATACTGTAACATATATATTCTTTTGCAGATAAGGATTACTGCAATCAAGTAATCCAGTATGTACGAATGACTGCAATGCAGTGCAGTAGAAATGATTGTAGCAGGGCTTGGTGCGAGGGAACAGAACAAACGACAGCAGAATCTTTATCTTTATCAAGAAGAATAACAAAACTCAGCTTCTTGCCATGTATCAGTGTAATCCCAAAGTCACTATCACCACACGGACAATACGGAGGGACAAGACGGAGCAGATGGATCATGCTGTCATGACAGAGGCTCGCCCTGTACATACGTGTTTGCGTGCATGCATGCATCAGACATGCATGACTGAAACAGTTTTCCCTGTCTTGTTGCATTCTGTGCAGGGCAAAAAAGAAAATCTTGAATGAAACCATTACGTAACCATCGTTTTATGGAAGGTGAAACTGATCTTTTACAGCACAAACCTTTACAGAGGCGCCATACATCTGATTTATACAGTTACGCCCACATGTTCTATTGTTCTATTGCCACTGGGAGCGTCCCAGTAGAACCAGTCTTAGGGTACAGTCACAGAGTCACACAGGCTAGCGTGAGGTGCAGGCATGTGATTTGAACTCGTTACCCCACCTGGAAGCTACGCACCTTCGCTCACATAGAGTTGAAGTAAATAATGGGAGGTGAATAATTACTTTAAAACTACAATCTTGTGCCTGGGCCACAGGGTAGCTGGTCCAGGCACCTAGGCTGGTAATCCAGCCCTTGCAGCGTCGCAGGTTCGAGTCCCGATCCTGACGACCTTTGCTGCGTGTGTTCCCCCCCCATCCCCCCATCTCTCTCTCCGTTTCCTGTCAGCCTACTGTACCTATCAATAAAGACAGAAAAAGCCCAAAGCTATATTTGAACAAAAACAAGAACTTCACTACAATCTTGTTGTGTTTGTCAGTGGGAGCTACCCTGTAAAATTCCTACTGAATGATACGTCTTAAAAATATGAATTTATTTCCGGTAGTGTGAGACCAAGTAAAAGCAAAACTGCATTTGCTCTTACTTTTTGCTATGCTTCTTGTTTTTAATGTATTTAATTCTTTAGTAATTTAAACTGTTTTGCCTTCTTATGCTTTAAACGCCATGTTATGCGTTACGTAAATCACCCAGAGTTTCTGTAAGTGCCTTTCCCAAGAGCACCGTGAAAGAATTTGTTCGTCATCTTTACAGTAAAGGATTAGGCACACAGGTAAACTCTTTCAAATGGTTTGTTAGTCTAAGATGTTGGTCTTGACACTTCCTTGAACTGTGATACTGTGGAGCAACAGTCACACTCAAGGAAGCATTTGATGAGATTGACATGCTAATTTATGCCACTAGAAGCTCGGTCGCCCGACTAGAAGTCGGCGACCTGGCCAACTCAGGAACAATGTAAATAGGGAATGAATGCCCCGCCCTTTAATGCAAACCCCATTATACCTGTTGTCATAGGATCCGTTTTGACCATCTGTTTGCGTGTGTCCATTTATGCCCATATATGGAGAGATATGTCTGTCTACGTCCATTTTCTGCCCATATATGGAGATCTCTGTAGGACCTGGTTTGACCATCTGTTTGCCTGTGCCCATTTATGCCCATATATGGAGTTTGCGACCTGGCCAACTCGGGAACGATGTAAATAGGGAATGAATGCCCCACCCTTTAATGCAAACCCCATTATATGGAGATCTCTGTATCTGTCTGTGTCCCTTTTATGCCCATATACTCTATCTGTGTCCATCTTTTATGCCCATATGCCCATATATGGAGATCTCAGTCTGTGTCCCTTTTATGCCCATATATCTGCGTCCATTTTATGCCCATATGCCCATATATGGAGATCTCTGTATCTGCCCATATGCCCATTCTCTGTATCAGTCTGTGTCCCTTTTATGCCCATATACGGAGATATCTGTCATGGAGATCTCAGTCTGTGTCCCTTTTATGCCCATATATCTGTCTGTGTCCCTTTTATGCCCATATACGGAGATATATCTGTCTGTGTCCCTTTTATGCCCATATACGGAGATATCTGTCGGGTCGAGGCAAGGCCCCTGTATTGCCCATATATGGAGATCTCTGTATCTGCCCATATGCCCAAATATGGAGATCTCAGTCTGTCGGGTCAAGGCTAGGCCCCTGTATCTGCCTGCAGTGATGTCACAATGACTCAGCGCTTGCGCCCGGCACTGCAGTGATGTCACAATGAGTCAGCGCTTGCGCCGATTTTGCGCCGATTTCCGCATAAGGAGATTCCGAACGTTTCGCGCCGGTTAGGGAAAACCGCGCTTCGGGTCGGGTCGAGGCCCGGCACTGCACTCCATGCCCATATATCTGCGTCCATTTTATGCCCATATGCCCATATATGGAGATCTCTGTATCTGCCCATATGCCCATTCTCTGTATCAGTCTGTGTCCCTTTTATGCCCATATACGGAGATATCTGTCATGGAGATCTCAGTCTGTGTCCCTTTTATGCCCATATATCTGTCTGTGTCCCTTTTATGCCCATATACGGAGATATATCTGTCTGTGTCCCTTTTATGCCCATATACGGAGATATCTGTCGGGTCGAGGCAAGGCCCCTGTATTGCCCATATATGGAGATCTCTGTATCTGCCCATATGCCCAAATATGGAGATCTCAGTCTGTCGGGTCAAGGCTAGGCCCCTGTATCTGCCTGCAGTGATGTCACAATGACTCAGCGCTTGCGCCCGGCACTGCAGTGATGTCACAATGAGTCAGCGCTTGCGCCGATTTTGCGCCGATTTCCGCATAAGGAGATTCCGAACGTTTCACGCCGGTTAGGGAGAACCGCGCTTCGGGTCGGGTCGAGGCCCGGCACTGCACTCGGTGCCGCGGCGGGGAATGCGCGTGCCGAATCTGAAGCCGGTGGGACGAACGGTTCTCGAGATACGCGGATTACAAACACACACGCAGAGACTTCTCGCATTTATAGATAGATGTAGTCAATTACTCAGCACATAAGCACACTATACGGTTTACACAGAGAATGTCATTTCACATTCCAGCTTCCTCAACATCATGTGTGTACTTCACTGACGATGTAGACAGTGACGTACAGTGACGTAATTTAATTTCAGTCATTTTGCGTGAGTGACGGGTTAGAGTGTTGCAATAGACAAGATAAGTGAGGAACTGACATGCTTTACTTCAACATTACAATAGCAACAACTGGAGTAGTACAATATGTTTCTAAACTTGAACTTGTAAGATGGCATTCTGTAGTTCTTAGCATTGTTTTTGCATTTGCTTTCCAAGAAACACTGCAGGACCAGATTTTTATATGAGATTTCATTTAAAAATATCTTTGCTGTTGGTCCAGAACCAGTGAATAACTTGGCTGTTATTGCTACCTTTCTCATGCTCAACCTTTGTGGAGACAAACGGAAATTGTGCTATACTTCTATTGTCTGGCCACTCTGGGCTGCAATGCACTCTCCTTGATCTAGCAAATAAAACATTTTGTATTAATGAGTTGCGCATGACATGCGCAGAGCAGGCTCAGTCAGGAAACTCTGTGCAGTAGCTGGCAGTTAACCACTGGTCGGGCTCAGCTCACTTCAAATAACTTCATGACTAGAGAGCACTCCATTTAAACAGGATTTTTTTATCTTCTTTTATGTACTATGGAGGGACTCAGAAGGCAGGGGAGATGCAGTATGCTCCCTCAGAGTACTGTACTTAAAGCAGATCTATTGGAATTATTGGCAGATTCATATGGCAAACCATATGAACCAAAAATGTATTGCTCATTTTGTATACAAAAATATGTTTTATACAATTTGTGAGTTGCCCTGACTGAAAAGTGTCTCTTGAAAAAAGGGTCTGCTTATAATTATAAAAGTATTACTCAAAAAGAAAAGTTCTCAAGTGTGCTTCCCTCTACACATGAGCAGGGACACAGGAAAGGTTGTCATGTCTGTTGTTGGGGCGCGGTTGGCGCATGCACATTTTACGATTTGTTGATTACCCTTGTGCTGTATGCACAAGGACAGGACGGGTTTCTTTTACATTATCATCTGCACAAATACAGTTCCAATGATACCGTACTGTATTTGTCCCCTTAACCTTCCTTATTTTACTATTCAAGCCTCATTCATACTATTTTCGGCAAGCGACATTGCTGTACAATGAGATAAAATAAGCATGATCCTCCCATCCCATCCCTTTCAGTGATACGGGACTACGAGACGGAAGTGATAGTGGTTCCCACCCTCCTCCTGGTGGCCTTCCTGATCACCTGGCTGGCTGTGTTGGTGCTGAGGTATTGCCCCGAGCACAGGCGTGCAAGAGCCACCTCCCCTCTGCCCCAACACCACCACAGGTCACATCACCGACACACACACAGCCACAGGCGGGAACTGCAGGGGATTGATGGTGAGTAGCCTACAGATCTGGAAATGTACTTTTGTCTGGAGTATTCACAGCCCTGTCCATTTACAGTATGTCTTTCATTGTTTCTCTTATATTTTTGGGGCTTTTTCTGCATTTATTTATAGTTTCATAGTAGAGGTGGAGAGGAAATATGGGGAGAGACAAGCAGCAAAGACCGCCAGGAATGGGACTCGTACCCGCGGTGTGCTTATGACCATAACCCTAACCCATTCTTTACTATTTTGACAAATATTTTAGAATAGTGATCTACAACGTGTCGACATAGATATTTTCACTATTTAAAATATGTTTTCATTCAAAATAGTAAATAATTGCAAGGCATAATGGGATAAAGCACACCCATGGCTTGAGACTCTTGTCCAGAGTACTAGACTATACATTTAAGACTAAATAGATTAGGGCTACTCATTCAGTCCTTATTAACTTACTATGAGATGACAAAACAAGATGTCTCAAGATAAGAACTCCTATAACGTACAGAACGATCTGTGTAAAAATGTGTAAAGTGTGAATCCAGACGAAAATGGCAGATAATAAACTGTACTTCTCTTCCTATAGCTCTAGGGATGGGACAATATGAAAATTTCACGCCAACGTTTATTGTCGTGAACAAATATCCCCAGCATCAATTATCCTTGGGTGGAACATTTGCCCCAAAAAATAGTAGATCTACAGTACAAGCTCACAACGTTGTAGATCAGCTATTCTTTGGCAAAGAGATTTGGTAAGAGAGTGAAAATAAGACTGTAGCAAGTATGTTATTTCCAGGTCTGTTTTTACCAATTATAGAGGGTTTAAGTGGTACCGGATATGCAGGTCGGCAAATAAAAGGTGAATGGATCTCAGTGCATGATGGAGGACAATTTCACAATATATTTAAATCTCCACGATACAATTATTGTGAGTGTTTTTTAATCAAGATAAACGATAATATGGATTATCGTCCCATCCCTATATAGCTCCAGCGGAGCTGAACGTACTGGAACACGAGGCCCTGCCCATGACGGTGCAGCAGGTCCAGCAGAATGTCAAGCCCACCCTGGGCATGGTGGCCATACCACAGCAGACCAGGGAGCTCCAGCAGGGACTGTTCAGCCGCGTCACCCCTCTGCCGCGGACCTTCGCCATTAAACGTGACAACACGGTCACTCTCCACAGGGCCCTCCTGGACAACCGCAATGTCGTCCTCAGGGTCCTGAAAGGTACTATGCCAGAAGAGCGAGGGTTCCTGAACTCCATAATGATCGCATTTTTTTTAACTGGGTACCGCCCTCTCTCCACCCTGACAAGTACTTGGAATTGAAGGCATTACAATTAGTTTGACTCTGTTCCATAGATAAATATTGTGAAAATAGTCTATAAATAGCCAACAAGCTCAAAACACCTTGTCAATTCGATATTTTCACAATGTTCTGCCTTTTTCTTACGTTTTTCTTATTTGGTATTAAAAAGGTAATTAAATTGTAACTTTAGAAATGTGCAGACACCCTGGGATCGCCTCCAATTTCTGGCTTTTATATCCGGTCGGGAGCGGATGGTGTCCCATGTCATTTTGTAGTCAAAACGGATTTCAATTCGGCAGGAAATACCAAACCTAAAACAATTCCCCACGCTCAATGAAATAATTTTAGTACCTACCCAATAAAACCCTTGATGCGGCATACTTTTGCTTATTTTTTGAAAAATTCATTTGGTATATCCATCTTTTAGTCCAACTCGCAGTGACTGGCAAGACTACGCTCCTCTAGCATTCAAATAGGGATTGGGTAAACAAATGGGTAAACAAAACAAAGCAACGCTGCTTCTTCTGCCATCCGGTCTAGACCGGATCAAACGACCTGTTCAGTAAACAAATACCAGGCTTTCCCCCCAGAAAGCCTGGTGACGCGAGGTTACCTGTATACAAGTACGAGTACTGTGTGTTGGTTTGTTTACAGTTGAGTGAGAAAAGAATGTTGCACATTAAGCTAATCATCTCCGGAAAATAATATGGGGACCCACAGTTTGCTACACTATATTACACAAAACAATAGTATTGTGGACTATGACCACTGAATAGAATTGATCAACTCTGAAGAAAACATAAAAATGATATCACGATATATGCAGCAGTGGCTCAGGTAGAGCGGGCACTTTGGAAATGGAAGGTTACCGGTTTGATCCCAGACTCCCCCTCAGTTAGTGTCAAAGTCTCCTTGAGCAAGACATTGAACCCCTAGAACTGCTCCAGATGATCAGGTTGTAGCCTTGGATGGCTTCCCTCCGCCGTCGGTGCATGAATGGGTGAATGTAATGCAACACTACACCATTTATGATATATAGTACTATATCAAGTTATATTGGACCAGTATTTCCACAGCTACTTCCAGCCACGGCCACCTTTTACTACTTTGAAACACTTTGAAACGCTATGATGTTTTGACGGGGTGCCAGGCATTCCTGTAGTGACTGTGGTGGTGGCGGCGGCAAAAAATAGAAACTGACCTACTGAAACCAACGCAAACCGAACCGACCTTCTTGTCTTCCTTCAGAGTCAGCAGACGCCGGCGAGCGCCAGCACTTCCTGGGTTTCGCTTCCTTCCTGTCCGGGCTGGGGCCGCACACCTTCCTGCCCGCCCTGCTGGGCGTGGTGTCGCTGCAGGCGCCGCTGGTCATGGTGGTGGAGGAGCTGCCACACAGGGACCTGTTGGGCTTCCTGTGGAGATGTAGACAGGTAGAGCGTAACCTATTTGTGGAGGACGAAGACACAGAAACAATGAGCCATCGCTGGCATCGAATCACACTGGTAGAGTGGTCTAACGTTACACACAAACTGTCAGAGAGAGAGAGAGAGATATATATTCTACATTCTTTATTTATTTATTCTTGGTTTCTTTACTTCCCATTTTCCGAGTTCCGGCCACAGTTTTCAAGGCCTGTCCAAACTGTCTCCGACCACCGAACTTTTCGTCGGAGAGGTCCGGTTCAACAACAAAATTACGTCACTCGCAACTTCTGAAAAGCATTACCCTGAATTAGAGTTCGGAAAGCTGCACGTCGGAAAGTCGTCACTCTCCGACGAAAGGTTTGGTGGTCGGAGACAGTATGGAGAAGCCTTAAGACTCGTCTCCTCCTCTTCAGACTCTATAGTACCTCGCCCCGTACTGATTGATTGATTAAATATTTTATTAGCAGCTCGCAGAAAAAAGCACTACAAGGTCTGCTATAAGAGGATTTAAACCCAAGAAAGCACTATGGCTTGTTCCCACTGGGGTCCTTTGTACTCAATTCCTTGAAGACTAGCACTTCTCTCTCCTTGTATTCTTGTAACCTTTGTTTGATAGATGCTAGTTTACGGTGCCGATATACTTGGTCACTTGTAATTAGGACACATTTTATTTAGACAGCCTTTTGTTTAGAAAGATGCTATAGGTTCACCGTTTACCTGGTATTGTATATAGTTTCAATGTGCAGAATGTGATTTAGATAGCATGTTGTTTAGACAGATGTTAGGTTCAGTGTTTACCTAACATTTGTTGCGGTCGTAGGTCGCAGTTTAGTATGTGAACGGTCACAGCTTGTCCTTATCTGTGTCTATAATGACTGACACTGTAGTTCCCCTGACACATAACTGTGACATCACAGGTGACATCACTGAGTGTCAGGGGAACCACTCTAACAGAATGGGTTTGCTGCTCTGACATCACACTGACTTCACTGTAATGTCAGGGAAACCACACTAACAGAATCCCTTTTATGCCCATTTATGTCATCAATATTAAGCCCATATCTAACAGGACTTCATATGGGAATGCCCATATATCGAGGCCACATCAGCCACATACCACTAACTGAATCCATATATGGCCAAGACAGCCCATATCTGTGTGGCTGGTTCTACAGACAGGGATATCTCCATGTATGGGCATAACAGGATTGTATGTATGATGTCAGATGTCATAGACGTCATAGGACTTTCACATAACGAATAACTTGAGTAAGCATGTTTGGGCTCTCACGGCATATCTCCATATACAGTACATGGATCTCCATATATGGGTACCAGGGGTCTCCATATATGGGTAACTGGTCCGATATACATCACTGGCCAGATGGCAGAGACATTTAGGGTGAGGTCGCATGTCGCCCTGAGGCGTCTTACTAGTGTATTTGATACACTACTACTGTATATAATTTGTTCTGTATGCACTCTACCTACAGTATGTGACTATTTACCTTACCTTCTATTTACCTTCAAGTTTTGACCCATCTGAAGTGGTCAGATGGGTGGGCCGCATGCATTTTCAGAGCATGTTTATTTTTGTATTGATTGTGTGGGATCTTTATGGAACCAATGCACAGTGGTATACTTGTTGTTCCAAAATGTTTAATCATGTCATATTATCATTCGAAACTTAGTGTTTTGCCAATTATATTGGGTCCTCTCTTTGGGAATTTATTAAAAAAAATCATTGATATCAGATACGTCTTTTACAAGGGAGCCCTGTTCAGGACAAGCAGTAAGACAAGTGCAAAAGCAAGTCAAAGTGCAAATAGTCATAAGGCAGGCGAAATATATTTTACACCATTTAGGTAGGGAAACAACAAGTGCACTGTCCAATGGTGTCTGTCATCAGGTCAAAACAGTAAACTTTTAAAAGACCTAAGCGTGATCAAATCCTACTTACTGTGCTCATCTCAATCAGTTGTAAGCTCTGGATAAGATATCTAAACTGTAATTATCTTTCTGTAGGATAACGCAGATGGTGAGAGTCCATGTGACCTGACAGAGAAGAGGATCTTCACCATGGCAGGGCAGGTGGCCTCTGCCCTGGTTAGTTACAACTTCACTCTCTTAGCTTATACTGTATATCGTTGCTGTCGGGCAAACACCTATTATCTCCATATTCTGTTTTTTTTAATGAATGAACATGATCATACTATAGCGTCACACAAAATAATTGTGACGTGTTTTGAGCTTGTAGATCTGCTACTTTTCAATTTGAATCCTGAAAAGTAACAGTTTTGGACATAATGAGGTTTCCACCCGGCAAGACGGGCAGCTTGTGCAAAACAAACATGTCAGGCTTCTGATTGTTTTAAGAGGGACAGGAGATAAACAAAAGTTTGTCTGACCATCTGTGTTGCCGTCTTGTGCTCAGTGAATCTGGGGTGATAATTTATATTTACAGTGTGTGTGCGCGTGTCTCCAACAACTATCCAGGAGTACCTTCACACTAAGAACGTCATCCATGGCAACCTGGGGGCTCGCAGTGTGCTGGTTGGTGGAGACCTGAAGGCCAAGCTGTGGGGTCTGGGCTACGCCTACCGCAGGAGAGCTCAGGCTGGACCGCCGGGGGAGACGGAGGCCATGGAGATGAGGAAGTGGCAGCCTCCTGAGTTACTGGCCAGGATAGCTGTCACTCCAAGCAGCGATGTGTGAGTGTTCTGCTACCGCACCGCTCCCCTGCTGGGAGAGCAGATTTTGATTTAAGCCTAGTTCAGTCAGAGCAAAGATTTGCGATTAAAAGGAAAATTGGACATACCGCCATGATGCATTCTTTTTATATACTTTATTCTTTTTCCCCCATTTGTCTTACAGGTGGTCTTTTGGCTGCCTGCTCTATGAAATGGTCACGCTAGGTGAGTAGTGGAAGACATTGGACGCATGTGTTTCATTACGCTTTAATGTGTTATCCTGGGTATAAGTTATATTGTCAAGAATCACTTTGTCAATTTCCCTATGTATATGAAATGATGTTCCCCCTCAGTCACTTGCATTGTTTGCAACATAAAACATCAAGCCTATCTAAGAAACATAAAAAGACCAAAACTAAAAACACAACATAAGCAAACATTTTACTTGTATATATTTTAACAAAATAAAAAATAATTCTAGTAACTGTACAGAATAGCTGAAAGATGTAAATAAAACAATGCTCTTATAGCAGGGCTTTTCATTTCCATGTAATGGACCATTAGCCCAGAGACCCCCATTAGAAAAGATGTTGTGCTTGGGACCCCATATGAGAACATCTGTGTTATTTTTCATTAGTAAAGAGGATAGAGTGAAACCTATGATCTGAATTATTCTTATACTGTACATTCTCTCCTCTAGCCAGTGAAAGCTAGTGAAATTAAACTGTTTCTTAAGATGACCCACTAGAAATACCTCAAGGACCCCCGTCACCCCCCTGCAAGTGGCTGAGGGGGGACGTCATTTCATATTCTTTATGTATAGCCCCTTCTCCACTACAGGGCCGAACCAGAACTTTCCAGAACCAAGAACTTTCAAGAACCTGTGAAGTTCGGGGACCAAGTTCTGCTTACGTTTCCATATAAACAGACCAGGGTGGCCCCAAAAAAAGAGCAGCAGTGCTGCTGGCCCCGGCCAAATTTAAGAAGCAGGACCTAAAAAAGGTTCCCAGAACCTTGTATGAAACCGGGCCAAGGGCAATGGAAACAGAACCAGAACCAAAAAAATTGTTCAGGTTCTGGAAAGTTCTGGTTCCCCCTTGTAGTGGAAAAGGCGCTTATGTAGACAGACTAAACACATAGGGAAATGACAAAGTGAGTGTTAGTGTGGAATCTGTGGATAGTGTACAGTAGATTGACTCTATATATAGTGTAGCTCCTGCCACTGGCTTGATTTCCCTTGGGGATTGATTGTGTTATTGTTCAGGTTTCAGTAAAATCTCTTCTCTTGGCTGGGTATACACACGCACACACATACACACACACTCTTGTAATTCAGTCTATCATTCTGCCTTTAGGGGAGCCACCGTTTGCTAAGATCATGGCCAATGAGCTCCTTCAGTACCTCCAGAGAGGCAAGACGTTGAAGAGACCAAGCACCTGCTCCAACACACTGTAAGGAAGAGATAAACGACCATATACTCCTATGAAATACATAGAGAAACCACAAGCAGTGGTTTGTGGCCCACTCATCTGACCACATAGA
Source organism: Nannobrachium achirus (assembly GCF_963921795.1). Lineage (NCBI taxonomy): Eukaryota > Metazoa > Chordata > Actinopteri > Myctophiformes > Myctophidae > Nannobrachium > Nannobrachium achirus. The sequence goes on along the minus strand of NC_137819.1, from coordinate 40,910,190 downwards.
ACTATTTGTATTTGCAATGTAGACTAGTGATCTAGAGAATCAATCTGCGGCTACACTGACTGGTGGGGTCTGAGACAAGTGTGTCAGTGTGTGCCTTGGGATTCTTTGTACATTTTGAAATACAGAGGCAAATTCTATTATATCCTAAATGTATGTACAGTATGTATATGAGAGATCTACTAGCAGCAAGTAGATCACTGTTGAGCTAGTAACTAGCTCAACAGTGATAAGAGCGATAAAGTGTCATAGTATAGGCTATTTTATAAAGATAATATTGTGCCTTGAGGACAGCTTTTGACTTGGGGTGTAGCCTGCCTTAGGCACATGAACTATTAAAACAATTAACATTTCTTTTATTAGATAAAGATGGCCTGATGACCTGGGTGCATAATATTACTGTAGCCTACATTGTACAATAATAGCATACTGCACAGGGCAGGCATCTCATGTTCTTTCCATTCCTGGCTGATGGGTTTTCAACAACAAAAAACAAGTAGAACAGGAAATACACAATTTGTTTACATTCCGATTTGGGACTGAATAATAATATTCTCTGCTTCTTTCTGCTTTCTTGCTTTCTGAAAGCCACTTAACTTACATAGACAGTGTAGCCTAGCCTGGTGGTGACTTTAGCCAAAGTTTGGCTTGGCAGACTGGCAACTTGTGTAATGGCTCATGAAGTTAATCAAAATAGTTAACTTCCGCCAAGTGCAACCACAGAACTTTACAATAATCAAAACCGAATGAAAATAAGCTAAACAGACAGCTTCGAAATGCACACAGCTGTCAATTAATTGACTGGCGCCTGGCAGAATTGTAACCATATTGATTTTATATGGCCTGTGTGTTGGGCTGTTACCACTGCCAGTGACAAAAAGCTGGCAACAAGAATCTTTTTACAATATATGCGCTGTAGGTTGGCCTATAGGCCGCAGGGGTCTTCAACAGGGGGTCCGCGACCCCCAGGGGGTCCGCGGAGGTACTGCAGGGGGTCCGCGAAATTATTGCTTAAAAAAAAAAAAAAAAAAAAAAAGGTGAAATCCTTTTTTTTCTTTCTTTTTTTTTTTTTTTTTAAGCAAAAAAATGTTTTTTTTTTTTTTTTCACATTTATGTTAAAAAATAAATCATGATTCTATCCATTTTGAATAGCTTGAATACATGATTACTATGCAATTGACAGATTGTTGATATCATTGACATTGGTTCTCAGTTAATAAGTAGTATGTTTAGAAATGGTAGTGGTACGGCCCACCCTGCTCGCTGTAACTTGTACATGTTTAAAATAAAAATATGTCGTAGCCCCGACCCCCCCACCCTACGAGGTGGTAGGGGGTCCCTGCTCCATCTCCCCATCAGTTTGGGGGTCCCCGGCCTGAAAACGTTGAAGACCCCTGCTATAGGGTATACATATCATAACTAGCTCTAACATTATTGGCAGGCACGTGGTTGAAATACTGGCAGGAACATTTATAGGAAATGCATTGTCTAGCATACTGCCTACTACAACAATGTATAAGTAGGCAAGGCCTGCAGTAGCCTGTATTCCTGTAAGAAATGCTTCATATTGTCACAATGCTGAAAGCAGATGGGAACGTAATATTACTCACAAAGGCTGCCGAATAGCTACTTTAGAAGTCATACATGTTCTCAAGAGTCATATACTAAAGTTACTACTACTAGCCTGGTACCTATCAGTGGAGAAGTGGAACCAGCTGGGCTGAACAGCATCACTGACAGATGATTAAGAGTGACATCTAGTGGCAATTCTTTAGACCTACAGATTTGTTTGGATGTGTCAAAATCAGAGGATGCAATCAATGTAAAGCAGGGGTCAGCAACCTTTTTGAAATGATGTGCCATGTTTTAATTTTCTAGTTAGTCAGTGTGCCTTGTCAACATACATTTTAATGACGTATCAAATATTTTAACATATTTTGATTTGCAGGACATTGTTATAACGATCATTAATCTCCCTGACTCCCTCCCCAGTCAGAGTTCAGAGTTTTAATGAATGTAGAATTATGTGCAGGATGTAATTTCCTGTAAATTAGCTAACTTCATTTAAATAAATAAATTGAAGATTTTTTTATTTTTTTTATCCTGTCTTTCACACTTCTGCCAGTGCCAATGTTGGCACCCGTGCCTGAGGTTGCTTACCCCTGATGTAAAGGTTCAAATCAAATTTACTTTTGTTTACATTTTGTGTGTTGGTTTTGCTTTTACATTTTAAAGAATCAATATGTTTTATCTGTCACATCATGCTCATACAAGTAGCCTGCATACTTTGCCAGACTGTCTGCTAACAATGTGACTGTCCAAGCCAGGTAGGTATTATAGAAATAAATGTAGGAAATGAGTCAATACAGATCTGACCTCCGTTTTAAAACAAGCTGAGGACTAAAAATAAGCTTCATTAGGCTAAAGGTAGAAGGGTAAACCAAATCCTAATCTGAAAGATCATAATGATCTTATGTGTACCCATTACTACCCAATTTGCAGATCTGTTTTCTTGTCCTATCTGATAAGTTGTCTTAAGTTTTGTAAAACCTGTGCCCTCTGGTGTGCAACCTCTCCTGGGGAATCCCCAGGGTAATCCCCAGGACTGGCTTGTAATGAATGACTGCTTCATTAAAAGTTACAACCCGTTGTACTTCAACCTCCAGGTTCTCCATTATCAAGTCGTGTTGCCAGTGGAACCAACAGCAACGACTCACCATGCCTGAACTCATCAGGAAGCTCCAGTCGGGAGAGAGATCAGCCAATGACAGGACGGTTCTTCGGGTACCTGAGCCACTGGACATCGAGAAATACCTGAGGGAGGCGGGATATGGAGAGGCGTACAACTATGCAGTCTTCTGATTGCTTCAGAGCCTGATCAATTACAAGCATATCAGCCAATAGCAGGGCAGTTCTCAGGGTATACCTGAGCAAATGAACAGAGGTATATCATATGGAACTACTGTACCAAAGGGAGGCTGGCAATATGGCAATCCCGTGCCCAGAACTTCAGGCAGCGGGGCGGGGAAGCCCTGCTGACAATGCACTTTGAATAGTGACTGAACATATTAAACAGGGAGCACTGCAAGGTTTTCAGGATTTGCTGGTATTCCGCCAATCACAAGAGGCAGGAGTCTCTAGTTTTTGTTGTTTTGATTAGATTTTTTTACAGTTAATGTTTCAAGATTTTCATCCAGCTTTGATAGATGAAAATCTTCCTCTGAGAGTTGCATTTGGGGGCTCCACTGGATTCAACTTCCTTCCCAAATGCAAAGTGGAGAGATGTTTAACTATTCAGTTTAACCACATGAACCCACATGAAGCAAAGGAGCGGATCTGCAAGCTCACAACTTGTCACAATGCTTGTAGAGCTCTGTTTAAGGGTTGAAGTGATTACAAGAACTCTCAGATCAAAAAGACAACAGCCCTTAAGTCAGGATGTTTTTCTTTTCCCCCAAAATGCTTGAGAAACTGCATATTTTATTGAAAGACTTTGAGCACTTGAAGGTGACATGCACACACCTTAACTGTTTGTATACGGAGAGAGTAATATATACATTTTATATGTGTTAATTATGTGTAATATATTTTTATGTGGGTGTAGAGGTCTATGCCAAGGAAAGAGAGCCAGCATTTCCGGTTTGTTTTAGCATTTGAATTTGACTGGAGCTGTGGTCTGCTGTGGACTGTGGTTGTACTGGACAGCTTCTGGATGCAGGGCATCTGCCTGTAATTCCACGCCACAAACGCCATTCCACAAACACACTGGACCACAAATATTTATTAAACAGTCTATTGTGTCTTTGAGGGAAAAAGTTTTACACTTTATTTGTGTATACCTGGAAATGTGGAAATGTGAAGCAGCTTAGTAGTGAAAACAGCATGCCAGGCATGTGTAACACGCAGGATTCCACGTCAGAACTCCTGTGCCGTATAAAGGGACACTAAAGGACAAACCCCCTTGGATGGGTGAAATATTAGGCTTTTGGTCTTTTGGGAGAGGCTCCAAGCCACTCGACACTGACCTCATCAAACCCTGGATATCCATACATGGAGACGACTGGATTAGATCTCCATAATATGGAGCTGACCTCTAAATCTGATTCCCTCATATATGGACATACTGTATTGTGTCAGTCTAACCAGTGTGGTTGACGCAACACAAGTCACACTTGCAAATTAATTCCGTCCTTGTCCCTTTTATGTCCATATATGGAGATCCCTGTCCCGATGTCATCAATATTAAGCACATATCTGGGAATGCCCATATTTGGGGGGGGGGGGGGGGGGGGGGGGTTCAGAACGGACCACTACTCGACCAGCTCAGCAGAAGCAGCCATATGCACGTGCCCACCTATGTGCGCAACCTCGCTTCATTCCTCACATGCATTAGTCCTCTTTCAAATAACAAGCATAGTTTTAAAGTTGTAGACATTATTTATTATATTTGCATTATGATATTGTTGACCACCAACTCAATGCTTAAAAAACAGTCCTGCCAGGATTTTGTTCTGCGATTTTAAAAAGAAAGGAGATAACTGGTTTGCAGTAGCCTCTGTCGACCACTTGCATTTTTTTTGTGGGAAATGTACAAGATTGTTCAAATCAAGCAGTCATCTTCTTGCTTTTCTCTTTTACTTTTGAAAATGTGTAATCAGCATACAACTACAAAAAAAGTGCAGCTCTTTAAAAAACTAAACATGAGCATGATTGTATGCTGTTAAGTGCAAGGATGTAGTAAAAAAGAAAAAAAGAAAAAGTCCCATAAGGATGGAGCTGTTATTTAAACAACATTTTTAAAAGAAAATTTGCAGCAGTCATTGCAATTTTGTGAAATCCTGGCGGGAGGGCAAAACGTAAAGACACGGTTAGCAGAGATTATTAAAACTAATGGGAGAAAGAAGACCACAGGTCACTGCTAATAAGAGAGCCACTGATAAGACAGATAGCTAGCTAGGCATGTAGTACTGAACAGTGGTAGAAAAAGTACTCAAATACTTTACTTAAATAAAAGTATCAATAATGCAATGTAGAAATACTGCTACAAGGAAAAGTCCGGAATTCAAAATGTACTTGAGTAAAAGTAAAAAAAGTATTGACATCAAAATGTACTTAAAAGTACTCGTTATGCACAATGTCTCATTTAAAGTTTTCAAATGTATACAAATCTTTTGAAAATAGCAGATCTACAAGCTCACAATGTGTCGCATCACAACGCATTGAGAGCTTGTAGATCGGCTATTTTCAAATGGCCAACATGTATATAGGGTTGAGGTGGTTAACGTAAGTTTTGTAATAATCCAAATCTACAAAGTAACTAAAGTTTTCAAATAATTGTAGTGGAGTAAAAGTACAATAATTGGATCTGAGATATAGAGGAGTAGAAATAAAAGTATTGGAAATTGAAAATACACAAGTAAGTCAAAATACCTAAAAATGTTAAGTACAGCACTTAAGTAAATGTACTTAGTTACTTTACACCACTGTAGTACTGTAGGTAGGTATACGACGTGTGACACAGCTATGAGGAAGACAAATATGCATCTATTTGCAAAGTTCCTTGATCAAAGGAAAGCTACTACTGTACTTTACAGTCAAGGTTCTCAGGGAAGGCAACAGATGTCATTGCTTGAAATGACCGTTGTAAAAAAGGAAGCAAACGCGCACACACACACACACACACACACACACACACAGACTCACGCACGCACACACTTGAGGGCAGTCCATACTGTCTCTGACTACCGAACATTTAGTCAGAGTCACATCTGAAAGAACTCAAATTCGGGGTCAGAAGTAGCGAGTGGCGTCATTTTGTAGTTGAACCGGACCTTTCTGATGAAAAGTTTGGTGGTACACAGTATGGACTGTCCTTTATGGAATGATATGAAAAAAACAAGACAATCCTTGTCTAGGGTTATTGTAGAAACTAGTAATAAAGGCCACTATGTTCACAAAAAACATGACATACTTTCTAAAAAGCTTAAATAAGGCCAGTCCAGCAAAACAAAAGGTGCATTTAAATATAAAGACAAACAATAAACGTATTATTATTACAGTATAAGTTGTAGTCTTTTCAAAACACAAAAACTCATTCACGCTTTGATTATTATAATTTTTTTGTCCTAAATTTAGGTCCACATATGGAGGATACAAGTATCATTCACAACACTCTTTTACTTAGGACAAAGCGCTCTGTTGCATGTTATAAAGAAGATTCTTTAAATTAACAAGATAGTCTCACCTCAAATTTCTTTTCTTTTTCAGCTCTTAATTGCGTCATTGTTACCTTCAAGATTTTCTCCCATTTCATTCAAACCAAGCCCTTCATATTGGCCTGCCCTGTAAATGCTATCATACAGATCAATAACGGTTATACAGTACATGTATACGTCAACAGGGGATGGGACGATACGACATTATGATCTTTTAGCACAATGACAATTATCTCATAGTAATTGTATTGCGGAGAATTCAAGTCATCGCAAAATCATCAATATCCTCCCTCTGTGGGATCAATATGCTTTGCCAGATTGCTGGTCTAGAATCAGTGGATATGGAAACAGCCTGTGTGTGTGCATGTACTGCATGTACTGTATGTAGTGTAGGTGTGAAAATTACTGGATGTTGTTTTGGAGTAGGCTGGCTTGCACCGTTTACATTCCTTAAAAAAATAAATTAAAAAAAAAGGTATCCTACGATTTTTGTAACCTTTTTTTTCATCCGGTGTCAATTGTCTAATGTAATCCTGGGTGCTACACTGCCAACCTGGGGAGAGCAACGGACTGACCTCAAGCTTCCTTCTATGCATGAGGAGTCCAAGCTGCTTCTTTTCACCTGACAGGGGGGAATTCCAAATGTTTTTTTGTGAAGGTACCTACCCTAGGAGACACGGGGAGAACATGCAAACTCCACACACAAAGGCCTTTTTGTCAGTCACACCTAGGCTATGGGCACTGATGACGCGGAGGAGAGAACACGACCCCAGCAGGAATCGAACCCAGGACCGTCTAGCTGTGAGGCAACAGCCACCCTGCCCTCACACTGTTTACATTCCTAATATAACCACGCTACGTTACCATGGCTGAAGGCTTGCTTGTCCGATTGGATCATCCACTTAATGAGTTCAATCGGATGTGTGAACAATGGAAATACTATGGAGTCATAAGTAAGGAACAACAGAACGCGTCTACCCCGCGTAACAACACATGGAACAGTCCAGCTCTGTCTGCGGAATTCCATGTAAAATTAACAGTAGGTGTACTTAACATCAACGTAGCAAATGACTTATGCGAACATACTGTAAGTAGAGAGAGCCTCATTGAATACAGCTGAATAATAAAATAAATATTTCAATTTTTTTTTAAAGGATGTTCACAAATTTTGACCCTGAAAGACAATACACTTATTTAACAAAACGTCAAGTCAAGTGATTCCAGCATTTTTAGTGCCATTCTAAGAGATTTAAGTATGCTTTGATTAACGCAGTAACATGGTTGATCACAATTATTTTGCCCTCAATAATTGTGACATTAAAATGTTCATATCGTCCCATCCCTACGGTCAATAGTCAGGGAAAGGGGAGGAGGGCAGGTCCCCCGCCTCTAGACTTCATTGTGTCCATGGCTGGACGCTTGGGGTCAGATCCGGCCGGTACCTTCATGCTGCCCCCCTTTTATACATCTACAATGGGGGAGGAGTGTGCAAGCAGAAGTGTACTTACTGTCCATTTTCCTTGGACAAAACAAAAGTCAAGAAAAAGAAAGCTTTTGAAATGTGGTGTTGAAGCTAAAGACATGGCCGTTTCCCCGCCTGGTTTTGCACAGGAATTTTGGGTAAAATATCCAACACGTTATTCTTCTAGGAAAGCAGTTCTTTGTCCAGGATCTTCATGGATCACGCTGGTTTAAACTTTCCACTTCAGCTGCTCCTACTATTGACAAAAGTGTTGCATGGCCAAACTTGGGAATCGATTTTGTAACACAGAACCTCAGAACGGCCTGATCCTGCATCCCAGAACACAGTCGCTACATTAATTTCTTCTGGATAGTTTTTTTTTCTTCCACGGCTAAACTTGGGCTCAGAACAGAGAATGGTGAGAACGTTAAAAGGTCAGTCTCTCAAGTTGTTGATGTGGGCACAGATTTTGAGGGCGGGGCCTAGTTTGATGTTCATGGTGGACATGAGATGCTCCTCTTTGAGGAGCATCAGGGCCTGTCCGTCAATCTCCTGGGACAAGAACTGAGAAGCGAGCTCCTCGCAACCTGGAAGAGAGGAGAGAGAAGAGAGGGAGACCAAAGGAGGGGGGGGGGGGAGAGGGGGGAAGACAGGGAGACGGGTAGCCAAAAGAAAGAGTAGAAGAATAGTGGGAGACCAAGGGTGACCAAGAGAGTGGCAGAATGAAAAGGTTAACATTTGTTATGAAATATTTCAAATATTGCACATGATTGACCTTCTGTGAACTGTAACCATCCAATCCGGACTAGGCGTTTTCTTACCTTAACCTGATGTTATGATATCCCAGAACAAGTGGTACAGGTTCTTTAAACGCCACCTCCCCCTTTTTATTTTCTGCCTCTACCACTGGTTAATGGTGGATGGAATAACACCAGATTACGGTAAGAAAAGCGCTAGTCCGGAATTCTCCTTTAAAGTCGCTGTCCATGGTGTGGTTTAAATCCTCAGAAAGAAATCAGGAAAAAAAAGTTCTAAAGGAGCCATCATAGTAAATATTTCTATGCTCTATCTTTGCCCTTATTCACTTCCTCACTGATGGGACTCACGGTGGTGTGGGTTAAGCCAGGGAGCGCTTGCGTTTGCTGCATTTAGTGAGGCTCAAGTGCCAAGAGAGAGGTGCAAGAAACCACCACGACTTTCACCGGTAAGCTTCAAAAAAGACATTTATTGAAGAAAAAACACCATTTGTGGGTGAGTGAACTTTGAAAAGTCAAGTATTATCCTATGTGGATTTCAAAAGAGAGTTGTAACCATAGCATTATGTTAAAGCATAATAATGAACATAATCACAAACTATAAATCACACTTTAAAGAACATACAAGGGCGACTGATTATGGAGCACCGGCATGTTTCATTATTTGTTCTTCAACACAAACTTTGCATTGACCTACATGCAGACTCAGCAGTGTCCTAAAACATTATAGAACCCATATTAAAACATTTAAATGGTAATAATAAACGTATTCCAACCTTGTAGGGAGGAAATAAACTGAGACACTTCCTCCACACTCCACTGGGCGGGGCTAGAGGGCAGGAAGCTGGGTGCGGAGGCCTCAGGTGACATGAGCGGGGGAAGAGGAGGAGGCTGCTGGTGGCAGGAGGCTACGGAGGAGGCGGGGGAGAAGGACATGGGGTCGTCCTCCTCCTCCTCCCCGCTGGAGGCCTCGTCCGAGTGGCTGGACTCTGACCGGCACTGGAGGGGAGGGGAAGGGAGGGGGCAGAGAATAAAACAGAAGAGAGCATAAATGCCATAAATGGTAAATGGTGCATTTATATAGGGCTTTTATCCAAGGCGCTTTACAGAGATTGTACATTACATTCACCCATTCACACACACATTCATACATTCATTATATGTTGGATATCAGTGACTCACAACTTATTAACTGTCTATTTGAAAAACATGTATTTAAACTGGAAAACTACTTTGAGAAAGCTTGGGACCTGAGAAAAAAAGCATTGTACAACCAGTAGGGGTTAAGTACCATATGCTCTGTTTTGCTTTATTTTTATTATTTCCCCCCCGCTGGTGTCTATGTAGCCTATACTGGTAACGGATGTATAGAAAAAAGAAAAAAGGAATGTACTTAAGAATATTGTAACCTTGTTTGAAAAGGTGTCATATAATCCCATGAGGGATGGGCCATGAGGTGGCATGACACTCAAATTAAAAAAAAAACATTCATTCATTCATACACCGATGGTGGAGGAAAACATGCAAGGCACCAACCTGCTCATCGGGAGCAATTAGGGGGTTATATTAGGGGGAGTCTTGCTCAAGGACACTTCGACACTAACTCTGGGGGAGCCCGGAATCAAACTAGGAACCCTTCGGGAACCCTCTGTGTTCTAAGACGGCAACTCTACTCCTGAGCCACTGCCGCCCATGCCATGATTGAGCAAGGCATGTACCAATATCACAATAGACCTGCTGCTGGCCTCCAAGGGATTCAAACTAGAAAATGTTTGTAATTATGATGAACCTTATGATGAACGGTAAGGCCTGTAACTTCAGGCCTTACCGTTTCCGAGAGAAAAATACTGGAATGGGAGAATATTAGTGAATATATTTTTCCCCATTGACTTACAGTATAAAGGGGAAAATGTATTCACTAATAAATTAATATCAATTAAACTATAAAACCTTTCTCTTAAAAAAATACAAGCACACGATTCCCGATGAAGCCAGTCGATATGACACATGGTGTGAGTGTGTAGCGCAAAAACTGTGGGAGGAGTAGTGGGGCAAACTTTTGGTTACCCTAGTTAGTAAATAAAGTTTCCCCAGGAATATAGTGTGTTGCCCTGTTGGGCAACCACACTAATGACATGAAATCAGTCGTGGCCACTAGGAACTTTAATCCATGCATCTGTCACGCTCACCTTGACCGGTAGGGGCCTCCCGGCTATCTTGGCGCTGGCTATCTCGGAGCTGGTCCTGCGTGGCACCCTCCGCCTCACCACGCCTCCTCCCCCTTCCCCTTCCTCGTCCGAGGCCGACAGGTGGTGACCCTGGCTTTGGTGGTCCTGATCTTGACCGGGACCCTGGCTCTGCCGCATGCGGAAGTGCTGGCTGCAGCTCACGTTGTACCTGGGAAACCAGTACATACTGTATAGTAGACAGACGGTAACATATATGGTACTGTAAGCCAGGACGAGCAAGCAACACGTTTCTTTCAGTTCTCTCCCTCTTTGCGCCGTACACAGTGCTGAGCTTGGCTTAGGGTATGTGTGTGTGTGTGTGTGTGTGTGTGTGTGTGTGTGTGTGTGTGTGTGTGTGTGTGTGTGTGTGTGTGTGTGTGTGTGTGTGTGTGTGTGTGTGTGTGTGTGTGCGCGCGTGCGCACACTCGTGTCTGTGTGTGGTGGGCAAAGGGGCACTGATGCAAAGCAGAAACAGACAGATGTAATAAGACAACATTGTCACAGTTTTACCATTTCAAACAAAGCAAATTGTTTGCATTGTTTGTGGATTGTAAATGTCTTACATTAAAGACATGTACAGTGACAGAGCGTTTTGATACAAAGCGAGTGCAAAATTACATTGCATTACACATGAAAACTTTCACCAAATGGACCAGAATCACAGCCAGTAGTACTGGTTAGCAGTAGCACTCATTATGACACAAATATGACAGAAGACAGAAGAGCACAGGGGCAGAGAGTAGGTCTGTCACAGTTAATACTTAATCACAATTATTTGAGATAGTCGCAATTATTTTTGCATAATCATCATAATTGTCATAAATATTTGAATATGTTGAAAATGTTTCATATTTTTTCAAACATTTTCCAAAATTATTCTTTGTTGGAAAGTATACATTTATATAGGTAATTTATTTGTTTACTTAAGCTATTTGTCATATCTTCCCTGTGACATTTTTGATTATGTAGCCTAAAAGGCAAACAGAAATACAAATGTTATTGTTAATGTTCAAAATGATCAATGCCATGAACACAATTAAATCGTTAATTGCAATTATTTGTATGACACTTAATCGTCAACTTCAATTTTGTCTTGAAATCCCTTGAGACTACTAGAAAATGTACTCCCTACTTGAGGATAGACTAGAATATCTACTCAATTAGAAGGCTTTGTTATAATGTGTTGACCCTATACTTGGTGCCCTCCTTTTGTGCCCTCTATACATCAAACTTCTTCACAGAGAACAGCCGATACTTAATAATTAGTTACTTTCCACCCCTGGACCAACACAAAACAGAGGAAAAACTACATGCAAGGAAAACATGCACAGATAGCCATCTTAGAAGAAACACTTAAACATTTAAACCTTATATAGTTTGTTGACTGAGGTCCCCTTCTTTTTCCCCCCACACCAAATATCTTCACCGAAAATAGTCCAATCTACAAGCTCCTGGCACGTTGGGACACAAGCTTATAGATCAGCTATATTTGCAGAAGGTTCACATAATATTTGCACCCAAATGTTCGCCAATTATGATATGCCCAGAATAGGGGTGCTAGGGTCCATGTGATTACATGGAGACTTTGTATGTTTTTACTTGTTGTTTTTACACGTTAAGTGACTTCTAAGATAGTTACCATTGTGTAGCCTGTTGTAGGTCATGCATGTCGACATGCATGTCGACGTGCAAGTCAGTGGTTATCAACCTTTTCTGGATCAGGGCCCATTTATAAATCTCAAATGTGTTCATTCATTTTCAGAGCATGTCGTAATCAATTAATAAATTAATCGAACATGTTCCGGCTTGGTTCAATGGAACTAACATACAGTAGTATACTTTATACTAGTTTACTAATTATCTGTATCACAATGAAAACTCACTCAAGGTTTTAGAGGAAAAAATCAATCAGAATAATCATTCCTGTGGGCCCCAACCCATAGGTTGAGAAGCAAGTCATTGGTTCTCAAAGTGGATTCCAGGGACTCTGTAGGTTCCTTTACAGGGCTCTAAATTGACCCATACAGGTCTATAACTCTGACAGTGTACAAATGGAACCAAATGAACCCTAACGGGTTCATTTGGTTCCATTTGTACACAGTCAGAGTTAAGGGGAGACCTTGAAATTTGAAAGTTTGAGAAACACTGGTGTAAGTGATAATACTGTACCTCTTAGCGCAGGTCATAGAGCAGAATCGCTTTGTGCCTCTGAACTGACCGGCCGGGGCCAACTTCTTACAGTACTCACACTTCAGCACTGATGGAGAGGAGAGAGACCAAGAGGAAGGGACAGGGAGAGAAATGGAAACAAGAGAGTCACGTCTTCTACAGTGATAAAATAAAACACAATACATTTTAAATAATAATAACACGCAAACAAAAGCAGAATCTTCACTCCCAGAGCAGCTTGATTGTCACCTGTTGCTGTGGTCACAGATTCTGATTGGTTGGTATCTGGGCTGTCGGTCAAATCCTCGACAGTGGGCTCTTTCACTGGACCACACATCTGTCAATCACACAGACATGAAGAAGAAACAAATGGCTGATGACAACTAGTAGTAGTAAATTGTTGTAAAACTGTGTTTTAAGAAGACCTGCACAACCTGAACTCTCAATGGGATTTTCACCTGTATGAATAAACGTTAAATAAAAATGAATAATACTCTCATTGCAGATACTCACGGGGAATGGCTCTGCCCCCTCCTGGATGACGAAGCCCTCTATGAGGTGCGTGAGGACGTGGGGTTTGACGACGGCCTGCGGAGGGGGAGCCCTCTCCGTCTGACCTCCCCCGACGCGGGCCACAGAAAGGCCTGGAGACAGAGAGGGAGAGGGGGACGCAACACAGGGTCCTGGCCAGGGAGAAGGTCACGTTAGGCCGGTAACATTTGTTTTAAAGAACACAGAAATAAGTGCATGTACAGAAAGGAAACCCATATAGGACCTATACAAAGTTTTCACCTAAAATAAAATAAAATAAAATAAAATATAATAAGTAGAAAGTTGATAAGACAAGCAACTAATTATAACCATCAGTTGAGGTGTACCCGGTTCCGTATACGGTACCCATGTAATTATTTTGCCATTTGTTTTGTACATTGGAAAAGTTGTATGAATGTATTCATAATTGATTTGAGTTTTTCTCTACCCCAACACATGTCAATCAATTTACACACACATTTATACTAGGGCTGTGTGAGATTGACTTTTAGATTTATCTTTTAAAGAATGCATAGTTCTCTTAATTTGCCGTTAAAAATAAATATCGTTTGGCCACGATGTCTGTTTTAAAATCACAATTGAATTATTTATAGGAATATAATTTGAATTGAATGTTTTTGTCTTAACACCATCGCACAGCAATCTTTCTAACAATGCATGTGTCTGGTTGCTACCTGCTTCGATGGGATTGGAGGAGAGCACAGAGGGGTGGTCTCTGATTGGCTGGAGCTGCGGGGGAGAGGGGCCATCCTCCCCATTGGCCGGATTAGATTCCAGCTTCCTCTTTAGTGAGCCAGTCATCTGCTTTCCCTAAAGACATAATATTCATGTTTCATATAACTGGTGTTTGTCTAATAATAAATCAAAAATGATATTTTTACTGAATAGCTTGATATCAATACTGTGATGATAAAATCACTCCCGCCCGTGGCAGTTACCATGGTAACCAGTTAACACGTCAGGGAACGTAATAGGCATCCTGTGTGTTAAAAAAATGTGGTAAGAGATACCTTTTGTTAAAACAATGTTAAATATCACAATATTCTGCAGGGTTTGTTCAGAAACAGAATATAGATTATATAGATATTGTTAACCAAAAAATACCACCTACACTACACCTTTATTAATGTGATGAACTTACCTGTGATGTCACCGACTCTCCATTGGCCACAGCTAACGCTCCTCCCCTCTGCTCCTCCACTACCGCCACCAGGGGGAGTGTGAGGGAGGAGCGGGAGAGGGAGGAGGTGGGGGGAGCAGGAGGCGCGCTGACAGACTGGGAGGAGGAGGAGGAGGAGGTGTGGCTGGAGCCCAGCGTTCCATTCTGCTGACCCTGGCTGCCAGCCGCATTCTGATTGGCCTGCGGTTGGGGTTTAACAAAATTGTCGATTTCAATAAATATTGATTTTGGAGGGAACAATTGAAATGTAGCTTTTTTCCCCCTTGAATAAAAGAAGAAAGAAGCTAAAATAGCAGATCTAAAAACTTGTGGTGTCATGGTTCTGATTCTTTGTGAGCTGGTAGATCTGCTATTTTAGCTTTTAGATTTCTTTAGATTATTTTTGTAATCGTAATACATTTCTAACACAACTTCTCTTATGGGAGTCCCTGGCACAAAATGTTTTCAGGTGGTGGGGTCTGTAGCCAAATACATATCACTTTGGGCAGTGGTGTGTTCTACCGTGGTACGCGATAGACGTAGTGTGACCTGCAGAAAATATAGCTGATACGCATCTGATACACAGGAGGAGGGTCTGGGGCAGCAGAGTGTGGAGAGCCATTATATGTGACTATGATTGAGGTGATAATGGCCGCAGGTGAAGGAATTCACACATTAAACAATAGACCTGCCACACTTGGTATTCAAACTGAGAGTGGTCATCGGTGACCAGGCACATGCACGTACTGTATATACATGCGCGTGTGCCGTGCGTGTGGGAGGTTAGTTGGGTAAAAATTATACATGCCATCCAAAGAAAGTCGAGAACACTCCACTGACTTTGGGTGTCCTTGACATGAAAACGGTTAAGAGAGTAAGCAACAGCTGCAGTCCTGCACTACAGTGAGTGCAGGACTGCACACAAAGCCTGCTCACAAAGCCTCGCGTTGCGAGGCGTTGTGAGCATGTAGATCTGCTAATTTCACAATTTCTTCCTCTTAATATTTGACAATTTGACTAGTATGTTTGACAAGAGGTACTAAAAAGGTATTTCAAGTCCTTAAATTGTCACTATAGAAATGTCAGATACCATGTATACACTTATGTACGTATGTTGGTCTGTTTACTGTTGAGCGAGAAAACAATGGTAACGTTTAGCTAAACATCTGGGGACCCCCCCCAAAATACCCAACCTACAGATATAGAACTGCACTACAGTACCTGCGGGTGCACGTGGGACACCTGGGCCTCCTGCAGGCCCTTCAGCCCAGGCCCTCGACCCGCCACCGACGCGGCCGCCTCCCGGGAGGCGATGGAGGCCACCATGGTGAGCAGGCTGGACGAGCTGCTGAGGACCGACGAGTACGCCTGGCAACAAAGGTTACCAATTAAGACCTGGAACCACTTCAACCATTATTTTATGCTTTAGCTATTAAAAGACAGCAAATATACAAGCTCACAGCATGGCACCGAGTGCCGCGCTGTGTGTCCCCAACATTGATTCCGGATGGGGACCCGAATGCATTTGGGGGTGAATTACTCCTTTAAGAAGGTTAAGACTATGAAATAAAATCAATGAAAGCAGTGGAATGGTGAGGCAGGGGGGGTGTGCAGTTAGCTGGGGAAAGCCATATCGGAGAGGTAGGTTTTCAGAGCGGATTTGAAGGTTTGAGAGTTTGAGACTCTTGAGGGTATTGGGGAGAGAAGCCCCATGGCCCCCAGGTACTTGGCCTTGGGGACCTCAAGGAGGTTGGCATCACATAACGGTACATCTGCACTTTTAATAACTGTTAATAAAGTATTCAAGCGACCAATCAAAAACACGATAGTTTAGTAAGTTTACATTCTGGTCTACAACAGATGAATGGGAACAACTCAGAGGAGTGTGTAATAATAACTGCGGACAAGGCCTTACCGTTGAGACCGGCACTCCTCCTCCGCCAGCGCTGCCGGCGGCATCGATGCGGGCCTGCGCCAGGGCCAGCGCCTGTCCGTTGACGCCCAGCGAGCTCTGCCTGGCGCCCACGATCTGCACAGGGATGTGAGGCTGCTGCTGCTGCTGCTGCTGCTGCTGGGGCGGCGGGGCCTGGCTGGATCCACCGCCCCCGCTGCTGCTGCTGCTGGGGGGAGGCGGGGCGGGGAGGATGGGTGGAGGGTTCCTGGAGGGCAGCTGCAGGGGCAAGCGGAGGCCCTGTAAAAGGTAGTGGTCGGAAGCAAATTAAGTACATTTACAGCTTCTCTCTTCCTGTGAAGTTAGTATAGTACTGAAATAAAAGTCATTGTTCTTGCATCAATAAAAGATTTATTAAAGTTTGAAATGACCGAAACCTGCCTACCGATGATGTCACTGGTAGACAGGTTTCTGAACTGTCAACAGCCCTCTTCTGAGACAAAGAGTGACGCAGAGTGAGTAGAGTAAATTTTTGGCGGGGCATTATTTCAATTATTTCAAAAGGTTAAAAATAAAATCTGAATAATCTGACACTTTCAGAATAAAATCTAAAAGAATTCAAAAGAACTTATGTGAAACAATATAAAAGAAATTCCATTAAAAAGTAGCAATGAATACATTTTCTACAAGCTCACAACGCTTGTATGTAGATCTGCTATTTTCACTAGTAGTTTGGGTCCCACGGTGACATACAATTTCTCCTCTGGGTCTCCGACCTAAAACCTTTTCGAGCCACTGGCATGGAGTACCTGCAGGGTCTTGGGCTGAATGGGGATGGGTCCGTTGCCGTGGTGGGCCGACTTGTCCGTCTTCTGCAGCGGCTGCACCACCAGGGTCTGGGCGCCGACCGCAGGCTTGATGGTGGCCGTGCCCACCGGGTAGCCGTGCGCCTGCGACACAGCGCTGGACGTGGGCACCAGGATGTGCGTGGCGGCGGCGGCCGTGGTCACCGTGGTCAGGGCCCGGGGCCCGTGCAGGAGGAGCTGGGAGAGCGGGATGGAGGAGGTGGTGTTGGAGGAGGAGTGGTGGTGGTGGGCTTTGAGGCTCGAGGGCTGCGGGTAGGTGGGGATCTTGATGTGGGGGAGCTGAGGCTGCGGCGGCTGGGTGGGTTTGGTGGGCGACTGGGGCGTGGGCTGGATCAGGGAGTAGGGAGCTGGGAGTAATGGAAAACGTAAAAGAACGAGATAATGGTCAAAGCGTACACAGTGATTTCAGACATGTACAAGACTAAAGGTCCTTTACAACCCAGGAACGTTTATTATGTATGTTTAATTTGATGTCAGTTGATTCAGAATCGGGTTCCTTTCGGATACAAAGAAAGTGGAGCATATCATTCCAGTTCTTAAAACCTTACACTGCCTGGCTCCCTGTGTGTCAATCGCTTTCAAAATACTGCTGTTGGTCTCTATAAAGCGTTAAGTGGTTTAGGGCCAAAAATGCTGGTGTGCTACCACCCTTAGTGCTTTTAAATCACAGATAAAAACCTTTCTGATTGCCGCTGCCTTTCATTTAGTTTTTTAATTATTATCTGCACTGTAATTTTACTGTTTTATTTTCACTTCTTTTATTAAAATGTTGTGTTTCCTTTGCTTAATGTATTATGTAAATCACATTGTATTTCCTTCTTGTTGAAATGTAAAAATAAACCTGCCTTGCCTTCTTCCTCAATCACATACCTTAAAAGTATGTACTTTACATTTTGTCCACTCAATAGGATACAATTGGGGTGGCTGAATTTAGTCTCTCTGCTCTTCTATTGAGACATTTACTTCACACGTCCTGCCATTGGCAAGACAGTAGATTTTCAGGGGATTTGCAGAACAGTGAGCTTGTAGATCAGCCATTTGTGCTATTTTTATGACCTTCTCTGACTTCGAAGTTTAATTCTACCTAAGAAGGTGGATTCTGCTTTTCAATGGGAATGGAGTGGTTTCTTGCCATTTGCGAGTTTCTGCACAAATATGCTCCATTCTCCATAAAAATGAGAAAGTCAGGGGCGCCTGCTAACCTACTGGTCCGGGCGCATACCACTTAGGCATTTGCCACATAGGCATGGATGCTTGGCGGGGTCGCCGGTTCGATTCCCGATCCATACGACCTTGCCACGTGTAGCTCCCCATCTCTCCCCCGATTTCCTGTCAGTCTACTGTCCTATCCAATAAAGGCATAAAAGCCCCAAAACAAATCTTTAACATTTTAGAAAGTCAAAACAGGGAAAGAAACCTTTGGAAAACATGCCTTTGCAGGAAAATGTCAGGAAAACTGCAGTAAATAGCGAACAGTTGAAACGGCATATCTGTAGATCGTATCAAAGGTCATGTCTCACTTTGACACATGATCTGACACAGGGTCACACATGGTCAAGATTCAATTTATCCCCTGAGCAAGCAAGCAGGCTCTATTACCGGTAGCTCAATGGTAAAACGTTTACAGGAAACCAGGTTCAAATACAGGGTAGAAGAGGAAAGTTACATGGTGTAGCTTTAAGGGACAGAGCTACAGTGCCCAGACAAGTTTCTTAACCAGTAACATAATTTTAGAGCAGGTTTTCTTCACAGTCAATGACGTCAAATGTAAGTAAGATGTGGTGAGTGGGTAGGGATGACATACTGTAACCATGTTAGAAGTTCAAAGCTTGAGTCACTTTGCAACTCCAGTAAGTAAAGGAATGAAGGAGAGTCAGAGGTCTGTGGGCTTCCTGTTTGCCGACAGTAAACAGGAAGCGCTTATACAGTGATATAAAGAAAACAGAAGTGCTTATACAGTAGTATGTGTCAGCGTTATTTTTTCACACGCGAGATAAAAGCCCAGTGACAGGATCTAGTGCGGTACGATAACATCCTCACCTGAGTCACTCTTCTCTGGCGCTTCAGTCTTAACCCCGACTCCTTTGGGAGTGGACACTCCTCGCATGACTAGGTTCTGCACCTGGGGCCGGGAAGGGAGGAAGGAACAGAGAGACAGAAAAGACAAGAGTGAGGAAGAAATTAAGATGATATTAACCACTTCAACTCTGACATCCAAAGTTTGAGTACGTCATCATAGGAGAAAAAATGTAAACAAAATGAACCTGTAACAGTCAAGCATGCAGCCCTTCCATGAAAGGATTTGGAAAACCTTATTAATCGAAGAAAAAAAAAAAAAAAAAGAAAGAAAAAAGAAAAAAGAAAGAATAATGTGCCAGTCAGACCACATGACTGGGCCACCACTGTCACACATTCAGTTCAAACACCTGGTCGTTATCTGATTGGCTGCTGGAGGAGGAAGCGGGGGTCACTTCCTGTTGCTGCTGAGCTTGCGGTTGTTGCTGGGCGACGGCAACGGCAGCGGTTGCTGTGCTGCCAGGCATGAAGATGAGCTGAGAGGAGATGGGAGCTCGGAGAGAGCGGTTCACCTGAACAACAACATTAACAACAACAACAACTTTAAAAACCAGTAAGACTCCCTGAATCAGGATATAAGCGACCATCAGGTCCCATACACAAACTTTAGAATCGTAGCCAATCAGGAGGGAATATGGGAAATGGGACAGATCCATGTTAATGACATGACTTTAGAGAAACTGTGATTTTAGGCCAAAATCTGTAGGAGCAGTGTTCAAAAATGTGTTTTTGAACGGTGGTGCTAGAAGAGGGCCATGTGAGAAATAAGGTTGAAATGAGGGGTGAAGGATGCGAGTTGCCATCCAAGGAGTGTGTGTGCAACGTTTGGCATGGACTGTGAGACAGGAAGGGTCATTTTAAAGACAGGGCAACAGATCATTTTAAATGCTGGAAATTCAACAAATATGAAGACAAAAATAACTGTACCTAGGTTATAATTCGGCAAAATAAATAAATATGTTATATACATTATGGAAATAGAGTTTGAACAGTTAAATCTGCTCCTCTCCCAACCTTTCCCATGCTAACGGCAGTGACATCTGGAGAGGAAGTAGTATCACCTTGCTGCTGTTACTGCTACTTTACTGTCCTTGAGATCAAATAGCAGCTCTACAAGCTCACAACACCTCGCACCGTGAGGCGTTGTGAGCTTGTAGAGCTGCTATTTTCACTACTTTTGTGTGACACTCTTGTATGATGTAGGTCTTTAATTTACACAAAAACATACACATGTGAAACTACAGTACGACGATATAATAACCTTACCCTCAGGTACATTTGTCCCTGTCCACCTGCCGTACCACTCAGAAGCACTGATTGGCTGATCGTGGACGTGGCGGAGGCCCCCTGGCCAATAGGACGTGTGCTGGCTCCTCCCGAGGTTGTAACATTTGCCTGCAAAATGTTGGAATGAAACTGTACAGGTTGGAATTTGAAGGATGAAGGGATTTAAGCAAAAACAAAGTTCACAACAAAATATTTATTGGCCCCAATCTGTGATTTGTGAAACAATGTTAACTCATACCCTGCCAAAAAAGACGTTTCTATAATAAAAACGTCTTTTTAACTAAGGACCTCCCTGCCAGACGTCTTCTGAACGTCTTTTAAAAAAAAAAAGAAAAAAAAAAAAGAATTTGAAAAAATTTTTTTTGAAAAAAAAATAATTTTGGACCTCCAACAGTGTACTAGGCATGATTGCGATCGCGAAATTGCATGTTTAACCCCCATACCAACCCCATCTTTCAAACATGGCAGCCATGTTTGTTTACATTTGAAGAAAACATAAGGGCTGCCTTCTCCTGAATGCCTGAACGGATTTCCAAGCGGATTCTTTTGTTTGAAAGCTGTGAAAAGCATGCACATGCATAGTGCATGATCTGTGCACGAATGTGTGCACCAGCGTGCACACTATTTTTTTAACCCTTTGTTGGCGAACCGGCAATATAAGAGGTCCCACTTTAAATATGGTACCGACTGAGTTAAAGTGGTCCTCCGGGGTGTTTCCTAAACAGTTAGAACAGAATGATGTAGAATTACTACTGTATGTCATGGTATTATTATTCTAAATCTATGTTCTTGCTGTTCTTCTACATACAGTCAACCAGTTGAAGATATTGCAGATTGAGGATTTAACAAATAGTTAGAGTTTTTAGAGTTTTTATGGAAGATGCTTCTGAACATCAATACTTTTCAAGCATGCTCGAGGTACAGGGACATTTTCCAGTAGCATGGCGGAACAGTAAAGTATCCATCCCAGTAGAAGTATATAGTGGAAGGGTACGTACAGCTGTAGCAGTGGTGCTGGTGCTCTGAGAGGAGGTGCTGCTGGAAGGACTGGACTGACGACTAGCAGCCAGCGTGGCCTGGGACAACAATACAATACAATACAATAGTACAATACAATACAATACAATACAATACAATACAATACAATACAATACCAGTAAGACTCCGTAATCGGGAGATAAGTGACCGTCACGTCGGATACACAAACTTTAGAAGGCAATCAGGAAATGGAACAGATCCATGTTGATGACATGACTTTAGAGAGACTGTGTACCGCTTTGCGTTGTTCTGACAGACTGATTGACTGATAGACAGCCGGTGGAGGTTTTGATAGTAACCTGACGGTCGCAATCAACGAATCGCCACGCAAATTGTAAGTATCGATTAGTTTGATTAACCATTTATCCCCATATAGCACTTAATTGGCAGTGGTGGCGTACAAAAATAGTGGCTGTAGATCTAAATAAATGATCTGTAGATTTAAATAATGGTTTGTTAACCGTAACCGAGGCAAACGTTTGAAATAATCGTGATATTGATTTGACGTCATACATAAAGCCCTACTTTATTCACATGTACCAACTGAGCAAGTTACAGTACACACACACACACACAATTCAAGCATTTAGGCGTTGGCACGCAAGCAAGCGTTTGTGCACCCACACGCGCGCACACACACACACACACACACACACACACACACACACACACACACACACACACACACACACACACACACACACACACACACACACACACACACACACACACACACACACACACACACACACACACACACACACACACACACACACACACACACACACACACGTGCATGCACACACAGACACCTTACCTGTTGGACTGCAGCCAGGTTGTGGAGCTGTGCATTGTTGATTTGCTGTTGCAACATGAGCTGCTGGAAGTACTGAGCAGCATTGGGTTGTCTCTGTAACGCCTGCAGGGCCTGGAGACACAGAGCTGGCTTTACTGTACTGTACTGTACATCAGTGGTTCCCAAACGGGATCCCAAATTATTTTGGGGGGTGCCCAGATGATTAGCTTAATGTGCAACATTGTTTTCTCACTCAACATACAACCAACATACAGTATAAGTGTAACTTCTAAAGTTACAATTTATGACCTTTTTAATACCAAATTGGCCAAACTGTCAAATATTACGTAAGAAAGAAAGAGGCAAACATGAAAATAGCTGATCCACAGATCGAGCTTTCTGTGGCTATTTTCACAATATTTATCTGTAGAACCGAGTCAAACTAAATGCAATACCTAATATTCCAAGTACTTTTCCCAATTCAAATATGATTATTTTGGGCGGTCGCATCACTACAGCAGCAGTTCCAAACCTCAAAAGCATTGGCGTCCCACTCATATGGCGGCGGCTGATGTTAAGTGGTCAGATGGGTGGGCCGTGGGCAATGCATTTTAAGAGCATGTTTGTTTTAACGGTCAATCAATCGTGTGTTCCGGTATGGATCAATGGAACTAACATATTATAATGTAAAGTTCCTATTTATCACAACGGATGAGCGAGTAAAAAAATATATTAGAAAATTGAATTGAAATCGTGACACATTGTGAGCTTGTAGATCAGCTATTTGCCTATTATTTTTAATACATTTTTTAAATCTTTAATCTTCACTTATAATAACATGTTGAAAATAGAGACACCAGGTTGACAGTGGTTAAGGAGAACGAGGAAAAAAGAACAACAGAAACAATAAGGTCGACGAGGAAAAACAAATGGAGGCGGGGCACAGGAGGAGGGAGAGGAGGAGAAAGCCAGCAGAAGGACGAGCGATGATTCCTCTGTGACAGAATGCCTGCCAACAGGCAGATGATAGATACAGTGCATACAGTACGTATGCATGATGTATGTATGTACTCTCATACAGTAATACCTCCAGGGATTAGACAGAGGTTGAGACCACCATGAATTTGAGTAACAACAAGAGTGTGGTGCAAAGGAGACGCAATCATGCAAGCGCTTGTCTGTCTTTTACTTTGCATCTGCCCGGCGTGCCCGCCTCTCTCTGCTTGCTCTCTCCATCTGCCTCTGTCTCTCTTTCTCAGTTTTTGTCTGTCTTTTTCAACCTAAATCACAATGCCGCAAACCCAACGATTAACTTGTCACTGACTCTGACTGTTATTGTCTGAGAGACTGTTATTGTCTGAAAGTGTCAGTATCTCACTGTCTTTGTGTCTCACATAAATCCAAAGGTTGATTTATGCCCTTATATAGTTATACTTTCAATCATTTAAATGTTATATATTTTTATACACAAGGCATTGTGAGCTTGCAGATCGTCTATTTTCGGTGAATCAAGCATTATGCTTGATTCAGTGACACAATTCTGACTCTCACACACATACAGAATAACCCCTGGCACACATTCACATGCACGCACAGAAACGTGTTGGTATTAGTATACTTGTGAGGACTTCAGCATTTTAGGACGACGATTGTATGAATGCCATTACATTTTCTTTTACACTAACCCTCAAGCCCCAAATAAAGCTCACACAGTGGTGTTGCACAGCAGCATGTTGTTTTTAGATCTACTACTTTTGGTGCCCGGTACCTCGCCTGGTAAACCGTCCCGGTCAAGTGAATTCACATTATCATGTGTCTCCTGCAGACCAGTCTGGCCCCAAGCGCTGGGTGGGTGTTTTGCAGGAAACCAGTGGAAGAGCCAATCAGCATCTGCGTTCAGGGTCCTGTGATTGACAGATGCTCATTGGGTTTCTGCAAAACACCCACCCAGTGCTTGGAGCCAGACCGGTCTGGAACTCTCAACTCCAAGCCTAACCCCAACTGTCTAATCCTAACCTAAATGTTAGCCGAAATTTAAAACCCTATATTTAAAACCATAAAACCACCATTTGAAATGTTTCTCAAATTTTACTATACTGTATTTGTGACATTGGCCCCTCACAAGTACAGTAATTCAAGTACATACGTACACACACACACACACGCACGCACACACGCGCGCGCACACACACACACACACACACACACACACACACACACACACACACACTACTGTACCTGCACAGCCTGTCTCTCATACAGAGACATGGAATTCATGGGAGAGGGGCGGGAGCTGGCCCCAGACGCAGCGCTGCCGTTGGCCGAGGCTCCCTGCTGGCTCTGATCCCCATCCGTCTCCATCACCGTTGGACGAGGAGAACAGAAGAAGCCACCGATCAATCAGACTCTCCCCCCCCTACCCCCCTCCTGGAAGATACAGCTTCACCCTGCAGACCAAAAACTAATAATGTCAGTGTGCCACAACACATGAGGCTCAGCTATCACTCAGCACTGTTGTGTTAGAGCACACACACAATAACTCACAGCCTCTGTCTGAAGCACTGTCTCTTTCTCTTTAACACTCTCATTGCGGGCGCCGATGGCCTAATGCAGGGTTCCCCAAATAGTTTTCCCCAAGGTCCGAATTATGTCTAGGGTACCAAGCCGAGGGCAACAACATTGCAGGGGGCGACGGTGGCATTTCCACTACTCCAGCGACAGTTCAGATATCGTCACTCTCGGGCAGAAACCTCGTATCTCCAAGTTTCAAATGTGTATGTTTTTTGGTAAAGCAAAGCCCTAACCCTTCATCATACAAGATCGTCACACAAAACTAGTGAAAACAGCGATGCGAGGCATTGTGTGCTTGTAGATCGGCTGTTTTCACTAGTTTAGTACATTTTTTAGATGATAAATACAAAACGAAAGGTTTTGGACATACAGTACAAGGTTTCCACCCGATAATGACGATATATTATAGTGTTGTTGCTGCTCTTATACCACCATTATTACTGGGGTTGGGGGGGGCCAGACAGTAGCGGGCTGCAAATGGCCCGCGGGCCACCTATTGGGGAACCCTGGCCTAATGGTTAAGGCGCATACTACATTTAGCTCTTATATGCTCTAATACGGCCTGACAGCGAGTTGTGCGCTCGATTCCCGAGCCCAATGACCTGCGTGTCCATGTCACTCCCCGACTGCTGTCATACTCAAGGCAGAAAAGCCAAAATGATATCTAATAAAAATTGACCTGTTAGTTACAGACTTGTAAGGGTCAATTTAGAACCCCCTCAAGATGGGTCCATTTGTATACTGTTGGAGAAACAGACTTGTAAGGGTCAATTTAGAACAAGAACCCCGAGTCCCTGGACCGCACTTTTATATTTGAGAACCACTGCTATAAAGTGTCCAGTGCTAATTTAACTCTGTGAAAAGATTTTACCAAATGGACCCTTATTTCTGTACACTGAGTTACAGACCCATAACTATCGTAAGGGCCCATTTTGGTTCCTAACGATCAATCATTTAGCTGGGGACCCCCCTGGAACCCCCTCACGTACCCCTGGGGGTCCCATATAGGACCCCCCTTTAAGAACCACTACAGCTCTAAACAACTACTGACACTTTTCCACGAAAGGAGGGCTGTGAACTCCACTTTAGGTTTTTCTATTGGAGCATTATTATTCATTCATAGTAAAATACATGCAAAGGCAATGTCAGTTATTATAATACCTTTGCCAACCATGCCACCAACTCTATAATTGCAAACAGGGCACATTGATTCTTTGCAATATTTAATTGGCTCACTTGTTGCATTAATTAATCAACTTACAAAACGAAAAGGGCCCAGCAGTGGCTGCTATAGCAATCGGAGAGTGTATGCTACATATAGGACAGTGTATAATATTTCTAGCATTTTTGGCTAGCAGCTGTAACTGTGTGTGTGTGTGTGTGTGTGTGTGTGTGTGTGTGTGTGTGTGTGTGTGTGTGTGTGTGTGTGTGTGTGTGTGTGTGTGTGTGTGTGTGTGTGTTGTTGCAGAGCTGAGCATCACACTGTAAACCGGTGGTTCTCAAAGTGGGGTCCGGGTCCCCCTCAAGGATCCTTGGGGGGGATTCAGGGGGTCCCCAGCTGAATGATGGATAGTTAGGTCTACAGTAAGAACCAAATGGACCCTTATGTGTCTGTAACTCTTGAGAGTTTAAAAATGGTACCAAATGCAATTTAGCTCCTTTTGCACACTCTCCGAGTTATGGTGATCTGTGGTTTAATGCAGAGGTTCCAAAGTGGGGCTCGGGGACCAGCTATTTTCCCAAAAAAGATCTTGACATTCTTTGACATTTTTAACACCACAAATCTTATATGGTGTCCTCCTCGGCACAGAATATTTTCAGATGGGGGTCCGCGGCTAAATGCACATTCATTTCGGGTCCTTGACGAGAAAAGGTTTGAGAACCACTGCTGTAAACTGGCTCTGAACGGCGGAACGGTGCACAACACAATCCTTACCGTGCAGAGATATCCGTGGATGTGTCTTTATAAACCCAGACTGCTGCTGCTGCTGCTGCTGAGACTGTCTGGAAAGCGGCTGTGCTTGATCTAAACGGGATGTATAATTATAATTATTATTATTGTTATGGATGGACAGAACGGGCAGGTTTTGCAGCCTGCAGCCGAGTCGATGCTTTTTTTTTTTTTTTTGGTAATATTTTGCATAAATTGTTGCAGCTGATGTGGTGGGCAGGGCAACGCCTCCTTTTTCTCTCCTGCTGCTTTGCTCTGCCTTTTCCGGCGCAGTGGAATGACGGCGGGTGCACGCACTGCGTGTAACGATTCTGCATCTAGCATGATTCAAGACCCAAATTCAGAATGATCATTTTTAACTCAAATCTTCTGGGGGTCCCCACAATGATGTATTTGGCCGTGGACCCCCATCTCAACACTTTTGTTCCGGGGAGAAGCAATATTTGAGTTTGGTTCTTGCCTTAAGCTATGCAGAATAGATACACGCCACGGGTCCTTTGGCGTCCCTGGTTATTTGGCCGCCCGTTAGCTCTGGTCCATATCGTCTCTCTGCCAGGAACTCGGCTCAGATACAGGACAAGGAATTCCACTGCCCAAAGAGGGCTCAACTTTCAGTCAAAATGAACAAAACTACCGCGCTATTCACCTAAACAAAGGCAGTTTTTCGTTCTTGAAAGTCTGTTCTCTTGGGTGGGAAGCCTCTCGGCACCCCAAGTTCTCGGTAAAATACACTTTTTTAAGCAGAAAATTAAATGTCCGCCAAACGGAAATTATTTTTTTACTCTACAGTGCCCCCTAGAGATTATGGCCTATGGTAATATTGTGAGAGAGAAATATGTCAGGTAGGTCGATAGATGGGTTCTCCTAGGGAGAACTCCACTAACGCTATGGACCAGAGCTAGGTAGGTAGGAGTAGGTCTACTAGGCAGGTACTAGGTTTACATTATATGAAAATCAATGCAGTGAAGAAGAACTTGTTACATCAATGCAATATCTTTGATACATGATATAATTTATTTATCAACATTATATTCATTATGTACAAACACAAGTGAAACAAACATTAGGGTGCATCAGTGGTAGAACAACAACAAATGTAACAAAGTGAAGCCTGTGAATTCCACTATGGCAAGAATACAATATTCAGTTCATAACATCCTTTTGAGGCGCAATGTCACAGATGTCACTTCAACGCAGCATTAAACAGCATTAAAACGGTCGAAACACAGTGTAGCCTATATGTGATTGTGAACACCTTGTGGCTTTAAGCCTACAGTAGGCTATACACACATGTCAGCATTTTTGCAAATAGCCTCCTGATTAAGAACTTGAATAATTTTCCCATTTTATTTAAACACACAAGCGTTTGACAAACAGCCTTCCCTGTATAACAGACATACTGTACATAAAAATACACGAAGACCACATAGAGCAGTGGTTCCCAAACCTTTCAGCTCGAGAAGATAAAATTCCCCCAGGATCCAAACTTAGAAAAAATACATTATGAATGAATCCCTTCAAGTAAGCTCTATTTCATTTTGTGAGCTTGCAGATTGGGTATTTTCACTATTTTGTTTATTTATTTTTTCAAATTCATGAAAATGTTTGGATTTTACATTTTGTTAACATTTCTGAAACAACTTTGTATTTTTCTCTGAAAATCCTTTTGAAATAATAAAGAAATACGCAGGAAACAATAAATGTACTGTGTGTAACCCATGAAAAAAAAAAAAGGATCCCGAGATTCCCAACCCATATTTTGGGAATGATTGGCATAGAGAAGCAATGGGAAGTTCACGCGCGTACACTCTCACGCAGACACACACACACACGCGCACACACGCACACACACACACACACACACACACACACACACCACATGTGATTGGGTGCAGCTATAAGTGAGGCACAAACAGCAGTCAGTTATATCATACAGTGCGTGACAGTGTCAAAATATGAAATACATTTATCCATAGCACAACTATATAACATAACTTAACACAAATACAACTAGACTGCACTCTGTCGAGGTGCCAACTTGCGTCTTGTATCAGGTCGCACTTGTCACCGAGAACGCTGCTCCCTAAGGCCAGCCAACAAGTGCGCCAGCAGACCGTGTAACTAACTATGGGTGATGAGCTCTGTCTGTGGGTATGTATGTGGGTACTGTTGGTTGGTGGTGAGTGACGTCACAAAGAACGCTGCATCATTTGCTAAAGGCCCAGCCTTTGTACTGTCAGCCACAGTACAGTACATACCCCCACATACAGATGGAGCTCGTCACCCTACTTGCACACTCTGCTGGCGCAAGTAATAAATCCAATAGAGAATTGTGATGGAAGCCAAAGCATGAGGAGGGTTGTTATAACATAATTTACATGACAGGTGTTATCTTTTCAGGGCCATATTCAGTCTTCATAACTTTATCACATGCCAAATGAATTTTAATTTGATGAAGGAAGCAATCGTTCTCACTCTGGTCCATGTTGCCTCCGAACTCATTCAGAGCTGAGGATACCTGGAATAGCTACTGGCCCTATTTTATACAAAATACAAAGTGCAGGATCTTTCCCTTTGTGCATTTTGTCTTGAACCTGTCTCCAACTTTTTTAGGCCTTCATTAAAACTTTTATACATTGTAATATCTTTATTTGTTTATTTTTAAGGACATTTTCAAACCTTTCCGCCTACAGTGACATGCCCAAATTAGGGACGCCAGTGTTAATGTTGTTAATTGCACCAGAATAGGTTATTTGGGGTTTTCACTCTACTTGCTTTCATATGAAACAATGGAACAAACAACTAATATCATCTGAAAAGACCTCAAGAGTCTTTCATAAATGCTATACATCATGGCAACATGGTGCCCATAGCTCACTTAACTATCAATGGCTCTGTTTCATTTTAGGCACAACATACAGCACACGATTGTGGACAGTGCAGTGAGAAAGGGAGAAAGGGATGAACATAAAATAAAGGAGAGGAGAGAGTAGTTATTGATGGACCTTCAGTGAATAAAAATGGCTAAAGGGCTATTGTACATTATGACCGGATGAGTGGATCAGTTGGGTCAGTTGGGTCACAATGGTTCCAAATAACATAATTCTTTTTTTTCCATTCTTCAATCCGCCCCCCTCTCTCTCTCTCTCTACTTATCTTCAGTGATGTGCACAACACATAAATGACTGGTTAATGTCAACCCAAAAAAATAAATAGCATTCTGATTTAGTCTTCCATAATAACAATAAAAAAATACATTTTCACAAACTAATACTGACCCTGTGGAGTTTTGAGTTCATGTGCATAAGGTAACTCAGTATTGTTTGGGGCATATACATTACTTGTTTTAAAAAATAAATAAATACATTTCGGGATAATCTATAATGCACCACTTGAGGAAGAAGTTCATATGTTTGCTTGCTCATGGATTGGACACGGTTGCAAGGTAGACATGTGGGGTCATGAAGAATCAAATGTGCCACCTATGTTTGATAAGATGGTCACAAGAAGCGTTCTTAGCCTTCTTAGTTGATAAACTCAATATAGACAGGAAGTATTTGAAATCTATACTGGACCCAAGTTGTTACAGTAAAGTTCAGTTTTCACCACCATCAAAGTGAACAGCATTGCAGCACATGGGAGTGCTGGAACTGAGGATCAGGAGAAGTTGAACACAATACTGAACACAACCGTGAGAGAGTGGAATGTACCAGTGCGTGCAACACATCATTACAATACGCCATCACCATCCACAAGTACAGTACATCATTAGTACACAACAACGCTGTTGACCCTTGCAGGACAAGACCATCAGTCAGGGTATCTATGATACCCTGACCACCATCCCTACACTGTCAAAGAAAAACAATCTCCCTTTTCACAAGTCATGTAGGCTTGCATTGATCAAATCTTATTTTTCTTACCGCAAGTTACAAATAATCTGAGCCTCTGCACCTGAGATTCATACTGGTGAAGACATCTGTCTTGTTGTTTAAAGGTATTGTTGTTTCACAAAGAATATTCTGAAAATGAGTCAAATTATATGCAGAGCTTTCGTGTGTTCGAAGAAAAACATGATTTTAAAATTCAATATAAGATCAAATCCCTTGTTAATATGGTTTCTTTTGCAGTGTAGGTACAGTAGGTATATTGTATAAATAAATATGAAACGTTTCAAAGTGCAGCTGTGGGGCAAAACATCAGAACCTACAACAATTCAATGACCATGACATCAAATGGAAAATAGATTTTTCTTCACATATTTAACTTTAACACACATTACATACTATATAATATTTATATATATATAGATATTTCTCATACGCTTTATCACATCTACACATCATGGATAATGTTTGGAAACACATCGATACAATCAGTAGAAGACTTTAGAAGAGTCCTGTTCCAAAACATTAAAGATTTTTACTTTATATAAGGAAATCAACCATGTAGTATTTCTGCAGGGCATTCTGCAGGGCATGGCGTCTGTGTGTACCATTTACTTAGCATACAATGGCCATCATCGTTCTTTATCGAGACAAATTGGCAGTTTTGACCCATTCTGGAACAGAACTCTTCATTTTAAGTTCAAGAATGTAAAATTCTCCATAGGTTTTAAGGATTTCGACCTATATAACAGTTCAGAATCAGTTTTCCTTCTTTTAAAACCTTAGATAACACTCTCCCCCAAATGCTCCATCATTTAAGCCGTGACAGCTCATCATCACTTCCTGTGCACTCGAAAATATAATTCTAACCCAAAATAGATTTAGAAGTATATAAAGTGAGGTGACACTTTGCTTGAAAATAACTATTCCATCATAGGAAAAGTTTAAAGCAGTGTAAATACGCAATAATACTGTGCAAGTACTTGAAATGTATTTATTACGCCTTATCTAAATCTAAGTACTATATTACGTATAAAGATGTTTATTACATATACTAAAATAGTATTATTGTGTACTTGCAACATTTCCCCTACGTAATATGTAGGTTATCACAATAGAATAATGCTATGGTAAAACTGAAGATTATCTCAGCTGTTAGCATGTTTCTAGTAATTCCCTTGTCTCATTTTCCCAATAAAGTGATTTAAATACAATGTTAAACGCAACTTCAAGCTGAATCTAAAGTCGTCTAGGTCAGATACTGTATATATGCATTTGCTCGGGTATAAATATCACATTGAATTATTAGTTAAAAGCTCATTACTTTGGTGTACAGCCTTTTACATGAGTGATTGTGAGGAGATTTGCAGCTGGCTAATGCCATGTATCAGGTTAACAGGGGTGAACTGAATAGAGATTGCCAAATAATTTGGTTTTCTCTTTCTTCCTTTCCCCTTCTCTCTCTCTCTCTCTCTCTCTCTCTCTCTCCCCTTCTTCTCTCTCACTTGCAATCTAACTGAGCAGCTTGCCATGAATATAACTCTCTACAAGCTAATTACAGTACATTCACCATTTTATTGGGCTTGTCTTGATAAGCGTAAAGGCCCATTCCCACTGGGCCAGATAACAGATATCTGGAGATATTTCTCCAGATATTTTTCCATGCAAAGTGGATGGTAGATACAGATACAAAAAATATTTGCCACAGATAAAAGTATCTGTGGCAAATATCTGTGGAGACTTTTTTTTTTATCTGTATCTACCATCCACTTTGCATGGAAAAATATCTGGAGAAATATCTCCAGATATCTGTTATCTGGCCCAGTGGGAATGGGCCTTTAGCATTGCACTTTGCTTCCACGTATGAATGGGCTAACTGTATACTCTATTTTGTACACAAAAGACAGATTTTGAAGGCTTTTCCTGCCAAGAAAATCCAGTCATTGCACTTTAACCCTAACCTACAGTATTTTGATAATAATTGGTTTAACTAAAATATACACTTCTGAGTTTATGCGTGTTTGCCAGGTGCAAATTCTAGAATTCCTCACTTTGGCATTTTGCTAGGAAGCCCTCCGTATTGTTGGTTCAAGTCCAACATCTGAAGGCGGAACAGTAGTCAAACATAATCCCTTTTTAGACCTGCTGAATTGAGCACACCTCTGAAAATATCAGAGAATTGAGTAAATCAAGAATAAAATAAAATAAAAACTCAATACAAAATAATCTAGTTAAATACTCCTAGATCAATGAATAGCTGCGACCTTATATTGTATTGGAAAAAAAACTACGGAAGATTGGACTACTAACAATCTAATAATCCCATTTCCTGAATAAATAACTTTTTTAACTGAATAAAAAAGATGTGCATCCGTGTTCTCCGTCTTATCTCCCTTCACCCTCCTCTTTTTCCCTCCAGGCTAACTGCATCTGAACTTAATGGAATGACCGAGTATATCTCTGCACAGCTGTGCAAAACGTGTCGTTTTTCAACACACTTCTGACATTGAGCGCCACCTTTCAATGCAATACAATGACGTAGGCTACTGGTGCACCATTTATCGACAGCGATGTGAGGTAAGCCGACAATGTCACAGAGTGTGTCTGCACCTCCCAAGAATCAAGCGTTGCTGCTGTAAATTCTAAACTGCTCCCCTCCCCTCCCCTACCCTCCCCCCTCCCCCCAACCGTAAAAAGCGAAGGAAACAGAGGTTCCCAAAAGGAGTTGTTCGAAATGTCACAGAGAATTAAAAATAACACACTTTAAAAAAGCCAGCTGAGGCGGCTTTGCTAGAAATAACTAGCGTTCTATGGTCCTATTGTTCTACGGTTCTTTAGTTCTACTGTACGTTGCTGTGGTTTTGTGGTACTACAGTGGTCCTATAAAGTTCTAGTGGGTCTACTTCGTCCGCTACCCCCTCCCCCCCAGTGTGAAATTACATCTGCAATAGACGACGACGTAGTGGCGTATTTCGTAACTCTGTGACCTTTTCCCGTCGCTTATGAACCCCGTTATAAACCCCGCCTTTCCAACACGCCACCCTTTCATCACCCCATGCGTCTACAGACTCTCCTGTACGGTGGAGTTGGATCTGTCCTCCAGGGGCGTGCTGTCCTCGGCCGGACGCGTAACTGCCGGGGGCGACACCAGCGGGACCTTCTCCTTGAGCGGGGAGGCGGGCAGCACCGTGGCGCCGGCACTGACGTCGCCGGCAGCCTCGACGGGGAAGTCGGAGGAAGACGGGGGCGGGGCGCCGCTGAAGTGACGCGCAATCTCGTCGAACGTCTTGCCCCTGGTCTCGGGCACCTTGAAGAAGGTGAAGATGAAGAAGAACACGAGGAAGATGGCAAAGATGATGAAGACCCACGGACCGCACAACTCCTGTGAATGGCAAGGGGGTGCGGGGGGAAGACAGGGAGAGAGAAGACAAGGAAGAGAAGGAGATAGAATCAGTATTGACCACTGTAGAACTTAAGTACAGCATGCACTTAAATGCACGGTACAGTACTCAACTAAATGTACTTCATTTCCATCCACCACTGGCAAAACCACCCACACATCCAACCGGCCTGGCTCACACCACACCAGAACTCTCCCCGCTCACTTACCACTAATTTGGGGAAGCTGATTCCAACAATGAAGTTGGCCGTCCAGTTGGAGCAGCCGGCCACGGCCATGGCGGCAGGCCGCGGCCCCTGGGAGAACAGCTCGGCCACAATGAACCATGGGATTGGACCGGGGCCCAGCTCGAACATGGCCACAAACAGCATGACGGCGAAGATGGCCACGAAGCTCATCGCCGGTATGTATTTCTGAGCAGAGGGATATGAGAGACAGACAGACAGAGAGAGAGAGAGAGAGAGAGAGAGAGAGAGAGAGAGAGAGAGAGAGAGGAGATGGGGACGTAGGCGGGGAGGGAGAGAGGAGGAGAGAAAGGAAGGAAGGATGTCATGAGATTGAAGGAGGGATGCTCCGTACAGATGAAAAGTACAACAAACACATTAAGACACTCACCAATAGGAGGGATATGGTCATGAGTACAGCGGCAAGAGACATTCCAGCCAATCCCAGCAGGTGGAGAGTCCTTCGTCCCGCCTTCTCAACCAGGAAGAGCTGGAAGTCAGTGCAAGAATAGATTGATACATGACTGGCAAACACATAAACATGCTACCATAAACATCCACAAGCAACAAAGTACTGTACAGTAGGGCTGACTCAATATAGCTGGCAGTTGACTGCTTAAATGGTAGCCTGCTCATCTGGAGCATTTAAGGGTGTTTTGCTCAAGGACACTTCGGCACTAACCCCAGGGGGAGCCAGTGTGCAGTATCTCGCACACCCTTACAGATGATGGCCAAGAATAATGCGCTGAAATATGCAGCACAATAATCTCATCT
>NC_137819.1:40832392-40872392 GCF_963921795.1 Nannobrachium achirus | reverse complement strand
GTTTGTAACGTCGCGTTTATAAAAAGGTAGGAGAGAACTCGGAGCGAGGACCGCCTGCAAATAGCGAGAGTGACAACAGCCCCCTAGAGCGAGGAGTGTCATTTCCCCCCGCTCCTTTTTTATTGGAATGTTTGATCATGGGCAAAGGAGGAACCACATGCGTGAATGTGCTTGATGTACTCTGGAGTGTGTTTGTTTATTTGTGCAGTCTGCAAGGTGAGGAGGTGTGAAGGACAGCCACTGCTCTTTGTTGGCCTTGGCGTGGACTGGTGCCAACCTTATGCAAAAATCGTGGCTGAACAAGCAGCATGTCTCTGTTGCTCTCTCAGTCTCTGTCCTCTTCGCTTTCTGTCTCTCTATCTTAGCCTTGCATACTGTATAGCCAGACAATATCACTGCAAGGGCAGTTTTTCTTTGCAGTGGCAGATTCGTCATCTCCATCTGTCTTTCACCTTCTCTTGCTTTTCCAATCCCTCTCATCTGTAATCACTATGCTGTTCCCTTCTCATTTCACTTCTGCCCCCTGTCTCCAAACCTTTGTCCTGCGGCCTGCCCTTTGTCACTTACAATTCTCTCTCTGTCTCTGTCTCTGTCTCTCTCTCTCTGATTGTATTAAAGTATGCTGCGGGCAGATGAAGGGTAATACTATTGTTGCCTGACACAGCAGATTCTCTATTCAAGGCTAATTTAGGACCAACAACACTGTACAGAACAATGCTAATTAAATCTTTTCACAGTGAGTGTACGCATGGGTTTTTGGAGGATACCTATCAGCTACTACACTAGTCTTTAAACAGTTGGACAACAAAAGATATTAAAGGAGCTATAGTCAACTTTTTCATTGTAGGGCCGACACTTTGTTTACATCCTAGTCTATAGACTAGAATGTAAACAAAGTGTCGGTCTGACAATGGCCGAAATGATTATTTTATCATTATTTTACGCTTTTTGTGGTCATTTTTGAATAGAAACACATATATGAAGCTTATTTTTTAATAAAATATTTTTGAAACATTATTTTTATTTTAGCATCTGTTTTTCAAGAAAAAGTTGACTATAGCTCCTTTAAAGAGTAGAAGTGGTAGTCACAGTAGCATTGTAATAATTATAAGGAATAGCAACAACAAAAGTAGCAGTAGTTCTTATAGTAGCATGCCTGTAGTCAAAGAAGCTGTAATTAATATTATATTATGTTAGTTAATATTATTATGTTCAAATTATTGTTACGGTTAGAATTCATATTATTATATTATTACAGTATGTTTGGGGCAAGTCATTAGAGCCAAACATTTCCAAACATTCCCGAACATTTTCAAAAGCAGTGGAAATAGCAGATCTACAACGTGGCACAGTGCAGTCGGCTACTTTTACTATTCATTGTATGTACTGTACTACTGTACTGTAAATGGTAAATGGTGAATTTATATAGCGCTTTTATCCGGTGGCGGAGGAAACCATGCAAGGCACCAACCTACTCACCGGGAGCAATTAGGGGTTCAGAGTCTTGCCCAAGGACTCTTTGACATTAACTCAGGGGGAGCCCGGATTCGAACTGGGAACCCTTCCGGAACCCTTCGTGCTCTAATAACGGTTTCTCTACCCCTGAGCTATGCCGCCCCTACTGTAGGACGATCATATTGTAGATCAGGTAAATACCTTTGCGTGCTGCTTCCTCCTGGTTGAGGTTGATGAGCAGGAAGCGAGGGCTCTCGGGGCAGAAGGGCAGCAGGATGCACTGCACCACGGCAGGGGCCACCGTCAGGGACAGCAGCAGGGGCCACAGCTTGTCAGAGCCCAGGAGGGCCTCCAGACCAAACACCTGAAATGGTGGGGTAGCAGTTAAAAACCCATTTAGAACGGGCACACATTATTGTGTATCATTATTTTATGCTTTAACTATTGAAAAATAGCAGATACACAAGCTAACAGCGCGGCACCGAGTGCTGCGCTGCGAGCTTGTAGATCTGCTATTTTTGAAAAATCTTGAAAATTAGAATTTTGACCCGATGTCTTTTGAATCCTTCTAAGATTTTTTTGAAAAACCTATGTTTCTGTGTCAGCAATCTGGCTAGCCATCGTCAAAGAAAAGGTCCTTTTCACTTAACTGGAGCTCAGTTAGTCTGTTCTTGAGAGACTGCTATGTCAGTGGTTCTCAAACTTGTGTGAAGGACCCCCAAAATGATATGTATTTGGCCACGGACCCGCATCTCAAAATATTTAGTTCCAGGGACCACCCACAAGCAAAATTTGAGTTACAAACGTTCGCTTTGAAAATACATTATATTCCAAGATTTGCACACATTTTCACGACTTTTTTCAAAAATAGCAGATCTACAAGCTCGCAGCTGTGAGCTTGTAGATCTGCTATTTTTCCCTGGTTAAAGCATTCAATAATTCTAGACCTAAATGGTTAATCAAACTAATCCATTTAAACCGATTATCTAAAAACAATAACTTGAATGGTTCTAGTAATGTCCCTAGTTGTGCTGCTAACTAACTCTAGTGATTTTTGTTCTGTCTAGTTGACTATCTCTAATGTACACAGTTAAAATATTGCTCAACATGAAACGTGTACCACCGTGTATTGAACAATTGTAACAGTTACAGCATCATATC
The DNA here is from genome assembly GCF_963921795.1 of Nannobrachium achirus. NCBI lineage: Eukaryota > Metazoa > Chordata > Actinopteri > Myctophiformes > Myctophidae > Nannobrachium > Nannobrachium achirus. The sequence goes on along the minus strand of NC_137819.1, from coordinate 40,869,776 downwards.
TATCCTATCTCATGAATCATATCACTGTCCACCATCTCTTTTGCTCTCTGCCAAGCTGATAATTTGTCTACAATGTGTTGAGAGGTGTGCATAATTGTGTCCTGTGACTCGTCATCACTGGCCTTGATCTTTAACCACAAATTGAACCGTAAATTAGACATTAAAGGAGCTATAGTCAACTTTTTCTTGAAAAACGGATGCTAAAATAAAAATAATGTTTCGAAAATATTTTATAAAAAAATAAGCTTCATATATGTGTTTCAATTAAAAAATGACCACAAAAAGCGTAAAATAATGATAAAATAATCATTTTGGCCCTTTGTTTACATTTACAGGGCCCGTACTTTGTTTACATCCTAGTCTGTAGACTAGGATGTACACCTACAATGAAAAAGTTGACTATAGCTCCTTTAAGTTAGAGATTCAATATACTGTACGCAAACACACAGCATCATTATCCTAACAGAATAACAGCAACGTCTCAGCTAATAATTCCAATCCTCATACTGACCTGTGCGATCAGGATGCCCAGCACCACGCCCAGCTGGTGCAGAGTGCCAAAGGCTCCTCTCAGGGGGGTCGGGGACACCTCGCCCACGTACATGGGAGTCAGGCCCGTGAACAGGCCGCAGAACAGGCCGATGACCAGACGGCCAGCGATGACCATCTCATAGGAGGAGCAGAGGGTGGAGAAACCCATCAGCAGACCACCGATCACAGCCAGGATGTTGACCAGGAACATAGACCGGCGTCTGGCGCAGAGAAGGAAAGGTGATTATAAACGGACTGTTTGACTGGTTGGTTCAGAAACGGCGGGTTTGATTTGTTTTGGTGCAATTGGTCCAAACTCGACCGGGTGACTTTCAAATGCATCAAGAATGTAAAACTTGTTCAGTTTGCAGAACAGCGATTCCCAACCTGTTGGGCTGGAAGGATATTGCCCCCCCCCCCCCCCCCCCAAAAAAAAAACAGGCAAAACAGTAAGATTTTAATAAAACATAATAGAAAATAATGTAAAAAAACAGCGTGGTAGTTCTTTAAAACCATGAGAAAAAATACTTTTCATTGTGATAGTACGGAAGGTCCTCTGCACATCCCACTGGAAGGAGACCCTGTGGCAGACTAAAAACCAGATGGAGAAAGTACTCTCAATCTGGTCACACTGACCTGGGAACGCCTGGGGATAAACCAAGGGGGAAGTGGGTAAGGCTGCTCAGGAGAGGGAACACTCTGTTGGAACCGTTAACCCCACGACCCGATTCCGGATAAGCGGTTGAAGATGGATGGATGGATACAGATCAACAGGAACTTAAATACTACATTACTTCCATTGATCCAAGCCAGAACACATTCAATCGATTGATCATTAAAATAAACATGATCTGAAGAAACGCACACAGCCATCTGACCACTTAAAGGAATAGTTCACCCCCAAAATGACTTTTTTTCTATTGATTACTCATGCCATGGAGAGTAGAGTTCAATAATATTTTTTGGTTTTTGTCACATTCCTAAGACAAAAATTTGATTTGAGTAAATTTACCCCCATTGATTCCGGATGGTGACCCGTTTCGAAACGGGTCACCATCCGAAATTAATGGGGGTAAATTTATTGTTATCACATTTTTGTCTTAGGAATGTGACAAAAACCTAAAAATATTATTGAACTCTACTCTCCATGGCATGACTAATCAATAGAAAAAAAGTAATTTTGGGGGTGAACTACTCCTTTAACATGGCAGCCATTCGCCTGCTAACCCTTAAAGGGATAGTTCACCCTCAAAATGACTGTTTAACGCATTCCTAAGCCAATCATGTAAGGAGACTCTTTGTGTCTCCATAGGGAACAAAGCCAGTTATTTGTGTCTCCATATGGAACCAAAGCTGGTCATCAAATTATCGACTTAGGAATGCGACAAAAACAAAAGAATATCCATGAATTCAAGTCTCCATTTGTCAGAATAATATAGAAAAGTGGGCCCTGATCCAGAAAAGGCTGGGAACCACTACTCCAGAAAAATAATAATCATTTAAAAATAAAATGTAGCATGAAGGAACAGCCAAGGCAATGTTAAACGGAAGGTGTAAAGAGAATACTGCTTCCATTAAGGTTAATAGCTTTTTGACAGATCACCTCAACCTAAACTCATAACACAAGAGCACCTCAGACACTTTAAAAGGCCATATCAATCCATTTAGCAAAGGCAGTAAAAATGTCTGATCAATACTTGCGAACCAGAGCAATCCTTCTGTTTGGATATCTGTCCAAATTTGACCCAGGTGGTCAAAGTGCCCCACCTCAACATCCATCGAAACGCCTATATTCTTCTTTTTCATGAACACTGAGTATAGTCTTAGTCTATAGTGAGTCTACCCTCTTTTTAAACGATTTCCTTTGATTTTAACAGACAAAGAGAGCTAAGTTGATCTAAAGATGTAGCCTAACATTCTACTGTAGACATGAACTGATGTGTCATTACTACCATTTTAAATCCTCTATTGCACGTGTTGTGGTATATAAATCATGTACAGTATTTCGAGTAATGTAATTATTAAGTCATTTGTTCAATATCGCTTTCCTAATGATAATTGGCGGTGGGTAAATGGACCATCAATCACAACGTGCGTGCGTGCGTGCGTGCGTGCGTGTGAGAGAGAGAGAGAGAGAGAGAGAGAGAGAGAGACAGAGACAGAGAGAGAGAGAGAGAGAGAGAGAGAGAGAGAGAGAGAGAGAGAAAGAGAGAGAGAGAGAGAGAAAATGCTACAGTATATGAAACAACACGCACATCTGCATGTTTCCGCATTGGTTAAAATAGCTGATCTACAAGCTCACGTTGTCTTGTGGATGCGACGCGTTGTGAGCTTGCAGATCAGCTATTTTCGACATGCAACACACGTCATACGATGAAGTATAGACAGGCTTTACTTGCGAGACGTAACAAGGCGGAGACTCACACACTGACACACTTGATGTGAAGAGAAGCACCCAGGCAGACAGCACCCAGGCAGACAGCACCGCGGCACTCACATATCAACTTTTGCGAGGTTTGCGAGGCTGCAGCTGGGTGATATTGGGGCATGTGAATGAAAAGAAAGATGCGAGGTTCATGGACGTCAGAATGAACGCATTCGACAATAGCGTTCATCAAGTGGAAACGAAGAACGTTCAATTCATGTTCGCCCAAAATATGAACGTGTTCATGAACGATCGTTCATTGAACGTGTTCGGGTACAACACTGATCGGAATGTCTCATTTCAGTGTACTTTGCACCTCAATAAAAAGAGTTGCCCCGGCGGTGCCTTCCTTTCTACCTAGGAATGCACTGTTTATTTTAAAACCAAGCTAATTAATTAGTTGTTGTTAGTGATACACAATGGGAGGAACTATCCTGCCAGGAATTTGCGCCCATTTTGTAGTCCTTAGAGTCTGTTTGATTTATCATGTGAGGATATCCTGCAGTCTTGTCTTGCGCTAGTTCAACAACCGTTTCTTCAAAAGAAATGTGTCACAGCCAAAGATGGCATTAGAGTTCTATCATATCTCTATGCTCACAATGAAATAAAGTGGTGGTCAGTGTCCAGGCAAATGATCCAAATGAAGGAATGAAACCCCAGCCACATCAATGAACTGAAGTAGCTTAGCCAACCATTATGATTTGGACCGGTTGCTGAGAGGGGGAACTGGAAGGACTAGAAAGCTGACTAATCTAGGGTGACCATATTCTGAAAATCCAAAAAGAGGACACTCTACCCAGCATATATATATATATATATATATATATATATATATATATATATATATATATATATATATATATTATTATTATTTTTTTCCCCCACCAAAATAATTTATATTACTAGTTTACAGCTCAATACATGACTACCGGGAGCTCCGCCCCCACCTCTCCGCCGAGACCTCCGACGAGAATCACAGCCGCACCATTCACTTGAATGGATATACAGCGGATTTTACACATTAAATATTAATTCCGTTTTGGACCCAGAGCTTCGAAATCTCGTCCAATCCGTCAACAAAGGCCTGGATATGCATTGGAAAAATATGTAGACCTTTAAACTTTTAAAACAATACGACAAAGGAATATATAACAGCAGAATGAGGAAATCGCCTGTCTGCTGGACCTATACAGAGCCGTTTTCACTTTTCACTGATTAGTTTAGAGGCTATTACTCTCCATTACACAAACAACCAACCAGAATAAACTGCTTCAAATGTAGGCTACATGTTTCTTATCATGCCGATTGCTTATAAATCTTATCTATAACATTTGATATCTCTGGCGTGAAATGTTCGCGATTCCTGACAAGTTTAGCTGCCGAGCCGCAGAGGGAGAGGGTGTCGCATCAAATTCTGGGCCCTGGGTACAAGGATTCGCTGTGGGCCCACATGAATGTTCTTCATCGTGGGATTTCAAAAATAGCAAATCTACAAGCTCGCAGCGTGGCACTCAGTGCCACGCCTGCAGTCGAAAGCAGAGTTGAAATACAACACTTCGCGTCGCTACCCCTGTTCATTCAGACATTCACAGACGTACATTACATATCAGTTGCTATTTAACATAACAAATAAGGTGTTTGTAGTCATGGGTTATTGTCGTTTAGGCCAATACAGTCCATTCATATTTAAATTGGTTTGAAACGGCTTTCTGTGGTCCAGCAAACATGGACATGTTCCTTATGCCTCTGCTGCGACCTTATATATTCCTATGTCGTATTGTTTTAAAAGTGTAAAGGTCTAAATATTTTTTCCAATGCAGATCCAGGCCTTGTTGATGGATTGGAAGAGATTTCGAAGCTCTGGGTCCAAAACGGAATTAATATTTAATGTGTAAAATGTGTGTACAATCCGCCGTATTTCCCATTGAAGTGAATGAAGCCAATAGCGGTGCGCTGTGATAGTGGCGGAGGCAGCTTTTGGAGGGGGCGGAGCCGGTAGTCGTCCATTATGTTATTATTAGTTATGTATTCATTTTTGAGGGGGTTCCAATTGGACCCTATACACATCTATTAATAGGCTAGAGAGATCCACTGATAAAGTATGCCTTAAGTTTTGACTCCTGTATGAACGTTCAGCTTTGTAACTAAATAAAAGAGAGGTGGCCCATTATTCAAACCACCGTATCTTCTGCTTTACAAGGTTGACGTTGTACAAAAGATTCTGTCAATTTAGTTAGCAGAAGAGCTCTCACCTCGCACAGACTTTCTTGTAGGCTACTTTGCAGTGTTGATATGGGCTTGAAGCAGAAGAAGAACTTTTATTTGTAAATGCCTAAATAGACACAGAAGAGTACCAGTTTTGCTGACAGAACGCTCTGCTTGGCTGGTCACTGGCGCTTTTTGTGCATTTCATCAGTGAAACAGCATTAATTGCGTTTGCAGTTCGTTCCTTTTTGCTCCGCGCAGCGCGAGCTGCTGCAGAGCTCTGCTCTCTACTCTGCCTCTGATCTGAAAGCGAGACAGGCTGAGGGAGGGATCGCAGCGCAGGCAGAGAGTAGTATGAATAATACACGTTCCGGGGTTAGGGGTGGAAACCCGCCTCTCACAGTGTGTTTCCAAACGAACCATTGAACGTGCATTGTAAATGCCCGTGCTTTAACTGTGATATGCGCGAAACCCCGGACATTTGAAGGAATTTATAAAACCCCCCCGGACAGGCCGGACAGCCCCCTAAAAGAGGACATGTCCAGGCAAAAGAGGACGTATGGTCACCCCACAGATATAAAAAGCTAGATACCTCCTCCGCCGCTGCAGTTCATTAGCGCGACTGGTCAAACACCTCTGGCGGAAGTGCATAACTGTGGAACTGCGGAAGGCACTCTGCCCCCTCCAATGGGAAAGAGGGAGTCCTGCCAGTCCTGCATCTGATTGGACTACCGAGCTTCCCATTCTGTGACGCACAAGGAAGCGTCCTTCAGAATTCCCAAGAGCCCCGCCTCAGAATTCTGGAGGCTTGCGTAGAGTTATTGGGAGGCTTGCCAGGAGTCTTGGACCAGCACCCCCCAGCCGGAAGAGGCGTCTACCTTTCTATGTCTGTGTGGTCACCCTAACTAATCTCTCGTCATCAGGCTTTCCCCCGCAGAGGAAAGCCGGCTATTCATTCTAAAACTGAGCTGTGTGATCCGGTTTAGGAAAAAAATTACAATTGGGTTCCGGTGGCGGGTTCTGGTAGGTGTCGCATGGTCTTTGTTCGCCACATAACGTGAATCAATTAAGTTTAGTCTTGCTAGTCGCACTGCGAATTTGAATAAAAGGCGGATATACCAAACAACTATTATAACAAAAGAAACAAAACGCTTATACCAAACTAAACACTTTTTAAACTAGGGGAATCATTTTGGAACGTGCACAGCGTGCTTGGTTCAGGCCACATGATGACGCTAAGTTATTTCCGCTCCAGAATGATATTGATCCCAGGCTAGAAAGATGACAGACAAACCTCTAGGGGTGTAACGATATAGTAACTGCATCGCAATATCGTTTTTAACTTTTATAGAAATAAAAACAGCTAAAATCGAAAAGCATCGTTTGATTTTGTATCGTATCGAATCGGCAGTGCAAAGAATCGATTGTATCGATACTACCTACTTGTGCATTGTATTTAGCATTTTTAAGAAGACAAAATTAAAAGGAGGGGTTTCATTACTTTTCCTTTCCATGCCATGAATGAACCAATATCGTCCATGTATCGTATCGTCAACCATGTATCGTGATATGTATCGAATCGCTATTGAAATGTATTGTTACACCCCTACAAACCTCTACCTGTCAGTCTGTTCACAGTTCACCACAACAGGATAAGACACAACACTTCTTACTAAGCACACTATACAGCCTGTAATCGATCATATCTCCAATCAATACATGTCTTCATGTCACCATGACTAAATAAGACCAACAAAGTCTGCGCGCACACTGGATCCATGCTCCAAGGGTATTATATTACCAGTGAAGAGCCAAAGGCTGTTTCCTCAGTCTGAGGAAGAGCCTTCGGCTGTAAACATCATCACCCTTGGAGGTAACAATACCTTAACTGTACCAATACAGACTTTGTTGTTCTTAGTATTTGTCTCTGCATGCCCAGCACCTGGCTTTTACATTTTGGATGTGCTTACTTTATTTACCCTGTTTACCATGATCACCCTGAGGCATACATGGGCAACTGGCGGCCCGGGGGCCACATGCGGCCCCCACCTTCACTTAATGCTGCTCGCAGGTTAATACCAGACTACTGATATATTATTGATTACAGCTGTTACAATTCTAAAAATGACCTACTTTAATTCCGTAAGTCTAAATTAGTAGCTTAATGACTAGTATAGTAGTATTAAAATGTTTTTTCTCTTTTCTTTTTCTTTTTTTTTTATGTCTAATGTATTTGTATTTAGGTTCATAAAGTTAACATGAGAATATAACTAAATGCGTTTGAAATTAAATCAAAATGTTACATTTGAGGATTCCAATTAAAAAATAACAACAAATAATTCAGGATTCCAATTCAAAAGAAGCAAAAATAGCCGATCTACAAGCTCAAAACGCATCGCAGCGCGATGCGTTTTGAGCTTGTAGATCTGCTATTTTTTGCTTCTTTTGTATGAGATACTAGAATGACAAAGTAGGACGTAGCAATATGCAATGTGGCCCTCTGGAGTGAAGGTGGAAATATAGTGGCCCTCGCCATCATCAAAGTTGCCCACCCCTGCCCTGAGGCATAGCCAACATGCCAGAACAGCTGGTATGCTCTTTAACAACTATAGGTCACTGTTTCCCAAACGCTGGGTCGGATCGCGACACGTTATGAGCTTGTAGATCGGTTCCCGGGAAGACATCAAATTCAAATATCGCTTTGGGGTCTCGAGCTAAAACATTTGGGAACCACTAATCCGGACTAATCTCTCAAGAGCACCACCGCCCTAAACATGTAATGTTAATGTTAGCAGGAGTAAAGACAGAAGCACCCGGGAGGAAGTGGACTAAGAAAGGGGAGGAGCCAAACCGAGTTTCTGTTTCAAATGGTGGTCCGCGGCTCAATTGCAGAATAAATAAGACTTTTTATACTCTACAAAGTTGCCTCTGCCTTACCGTCCAAAGCGGTTGGCCATGACGCCCACGCTGAAGGAGCCCACCATGCCGCCCACGCTGAAGATGGCCACGGAGAAGCTCCAGACGATGGTCTGGACGCCCGGGCTGATGGGTTCGCCGTAGCGCTCCATCCACGTGGCGTTGAAGAAGGCACGCAGTCTCTGGAGGCGGTGACGCCAGAGGGAATGGACGGAAAGGATGGATGGGAAGATGGGGTGCGTGGGGGAGGGGAAGGGGGGGTAAAGAGAAGATGTGGGGATGGAATGAGGTAGTGAGGGAGGAAGGAAGGAATGCAATGGAATGGAATGGAATGAACAGGTACAGTCAGACATTAAGACTAAAAGGAAAACACAAAAGGAAACACGTCCTGGGGACTTGTTTCCATTGTGGTCCTATGCAGGCCCATTCAATTCATCAACATAGCATTAAAAAAAGGAGGGTCCCCACGATAGCAGAAGTATAGACCCATGAGGGACTTTGCTCAACCATGTCTATTTTGTAACCAAAGGTTACAAAATAACGAACAAAGATGGTTTAGCTGAAATGTAATTGTGGAGAAAAAGTGAAAGTGTTGTCTAACCTGTTCAGGAGCATTGATGACCCCGGTGTTGTATCCAAACTGCAGCGAACCGATGACTGCAGTCAGCAAGGAGAAGATCAGGTAGCCTGTTATCTTACTATTCTGGAGGTTGAGACAAGAGAGGAGAGGAGAGGAAGGAAGGATGGATGGATGGATGGAAGAGGGGGTCAGGAGAGAGAGAATAAGAGCAAGAGACAGAGAAAGAAAAGAGAAAAGCAGACACACAACATTAATATTTTATCAAAGCTTATTACTGCACCTTTTGCCATTACACCCTGCAAACAGACAAACCATGACTTCAGGCAGACGGAAAGACAGCCAGACAGCCAGACAGCCAGACAGCCAGACAGCCAGACAGACAGACAGACAGACAGACAGACGCACGCACACACACACACACACACACACATAATCACTTCAACATTGACTCGTTCTCCTTTATGTAAAAACGTCTCTTTCTGTCTGGTATCAAACGGCGTGTGGTCTTCTTGACATACCATGTTTGACAAAGATTTTGTTTTGTTTGTGTGACATGCAAGTACCGGTATGCAAATGAGTAAAAGAAAGAGTAGAAATAAATAAATAAAGAATGATCGCTAGCTAGCTCCCTCATTACCACAACACTATCTCTCTATCCCTTTCTAAAGCAGCTTGTGAACGGACAATTACTGTAAATGTTTGTTGTAGGCTACCTTTTCTAAAATATTGTTTTGGATATTTAGTTTTGTGATCATTTGTGTTACAGCTTCAGTGTTTTGGTCAGATACATACATACAACATTGTAAACCTACACCTGTCCAGTCAACTAAGCCAGGCACCCATCATGTGCCTTGTTTGTCTGACTTTGACCTAGAATGCAGGGCGGCCAGAATCGATACAGCTCAGCACAAACACAACAGGGAGTTTAAGAGGAGGAGTCACAGTGATGTCACAGGACACACACAGAACACATGCAGTGCTTAGCCATTAAGATCCAGATCCCATTTACTTAGGATAAATCTTCATTTCACTGCTCCTGGGTGGACAGCAGTAACTTGACACGGCAGCCAGTTAAGTGGTCAGATGGGTGGCCTGTGAACACTTTCCAGATTTTCAAGCACAGGCCCCATGGTCTAAAACAGTTGTTCCCAACTAAATCTTTTTTTTTCTGGGTCCCCAGATGATTAGCTTATAATGTGCAACAATGTTTTCTTACTCAACAGTAAACAAACCAACATACAGTAGGCCTTACGTTTACAGTAGCCTATTTAGGGTATCTGTCCATTTCTAAAGTTACAATATAATTACTTTTAAGACCAAATTGGCCACATTGTCAAATATTACATGAAAGAGGTAAACATTGTGATAATAGCCGATCTAAAAGCTTGTAGTTTGACTATTTTCACGATACCGTATTTGTCTGTGGAACCCAGTATAAAAATGTAATGCCTACAATTCCCAGCATCAGTCCACTGTGCTGAAGCTGGCAGTTCTGTGTGTGACACATTGTGACAGTGAGCACAGAGAGAGACGTCATGCTGACGGGACACAATGTATTGTTGGAGGTTATATGAGACACTGGGAGGCCTGCACGGATCCTCAGGTGATCTGCTGCCCTTGGGCCACCGCTAGTGTGTGTGTGTGTGTGTGTGTGTGTGTGTGTGTGTGTGTGTGTGTGTGTGTGTGTGTGTGTGTGTGTGTGTGTGTGTGTGTGTGTGTGTGTGTGTGTGTGTGTGTGTGAATCAATGGTTATTTCATTCATAATTGTCTGTTGATGAAGCAAATTTATATTATTATGTAGCAGTGTAACACTTTGTGTTGTTAGATTGAGTTTGAACAGATAAGTTTGTAGATAATGTTAGAATGTAGGGAGTTGAAGGTCCAACAGCTGCCAGCAGAAGAGTGGGCCTTTGTTTTATGATTCACACAGCTTGGTAGAGGATATCAAATGAGGCAGTCTGTCTTGTGTGTGTCGTTGGTGTAGGTGTTGTAGGACGTATGTACAGTATATGTGTGTGACTATTACAGAGCTGTAAATACATGTTTTCTATTAACATTTTAACATCGTATCTGAGTCAAGGTTTGCTGATCTTTTGAGAGTTTCAATTGCACTTTTAGACTGGAGTCCATAAATTAAGGATTTCCGCGTTAGTATGTACATACACATAGTGGTTGATCTATTCAACAGTTCGTGCGTGTGTGCAAGTGTGAGAGTGAGAGAGAGTTGTGTGTGTTAACTCAATTATTAATCTCTCATCACCACTGCCCTAAACATGTAGTTTTGTTGTTAGTATAGGAATAAACACAGAAGGAAGTGGACTAAGAAAAAGGAGGAATCAAACTGAGTTCCTATTTCAACACAGAAAAAGTAGGAGGTGCCCCACAGGGAAAAAGCAAAGGAGAAAAAAACGTGTCTGTACTATTTAAATTAACTCAGTCATAGCATGAAATACAGAACATGACCACATACTTTCGTCCACTCATTGTTAATGTATTTTCTAGCTCCTTTGCCAGCAGACCTTTACATTTTTGTAATGGGAGCTGTTGAGATTTATGTGGCTTTTAAGAGAAGTGATCAGGCCTGTCCAAAGAGATGGAGAGATATTATAAATTAATTTCCTGTCAGGGAAATGAAGTGTCTTGTTTACCGGCGTGAGTCTGGCCTCACACATTAGGAATATTGAGAGTGTCAAATATACAGCAGGAGTTTCTTTTTTGGAACGTTCATTATAAGATTTCCAATTTCCCACTTCTATGATTCAACATAATATGAATAGTATGAATCATAAATGGCTCTGTTGATTCTGCAGCCATGGTGGACATTGACCCGTTTAGCTTGATGATCATGCTTTTAATTTTTTAATTTCTCTAAAAATATATCCAGCAAGTATATGACCTTCCAAACTTCTAACCAAATGTCGCTGTCAAATGTCAATGTCACTCTCTAAAACAGACACATACCGGTACCGGTACATACTGTACAGTACATCTGACCAATTAGACCACTGTTTGTCAACGTCAGGTCTGGGGCCCACCCTGGGTCTGTAACTCTGAGAGTGTACAAAATGGAACCAAATGGATCCATTAGGTTCCATTTGTACACTCCCAGAGTCCATTTAGCAGTGTGATGTTACAGTGTAGATTGATGTCGCCACTGTACACTCTGACTGTGTGGCAGACCAGAGAACCGCTGGTGGTCCCCGGACACAACATTGAGAAATAGGGAATTAAGACCACCAGAGAGTGTACAGCCACCAGAAAAGAAGTAATTAATGAATAAAGAAGCGGTCTTCTGTACATGTCTATGAACCCCACCCCCACTCTGCTGTGGCTGTCCTGTCCTCAGTTTCACCTTCCTCCCTTCCTCTCCCTCTCTGCCCCCCCTTCTCTTTTTTGTACGCTCACCATGACTCAGTAGAAACTAAAGTGGGGTCACGTGGCGTCAAATATATCAACCTCATGTTTTGGTTGAGGAAGCGAGCCGGTGCGCCGACAATGTCAACAAACGATGGCAGCCACGGCATGATGTAACCATGTAGTAATACCATGTTTGGAGATGTACTTGATCTTTATTTAAGCCAAAATTACATTAATCACAGTGACGTTATAAGATGATGCAACATGAGCAATCAGGGGTCAACCTGTGATGGATATTGTCGATTTTGAATTCTACATTTGCCAGGGACATATAAAGTGAACTGGCCAAGAATATTAGCAGAAACACATAGACCTAAACAATGCATAGTGCATACTAGTGGACTCCTAATGTGCCACAGTGTCTGTGCCCATGAACACATTTTAAAACAATATAGGCTAAATCAGAGTCCTACCGTATAGCTATTTTTAAGAAAACCAGGAGACTGGCTGAATTGGGTCTTGATCAGTACAGTATGTGGTTTCATCGCACAATACAAGAACAAAATATGGAATGCCAATTCAGTTACAACTGCATTATGAGCAAAATGAAAAAAAAAGAAAAAAGAAAAAAGAAAAAAGGTGAAACAATAAAGGCAATGTAGAGTGCTGTACTTAATTATTGAAAATCACACATATATAAAAATAGAAATAAACTAGCCTACAGTATGCTGGGAAGATTGTAGACAGTAATGGAAAGTATTCTTCAAAGGCTTAAAAGATTAGTGGGTGGGACCTATTTCTTACAAAAAACACCATATATCATGAACACAGAATCCATTCAACTCCAAATTTGAATAGCATGTTGAGGGGCCTATACTCTATATCAGTGTTTCTCAACCACCGTAAAAAGTGTGCCCATGCAGAACAAAGGTTGAGAAACACTGCTCTATATAGAGCACACCTCCAAAAGCACTTTCACTTCTTCCCATAGCGGCCACCACATATGCGAGAACTTGCACTGTATCCTGCGCTCCCTCACACTCACACACTGATGTCTGCAACCCACGACACAGCCCTGGCTAGTCAACACAGACTGGCTGAAATACCGTATATACGCCCTTTTCTAATTTCGATGTGCAATGTTTTGTCCTTATGTCACAGTCTTGCACAACACATTTTGGAACACATCAGAATGCTTCTTCTGCAAGTGCTCGCCACTTTCAACTCACCTCTTTGATGTTAAACTATTGAACTCAAAGAAGTTGAAGTCATTTTTCTGTCCCTGTCAAACAATAAGTTTCCATTGCATACTGTATCTTGCTTTCCTGCTATTTTCATCCCTCCTATGCGTTTAAATTACGCCCATGTTTAACGTCTCTCACAGCTCAGAGCCATGCAGATCCCTCCTTCACCTCCCCCACCCACCCACCTCATCCACCCACCCACCTTATCCACCCACCGCCCCACACTTCCAAGAGTGCTGCAGCTCACCCTTCCCTTACTCCTTCATTCCCCTGCTGCCATAGTAACCGCCTGGATGTGACAGCCTAGAGCAGACCTAAACAAACATAGCATGAGGGACTGAGACATGGTGATACTTGTGTGAGTGTGTGCGTGAGACATGGTGATACTTGTGTGAGTGTGTGCGTGTCTGCGTGTGTGTGTGTGTGTGTGTGCGTGCGTGCGTGTGTGCGTGCGTGCGTGTGTGTATGTATGTGTGTGTGTGTGTGTGTGTGTGTGCGTGTATCTGGGGCTGAGCAAGCATATAGGATGTGAGCCCTATATCTGGGGAATTTGAAACTAACGGTTAATTTGATTACATTTGTCCACTCTCAAGAGTTATAGACCTTAAGGGTCCATTTGATTACATTTGTCCACTCTCAGAGTTACAGTTCCCCTTGTCAAATAAAGAAAGTCACACCTAGTGTGAAGTGAACGGTGCTGTTTATGAGTTAATTTCATCAAGCGTCCCGCTGGCCAATCACAGCGTGTCCTGTCCTGTGAAGCTTGGCCAATGGGACCCTGTGAGTGTGATGGTCGTGCAACAAACTTTGTGCCAAGATGTTGGCCATATCTAGGCCACACTTCAGAGCCCGGACATTATTTTGGGAACCGGACAAAGCCAGATGTTGGAGCTTAGCTCCTTTCAGGAGCTTTTTTTTTTTAAACCTTGAAGTGATACAGATAGATAGTAGTGTAATATGTTAGTTCCAAAATGATCCAAGCCGGACCACAATCGATTGATTCAGCATTCAAATAAACCTGCTGAAAATACACAAGGCCCACCCATCTGTCCACTTCTGTCCACTTAACACACTAACAGTGGTTACATGGATGGGCTGCAAACACTTTTGATACTTTTCAAGAGGGCCCTTACTCAGAAAGGATTCGGAACTGCCAGTGGTGGAAAAAGTATCCAAATGTTTGACTGAATAATGCTATATAGAAGTACTCTGTTACAATTAAATGTCCAGAATTCAAAATGTACTTGAGTAAAAGTACAAAAGTATTGACATTAAAATATACTTAAAAGCACCAAAAGTAAAAGTACTCATTCTATTAAATAGAATGTTCCATTTCAAGTTTTCAAATATACTTTACAAAGATCTTTTAAAAGTAGCAGATCTTCAAATGGCCGAAATGTAGTGTAGGGCTGAAGTGCTAAATGTATGTTTTGTAATAAGAACCAAAATCTCCAAAGTAACTAGTAACTAAAGTTTTCAAATAAATGTAGTGGAGTAAAGGTACAATGTTTTGGATCCAAGACATAGAGGAGTAGAAGTAAAAGTATTGGAAATTGGAAATAGTAGTAGTACAGTACTTAAATAAATGTACTTAGTTACTTTACACCACTGGGAAGTGTGAACTGCTCTACCCCATTGACGGGTGAGAAATGAGAATGCTGGAAATGATACTACAATCTGTGACTTTCAGTTCTCATCATGATGCAACATGTGGCAGCAGTGCCATCAGAGGCAGGCGGGGTAGCCTATCATAGTCCTGTTTTGATTTATACAGTACTTTTAAACGGTCCCCGTTTCTGGTCTTTTATGGTATTTTACTGTTTCTGTTTTGCTGCTGTTGCTGTGAAGTACTTTGGAAGCCATTCGGGGAGGTTCTATATGAAGATGAGATTGTGTACTTGCTACAGTATGTACATGTGCATGATTAGATCAAAATGTTATGTGTTTAAGTGGGGAAAGAGGGCGCTATGTATGTACTGTATGGGACACTTTGGGACATATTGGGCACACCAATAACAAAGCACACATATACTCACACTTCACGCGCGCGCGCGCGCACACACACACACACACACACACACACACACACACACACACACACACACACACACACACACACACACACACACACACACACACACAGCCACTAATCTTCAGAATCACAATTACCATTCATTCCCTTCATCAAGAAGAGATTGAATTGAATATCCAATAACCAGGAAGTCACATGTTGACGTAAGGATTCCAAAACCTTAGGGCTGTGTATTGATTCAAAGTTGTGCATGGGTGGCCAAACATCTATACACACAAGACACACACGGACAGAACAACACAACACACACTAGAGACATGCACAAGTAAAAATGTCCATGTTTGAATAATCTGTGGGTGGTGAACAAATAAGCCATTATTTGTGTGCCGAGACATTCACAAAACTTCTAGTTTTATACAGTATCTGTGTATGTACTGTACATTCAATTGAACATAACGACTCGTCTGGTATGTCTAAAACTGTCCCCTGAATGCAAAGCTGAAGTGACAAGCAACTGCGGTTTCTCCAAATTCCGATGACTTTAACTAAACAATGATAGTGTTCAGATGATAAGCTTATATTTTATAACACACATCATTCAGCACATGAGAGTACATTGGGTTCTCCCTGGGACCCCAGTCTAGTGTTAATTCAGCATCAGCAAAAAGAAGAATAAGTGTTTTCTTAAATTAGACTTTTTACATTTTAAACTATGGTATAGAATAGTGAAGAATAGAATAGTGAATAGTGAAGTGAAAGAGGGCATGAAGTTAGTTGGTGTGAGATGAGGAGGCAGAAAGGACAGAGTGAGATGGAGGCAATATGGTTCGCTGTGGTGACCCCTGAAGGGAACAGCCGAAAGGCAAACAAAGTATTTTTGGTCATAATCGATAAGTGTACTGTTGCAGCCCTAACTGATAGTGCAAGAAATTACATTAGTTCCTCCTCTTAATTTGTGCTTAATGAATCTGAGGAATGATGTAATGTCCAGTGGTTGACTTCGTTGGGAACAAATAATAGTTCTTCTGACCAATCCCTAACATACAGTACTATTCACACACCATCACACGCCATTCTGATACTTAACATATGCACAAATACAACATTCATGTATGATTGCAAACTAATAGCACACATCCAATACATGAAAGATCAAGCCATAGAAACATGCATAGGCTATATGACTATGAGTCAAATAAAACTTGCACGCACGCACGCACGCACGCACACACACACGCGCACACACACACACACACACACACACACACACACACACACACAGACACACACACGCATCTGCACTGCTCATAAAGCCACACAGCATTAGTCATCATGACATCATGACGCAGAACTATGGCATGCAGCCAGCTCTGCTTTCTCTGATTTAATGCATTGTCTATTATTATAGAAAAGAAGGAAAAATAAATAAGTTAAATTAAACATATGCATACATTCTTCTTCCCAATAATGTTTTAGGTTTTCTCTCCAGATACAGTAATGCAGGTTTCAGTGAGTTTTTGTTTTGTTTAACTTATTTATCTCGAAATACATTAATTTCTTGAACAATAGCCTACTTTTTGGTATTGTTATATCGCCTATAGAAAAGCCAAAAAGCATCAGTCATGCAGGGCCCGGGGCAGTAAAAACAGGCACAGGGCATGCTATTCTGAGTCTATGGATGTGGGTCAGCACCACCACGGTACTTGCCTGTTCCTCCTCCATTTTGTCCAAATGGACGGATCACAGCAGCAGAACGGGTCTTAGTAAATATATACTCCACGAGTCCACAAGAAGGAAAGGAGAAGATCCTCAGGTGGCGGTGGTGGTAAAGTGAGCACTCACTGTGCAGAGCAGACCCCGCCCGGCTGACTTCAAGCCTGTGCGAAGAAGGAACGAGCAGTTTAATAATGAAAGGCGCTGTCCATGGTGCTTGCAGCATGCAACCTACACACACAGACAGTACACGCTGTTCGCTTTTACACTTTACACAGAAGAAGCCTCTTCTGAATGATTGTAATAACATTTCAAATTTTCACTTTTATTCTAACTCCTGTAGGAAAAGTAAGATTATTGAGCCAATTATTCAGCGCGGTTTAGGCTAAAGCCTTTCTCTCTCGCAGTTACTGAGCTGTCGGTTATTAAAGTAGCCTAATGATGGGAGAGTTGGTAACCCTTACGGGTTCATTTGGTTTGGTATTAGGCTACTTAAAAGGAACTTAATTTACCTTATCCATGAAGGACAACAAAATATTCGAAGTTCTGGGTCTGAGAGGTTAAATCTCATCAAATGGTAGTCTGTGGCTCAAATGCCGAATAAATAATGGACCTTTGATATGAAAACGGTTGAAATTGAAACCACATGGGGTAGGTGTTACTATATGGGCAAGAAAGGTGAAAAATAGCGAAAATTGCAGATCTCACATGAAGCCTATCCTATGCATTGAGTCACGACTCTCGATCCATCCTTTATCGTCCACGCATCCATCAATTGTGTTGTATTAGCTCCGTTTCTCAACGTCCTTCATCCGCGTGAGTGACAGTGACATGACGATAAATCATCGCGCGATAAACGTACAGCAGGTTGAATATATTAGCTATTATTCACCTGTCGTGACCAACGGTGTGTCCTCCACGACCCGCGCGATGCTGCTCTTCTTCAGTCGCTGCTGCTGGCATCAACGCGACAACGACACTTATCTAACCGTTACAACCGTTAAATCTACCCCGTAGTGAGACTCCGTGATCAGTCCCTAATAGCCTATATATAGAGTCGGGGGGCGCAAGCCATGATCACACGTAACGTTTCCCCTTTGACAAAATCTCTCCCCGCGACGAATAAGGATGCTCGAGATGAGAGGAGACGCGCTCCTCGCCGTCAATACGACCCCGTGACAGTGCGTGTGCTGCTGTGCCGTCAGAGGGGAGGAGGGGATATAGGCCTACATGGTGAAGTCCCCAGGGGATGGGATGGATGGGTGGGGGGGACGGGAGGACGGACGGAGCCGCACGCACGCCAGAGTGGTCCTTTTGCTGGCAGAGCCCCTATAACTCTATGGGCAGAGCCATGCCGGCTGCTGCGGCGTGCCCTCATCTCCTCCTCCGGTAGACTCTAGAGATCCCATAGCCCAGAGAGTCTATATGAGGTTAGGCAACTAATAGCTGATCTGATGATGACAACACTGTTCAAAGTTGCAACATGCTCTGGTGGTCTCTACTTCCACTGACTGAAGTGATGATTAGGTCTAGCTGCCTGTGAATGTGTCACATTCACACATTCAAGGATTCACACTTCCTCAGCATATGCGGTGGGAGAGGATGAATGATGAGCCTAAACCTCAAAAATGTCCTATGCCTAATATATTTCGTCTTAAACAAGTCTAATTGATTGATTGATTGATTGAATACTTTATTAGAACTTTGCATAGGGAAAAGTAGGCCTAGCCTACATGACAGTTCAGTTAATTCAGATAGCCAATAGGCCTAAGGTCTGATTTAAACCACAATAAATCCTAATGGCTTGTTGTCTCCTTTTGTAGGCCCATACTCAATTCAATTCATGAAAATATAGGGCCAGGAGAGAAATAACATAACTAACCTTCCACCAGTAGGCCTATATTATTTAGTCTATATCCCAGTGGTTCCCAAACTTTTCAGGTCGAGACCCGAAAGAGAGGTTAAACGCTTGCCCGGGACGGCGGGACCCAAATGAGTGAGAATAGCAGATCTACAAGCACACGTGTTGCTTCACGCCGCATTGCGAGCTTGTAGATCTGCTATTTTCACTACTTCTTAATTACTATGTTTAACCTTTTGTCAGCGTATCCGCTGTCCAGAGAGAGTTTTACATAGGCCAATCTGGGAACCCATCGTCCAAAAAAGGGGGGAAACAGCGCCTTCTCAGTTAGATAGGCTACGCACAGTTTGTCTCCGCTGACAACCATTTGGCCAATCACGTCGCGTTTGTCGGTTCGTCCTCCCCGGACTATGGGAACTTGGGCGCTGCCGTTCCTTCTTTTCCTCGCCTCCCCACAATGCCTTTCGCCAGCGACCTTGAGCTGGATGCTGCTGATGCAACGGCTGCTGCCCTGGCAACGGGATCATCATCACGCGCTCCCTCGTGAGAGGATAGCCAGGAATCCGGGAGGATGCTCTATATAGAACTGGTTCCCAAGCACTGGGTCAGGACCCATTTGTGGGTCACGGACCAATTTTTATGAGTCAGACTCGAGCAAAAATCCCATTTTCTTTTCCTAAATTTAAAAATATATAAATATTTAAAAACATTTTCTTTATTTCAAATAACGGTATATGTTTAAAACATTTTAAAACAGACAAATCTAAGACATTTTTGTGATTAAAATTAAATTAGATCTACCTGCTCGTAGATCAGCTATTTTTACTATAGTTTGGGTCCCGGGCAAACGTCTAATCTCTCTTTAGGCTATGTCCCTTTAAAACTAAACAAATCAATGTTACAGATTAGATAGATTTTTTAACTTTTCCACATATAGCCTATGTTTTGTTGGTAGGCCCTACCTGGAACTTACTTCCAAAAATACACAAATTATAATAAAACAAATATTACATAATACATAATAAAATCATGGGTGTTAATTTATCTCAGAGATGGAAATGGAACCGGACCAGTAAGGGTCCATTTATTGGTTCCATTTGTACACTCTCTGGGATAAATTAACACTGAGGATAGCCTATCAGCAGGTGGATCATTACCGACAGGCATATTGGGTTATCGACTTTTGCTCGCTCTGCAGTTTCCCCAGCGCTCGTGATTAGCTCGTGACACATAAACGGCAACAAAAGGTCGGCTGATCAAGCCTCAGGGATACACAATATAAACAAACGACTGCATGATGCAACTATGCATTTTATCTATACGTATAGGCCTAAATGTGACTGCATTTAGTCCGTTGAAAACAGAATGAGCACATGTACACTTACCATATAGACCTGCTGGATAAATAAAAGCATGAATGCATCCAAAAAAATATGATCAAATATGTCAGCATTTAAAAAGACAAAAAGTACAGACAAGACAAAAAGATCACACATCCTACAACAATACTACATAGGCCTATCCTACAATACTCTTTAAAAAGACAAATAAAATAAGTACTTAATATCCTTTTTTAAAGATATGTTTTTGGGCATCTATGACTTTATTGATAGGACAGTAGACTGATATGAAATGGGAGAGATGGGGAGTGACACGCAGTAAAGGTAGTCAGGTATGGGAATCGAACCAGTGACACGCTGTCAGGCTACACTGAGCCTATGTGGTATGTGCACTGGACCGGTGCACATACTCAATATCCTGACAAAAAACAATGCAGGTTAGTTATAGTGCAATATAAGATACAATAAGTATATAAAGTAGAAGATATAAAACGTTTGTGTATTGTGTTACACCTGGTACCCCCTAGTCCGGGTCCTAATAGTCCCCACGCAGGTTTCAGCACATCATAATTTGTACAAACTTAAAGGGGAAGACAACATAAACTGATTTTATAGTTTGTTTTCCACTTCGGGTTAAAAACTGCAGGGTAAAATCATGGCAGGCTACATATAACACTGACCTTATGTTACACAGTGATGTAAGCAACACAGCTGCAGCTAATACAATCAATAATGGGTAGTGTTTGAATTTAGGTGTCAATACTGTCTATCACGCTTGCCCACTGGCATGCCCTTGGCTCTGGACACACCTATTATTAGCAATGTGCTTGGTGCAGCTGCATGTGTTTTTGCTTAACCTTACTAGTCTGCCGTGTTTTTAATCTGCTGTAGGTCTTTTTAACCTGAACTGGAAAGAGAAACTACGAAGTCATCCTGGGGTTTCATGCATACTGTATCCTGCCAGCCCATCTCTCTCTGCATTCCAGACAATAGGACAGCTGGTAAGGACACAATGCAAGACAATGGTAGCAGAAGGGCTCTGATAAGGGGAGTTGACCCCCTCCAGGCCAAAGGGCCCTTTTCACAGCAGACATTAGACTTTTGTGTGACAGATGGTACACACAGCTGGAGGTGAAAGCATTCATTGTGTGTTTGTTTCATTCATGTGTCACTGTGTACCAGCATGTACAATTCCTTTAAAGTTAACTTGATGCATGTTCTATCTAGGGCACTAGTTCCCAAACCTTTTAGCTCAAGACCCAAAAGAGAAATTAAATGTTTGCCCGGGACCCAGACTAGTGAAAATAGGAAGAAAGATTTGAAACCTTTTCAAATCTTTTGGGTCAGGACCCAAAGATGGGTCCATTGTTTGGGAAACGGTGTTCTAGGGTGTGGGACGTCACAGAAGCTAAAAGAATAAGGGCGGTGCACGAGCCAAGATGCACGTTTCTCTCTGACGAAACACCACGGATCTCCCCCACAAGGGATGAAAGAAAAGGATTATGGAGATGAGATGAGATGCCCTCTGCTCTGTGAACACCACTCGTGACAGCTGAGCTGTCATCACAGGGAGGATATACAGTATTACTATGCGGTTATAGCTGCAGTGGTGGTCAGTAACAAAGTACTGTACTGTGAATATCTGAGTAGTGCAGTATCTGTACTTTACTTTGTATTTTTGGCTACTTATCACTGCACTGACTGCACTATAGCATATTTCAAAGACACATTTCTAGGAAGGGAGAAGAAGTACATGAACCATTTAAGCCTTGTTTTTTGAAAAGTTTTGGAAAATATTTGAATTAGTTTCGTTTTCAATATAGGAAATCAATACAATTTATTTAAAACTATAGAAAACACATTTAAACTTGTACTTTTGAATACATTGAGTATTTGTAAAAGTGTGTGACAGCTGTGCCATCAGAGGGAGGGTGTATTGTTATTGGCTTAGTTGGTCAGGTCCTGGGGGCATGGGGAATGGGAGATGGAACGGACGGACAGAGCAGCACGCACACCAGAGTGTACCCTGGAGCATGATGGCACGCAACAAATGAAAACACACACCCAGAACTGATGTTACTTACTACCTTCAGCTCTGTTTATGTCTATGAGCCATATATGCAGCCATATTAACCCATACCATACCTTGTGTTTTTATAGATTCTTTCTTGGAAGCAAGAAAGAATCTATAAAAGCAACTAAGGCTGGGCTACAGGTATATGAACAAAATCAAATATCACAATATCTTTTGACTAAATACATCAATTTGTATACATCAATATTGTGACAATACTGTCAGTTTCATTTGATTATTTTAATATTATAATATATTGATATTATGCCACATCATCACGATATTACGATGTTCAAAATCCCAGACTAGATCCAGTCACAATATCGATATAATATCCATGTAAAGCAACACTTACATTTCAACATAAACAGACACTTCTGACAAGGGTCAATTGTATGGCTAATGCTTGCTAACTGGTACACATAATACGCACCCGCTAGCTGAAGCTGTGTTTACCTTGTTATCACGCATATATGTGAAAAAAGTTCTATCGCAAAATTATATAAAAAAATTAAAAAAATTAAAAATTAAACATAAATCACCCTGGGCAAGTGAATGCAAAGACTGCAACAGCATCGTTTATGTTAAATAATTTATTATAAGTTATCTTTGTACAGAGGCAGCATAACGCTTCATGAGATGAGGAATCAGGATTGGATGGAGGGCGGCGGAATGGTTCGACTTAGATCTTCCCCGCAAAGTTTCCATTCTCAATCTGGTCGTCCCATCTCTGCACCTGTATATGAGAGAAAGAAAGAATGACAGACAGAAAGGAAGGAAGAAAGGGAGGAAGAGGAAGGAAGGCACAGGGAGAGAATTATAATGTAGAACAGAATGAGAGAGCGAGAACAAAGTATTGAGACAGAGAGAGACCGAGGGAGAAAGAGAGAGAGTTTAGTGGGTTGTTGGACTTCTGCCAGAGACCAAATGTAATGAACAACTTCCTGGATGGAAGATCACACAGAGCTATTTATTCATTCTATGTAACCACTCAGCAGGAGAATTATGTTCTCTTTTTATGTGGGCTGGGTGTGGCACGGGAGACAGATTGAACCGTAAAGGAAAGGTTCAGTCCCTGTTGCATTATTGAGTTGTGTAGAAACAGAGGTTCTCAAACATTTTAGTTAAGGACGCCCAGAATAATATGTAATTGGCCACAGACCAAGAGAATATTTGTGTAAAACCAATTCAAAATTATTCAAAAATTCACATAAAAAAGTCCCCCCATCTGTTTTTTGCCACTCAGTAGGCTTTCCTGCATAACTTCCAGGTACGATGATGTCATGCGTATACCCTCTATAATAAAAACGTTTTATTATATCTCAACTTTTTATTAATAGATTAATATTCCATGTTTGTATATAGCTCTCAGGACAGACAATACGAACAAAAATCTGATTATTTAATAAGCGGTTAGCAATACATAAATTAGTATAGTTTTTCCTAATAAAGCTGTTATGTAAAGCATCTTAGTACTCGGAAAAGCGCTATATAAAACGTATGTATTTATTGTCATTTTTAACAATAAGAAATGCAACACAGGAAAGAGTGAACCAAGCAGTGAAGTGTGATTCATTCGTACCCAGCTTATGGGACAGATGCTCTTGTAGACTCTCCGGTACCACTCACAGGGAGCTGTGTCCTGGTCCTTAGCAGCCAGGGACTTGTTGCATCTGTGGAAGTCTGGCAAGGGCACAGAGACACAGGCATTACACCAGCGATGGTCAAACTCTTTCATTTCAAGGACCCCCATAACTCGGAGAATGTACAAATGGAACCAAATGGACGAGTGCATTCTTAAGAGCTACAGACCTGTAAGGGTCCTTTTGGGAGCCCCCTCCCTGCACCCCACCTTTGAGAACCACTGCATTACACACATGCAATTCATTGAGAGTGGCAACAGGCAAGAAATTACTCTCTGAGACTATGCTTGATGGAATGACACAAACAAAGCAATAGTTGTGTGAACACAAAGCTGATATCTAACACAAGAGGATATCTATTAAATAACATACTCAATAGCTTCTTCTTGTGTTGTGGTGCATGACAGTTCAGACAGAAATACAAAACAAACAAACAAAAAGTACTCAGTTAAGCTGGTTGCACACTGCTGCGTTTTTCGGGCCGAATATCTGAGTGAATTTCGGAGCACGCAAATAAAAAAACCAACCTCACGTTATGTCAGTCACGTTTGCACACTGCCGCCCGTTTCGCGCACCACTCGGTCCCTTGCTCTCTCTATCTCTCTCTCTCTCCTTGCCCTGAAAAACGCATTTCGCAACGAAAAACGCAGCAGTGTGCAACCACCTTAAGAGTGCCTCAAATGAGATTAATGCCCCCCACCCCACACCCACGTTAAATCAAGCCATGCACATGCACAATGGAAGAGTGATTCTAGCAAGTGCACAGAACTTTAATCAATAGAATGGTCACTGTCATATGAAGTCTAATCCTTTTAAATCAATAGAATGGTCACTGCCATATGAAGCCTCATTGCCATTACTGGTACACAAAAGGAGAGGGGAGGCATGACGGGAGGAATGGATGGAACTCAATATAAGGAGCATTTTAATTGTATAAACAGGTCTATACGTATTTTAGCAATACAATTGCTAATATATAGCCATGAGTGTGATTCCTATTCTTCTGGACATAAAGCTTAAACCCTTATAGTTGAGCGGAGTCCCTCTGGTCTTTAGTGTATTTCTGGTTTTCTGGTTTTCTGTTATTGTGGAGAAAGCTTTCACTGAAAATAATGTGTAAATCAAGTGTACAGACAGAGGCAGACAGTTGACGCAACAATTAACCCTACCAGTGCCAGCCCCTAGATGGCGCCAAAGAATGCCAGGCTTTCTCCCATAGGCGAGCGCATTAGCATCCGGGGACTCACGTTGCAGTGACGCGCGTGCTCACGTTCGTGCACGTCATGGAAAGGTCCCGGATGATAATGCTAACAGAATAGCTATTCCCATTTTGTCATTTTAAAGATCATTTTTCGGCGATTTCGCCGTAAATAAACCTCGCGCCACATCCCTAAAAACACAATCCAGAGATATGGGCCTCCAAAGATGTGGTTTTTCATTGGATTCGGCGGCGATTCGCGGCTACGTTCGCGGCTCACGGCCGGCATGGCTTCCCCAGGATTTGGACCACTGGATTTTAAATTTAGGCTCAGGCTTCAGAAGGCCTCGGATCATTTTATTCATTTCATTAAAAATCCCAAACATGTTCGGGATAGGCACACTGGACTATGTTCCGGAAGCGGCGCTGAACATTCGGTGAACATTGGGGGTCTCAAAAATGTATTTTAAACCATTTTTAATGGAATATATCGTCGGACCATGTAAAATGGCTAGCTGGCTAGCGTAGGACGAGCCAGGACCACCCACGACTCTACAAGCAGCTCAGGGTAAGTCAATTAATAAAAAAAAAATTGTTTTGGATTGAACATATCCCGAACATGTTCGGGATAGGCACAGAATGAGTTAAGTACCATGTCAGTTCTGTGGGCTTTGAAGTTGGAATATGGCTAGAATCAACAAAGAAATGAATGAAAAAAATACATTGTTAAAGACATGGAAATATTCTTCACCAGGTGAAGGCACAGCAGGGGTTAATGAATGATGATCAAGCAAGTCAGCATAAGGCAAAGAGAACGTAAAAGCAAATGTCAGAGTGAGAAAACAAAGCTTTAAAGCAAAGAAAAGCAAAGAAAAGCAAAGCGAATGCATACAGTAGAAAATGGGCCGATGACCGGTTTTTACCTGCTTGGTTAAAAAGTCATGTTGGGGTCAACAACACAGGGAAAAACATGGCAGCCAACCAGAAGGGGTCTGATAGGGAAACACGCAGATAGTTATAGTCTGTATCAGTCTTACTGTGGTGGCTAAAATGGAATGTTCTGAGCAGACGATATGCTATACATTTCTGATAGACTTGAGTTGTGACTTCACTGGAAAAATCACAATATATTGTATACAGATTATCACCCGAGCATTTGTCGATGTGCAAGGATAACAAGGGCAAAGCAGAATGCCCTGGCCCCGTGATAATATTTATTTTTTATAATGACATACAGTACACCTCTGTTCTTATTTATTAATAAAAACAATGACCAAGTAACAGAAAAAGTCGCTATTGGCGAAAGTTCAGTGTTTACTAATAATCAGGCTTGTCAACTCTCCTGGATTTCCCAGGAGTCTCCTGGATTTTGACCCCATCTCCTGGCATGCTCCTGGATTGGCAAATCTCCTGGATTTCTCCTGGATTTGGTATCAAACTCCCAAAATTCACCAGAACACAGGAAATTACATCTACTATGTTAATTTTTTTCTGGGGGAGGACCCCCAGACCCCCCGCTTTAGGGGTGGGCCAATGAATGCAAGAAAGATCAGACACATTATTCACTTAAGTAATAACTTAAAAATTTGAAGTCATCATTAAAGATGTCCTTTGGTTCAGTCATCAAATCATTTGGCATTTTACGGCTGAAATTGTACAGTGCTAGTAAAGCAAGCCTGATAAAACTATCAAACATGCACAAATTTCAACAGAACACAGGAAAATATAAATCTGTTAAGAGGTTTTGGGTAGAGGACCCCCAGACCCCGGTAGGGGAGTTCCGCACACCTCCCAAAAAATAAATCTCCTGGATTCTGACCGTCCAATGTTGACAACCCTGCTAATAATGCACTGATTGGTCAAAATGTACCCTCCCAAAAAAATGCAGTAATCCTGGTCTCTATACTGCCTCCCCCTGGCCAGCTGGGGCGCCTGATGGATGGAAAAGGAACTGGTTGGAATAACGTGTTCCTTCCACGCGTACGTGGCGTGACTACATCCAGCCGGGGAAACTCCCCCCCGGTCAGGTGAAAAGTAGCGGCTTGAACTACTCATGCATAGAAGGAAGCATGAGGTCAGTCCGTTGCTCTCCCCAGGTTGGCAGAGGGAGTGTAGAGCCCAGGATTACATTAGATAATTGGCACCGGGTGAAAAATGGGTTCCAAAAGCGTGGGATAAAAATTAAAAAGAAAAAGAATAATGCACTGATAATAGGTGCGCACAAGCTCATTAACATCTTAATTATTTGTATCACCCCCTCATCCAGTGTAAAAAGTTTGTATGGGTATGTGATTAATTATGATCTGCGAAGCAGATGTTGTTGCCTTTGCCAGGCTATAGGAACACAAACCTCATACATAGGAATGGGACAGTTCTCCAGCAATGCCAGTCAATTGTATTATAAATTATACAATGTACTACATGTAGCATTTGTAGCGCTGCAATTCAAATGCTTAGATCCTTGACACACTTGAGATGACTGACCAAAGCACTGAGTAGCTGACGCTGACTGCACTGAGTGAATTCTGTCTTAAAGAGACAGAATTTAACTTACTATAAGTTACTGTATGAATGTGGCAATTGAGAACCATGCGCCAGGCCGAAAAAAATAATCACATAAGGCCCATTCAGTATTATTCTAAAGATAATGTATAAAACATTCAGTAGATACCATCCTCCAGGTCTGTACTGTAAGTTTACAGGTTAAATATATTATTGATTTGATTTATTTGAAGAAGCATAACCTTTACACAATATAATAATATAAAGTTCTTATTTCCATTGTGGTTCACAACATGAAACATGACAAATACACTCAGCTCAATTGGTAGAACACTCCCCTTTCAACCACAAGGTCATGGGTTCAATCCCGGCCACTCAGCGTATGCGTAGCACAGCATGGGCGCGACACGTCATGCGGAAAACTACAACGTTTGCCAGTTATCTCTCCTATGGCACCCCATCAATACAGCATGGTATACTAACAGGATATTTTACATTTTGGGTCAGAGTTTCTAAATCTCATCAAATGGTGGTCTGTGGCTTTTGATTGATTGATTGATTGAAGGCTTTATTAGAAGTTTGCATAGGAAAATGTACAGATTCATGACGGTACAGTTCACTGGTACAAGGTCTACTAAAAGGAGATCCATGAAAAGACTAAGCTTATTTCAACAGGAAACCATTAAAGTATCTCATATAACATTGAATGACAGACAAATAGAACACAGTACTATGCAGTAGATATGTAAAGAAAAAAAGAAAACAGTAGGTCTATACAATCAGTAAGTACAGTATATACAATATATACAAGGAAGGGGCAGGTAACAGTAAGTCTAAACAATCAGTATGTACAGTATATACAAGGAAGGGGCAGGGAGGGTAGGGTTGGGCTAGGTGTTTTACCAGTTGCGAACGGCTGCTGCCTGTAAGTGGTTTTTCAGGGCATTTTTAAAGGATGCTAGTGATCCACACTCCTTTATGGCCTTCGGTAAGGCATTCCACATTTTTGTGGTGTAGCAGAAGAACGAGTTCGACCCTTTCTTTGAGTTGACTCTGGGTTGAACGTGATCTGTGGCACTGCCTCTGGTGTTGTAATTATGGACATCCTTAACGTTTATAAAGTATTTTGACAGGTACTTGGGTATCATAGTGGTGTGGTGTATCTTGTACACCAGGCCCATTGCAAGTTGCTGTACTCTGTCATCTACTCTGAGCCACCCTACTCTTAACTGGTGAGTAGCGGTGAGGTGAGTCTGATAGGGAAGGTTAAGCAGGACCCTAATTAGTTTATTTTGGGCTGTTTGGAGTTTAGTTTTAAGGGCTTGTGGGGCGTCACGATACCATACGTGGACTCCGTAGTCAAAGAGGGGCTGGATTATTGCACCAGCTATGGTCTTCAGTGTGTTGAAGTTGACCATTGGGGCGATCCTCTGTAGGAAACGAGTTCGTTGGTTGATTTTTTTTATTACTTTTGAAGTCATCTTTTCGCTGGAAAGATTAGCTTCAAGGATACATCCTAAGTAAGAGATTTCGTTTTTTCGTGTTATGACCTTGTCACCCACTTTGATTGTGAAGTCATCTACCTTTTTGAGATTATGATTTGATCCAAAGAGGATGGACTCGGTTTTTCCCAGGTGAATTGATAATTTGTTGTCGTTAAGCCATGTGCAGATCTTACTCAGTTCAGAGTTAAGTGTCTTTTCAACCTGCAAGTGGTCCTTGCCCGAGACTAGGAGAGCCGAGTCATCCGCGAACAGGAACAGGTTGCAGTCGCAAGCAGATGCCATGTCGTTCACGTATATTAGGAACAACAGAGGTCCCAGTATGCTACCTTGAGGAACACCACAGCTTACTGGGAGGGGGGGGGACAGGGTTCCGTTAATCTCCACCACCTGTTCCCTCCCCACCAGGTAAGATTGCATCCAGCTCACTGCTGCGCTGTCAAGACCGATGGCTTTTAGTTTCTCAATCAGAATAGCATGATCCACGGTGTCAAATGCCTTCTGGAGGTCCATCATGACCATGCCACTATATTTGCCCTGATCCGCTTCGCGTTTGATTTGGTCAGTCAAATAGAGAAGGCATGTGTCAGTGGAATGGGATTTTCTGAATCCAGATTGGAACTCGTAAATCAGATTATTCTCATCGAGATAACTTGCAATCTGTTCGTAGACTATTTTCTCCATGACTTTGGATATGGAGCTAAGAATGGAAACGGGGCGGTAGTTTCCAGGGTCTAGTTTGCTACCTTTTTTGTGGAAAGGTTAATTATGTGGGTAATGATTGGAGCAATGGTGGCGGCTGAATCTCTGAGAAATCTAGCTGGGATTTTATCAAGGCCAGTGGCCTTGTGCTGAGGTAGGGCGCTCAATTTTTTAAACACTTCATCAGTTGTCACTGTGGAAAGTTTAAAGCTGTCTTTTCTGACGCCCAGTTTTTTGTAGAATTTTTTAACAAATTCTTCACCATACCGCCCAGATGGGGCGACCAGTCTTTCGACCAGTGAACGGGCTGTGGTGGTAAAGGTTTTGTTAAGATGGGTAGCCACTTCTCCTTTGTCAGAAATGAGAGCGGCGTCCGTTTTGATGTTTATGTTGTGGCATATGGTTTTTGATTTTAAGCCTAATTGGTTGTTAAGCAACTTCCATAGGTCTCGTGGTTTGTTTTTGTATTCCTCGATTTTGTCGTCGATGTAGTTTTTTTTGGCGGATCTAACTAGGGCGGTTGTCTGGTTTCTAAGTTTCTTGCATTGAGCAGTAAGATGCTCAATGTGGATTTTGAGGTCATGGTTGTATTTTTTTCTAAGCTTTTTGCAGCACTTTCGTTTTTCATCGTATTTTTTGTCTCTGAGTTTAGCTGATTCTGCAATATCTGAGTTATACCATGGCTCTTGGCGGGCTTTAACCCTGGTGGTATTCAAGGGGGCCACGTCGTCTAGAGCATTGGTCAATTTGGTTTTAAAACCACACCATGCTTCTTCGACATCTGTACACTGCAGCTCTGGGGAAAAGTCTACACCCGCTAGTTTGAGATTAAAAGCCTCACTGGAGTAGTTCTTCAGGCTTCTAGCAACGACAGTTCTGTGGCCACTAGCCTTGGGTTTGTGTATTTTACGGGTAGAGTAGATCATATAATGATCACTAAGACCGCATACAATAGCCCCGCTAGCGGTGACTTTGGACTTGTCAGTGGTTACGACGAGATCTATGAGGGTTTGAGAGTGCTCTGTCACCCTGGTGGGTACTGTGACAAGCTGAGTGAGGCTGTATTGATTGCATAACCCATCAAAGGACTTGAACATGGGTGCGTCTTTACGCAAAACGTCCACATTCCAGTCGCCCAAAATGTGATACTCAGTACCGTCCACCTTTGCTAAGCTCTCATCAAACAGCTCAAAGAAATCATTCTGATCAGGTGG
The DNA here is from genome assembly GCF_963921795.1 of Nannobrachium achirus. Classification (NCBI taxonomy): domain Eukaryota; kingdom Metazoa; phylum Chordata; class Actinopteri; order Myctophiformes; family Myctophidae; genus Nannobrachium; species Nannobrachium achirus. Next base: position 40,838,737 of record NC_137819.1, on the reverse strand, counting down.
TCTATAGACAGCGCACATTAGTATGTTTTTGGCATGTTCAAAGATTACCTCAATCCATACAGTTTCAAGTGAACTGTGGTGTAAGTCTGGACGGGGGATAAAATTGACATCATTATGTACATACATGCAAACTCCGCCTCCATACCTGTTTCTATCATTCCTGATTACAGTATAGTTGGCAATTTCAATGCTAGCATCCGTAAACGAGTCATCAAGTTTAGTTTCAGAGAAGGATAAAATCTTTGCCTTACCGTCATGAAACATTCCCTTAATTAACTCCAGCTTTTTGGGATTCAAGCTATTGATGTTTAAATGGACATGATGAAGTCCTGGTTTGGCAAAAACAACAGAGTGCATGTTCTCTGTAGTGATCGAGCCATCGTCGGAGCTGGGGGGCTCTTTGTCTACGACCGAGACAGGAAAGTTTGTCGTGGGGGGGAGGTGGTCATCATAGACCGGTTGTAGTTGAGACTGAAGTGGGGGAGCGGTGGTGGTGGGGGTGGGGGGGAGCTCAGGTTCCTGTGTTGACTGTGAGCTCAAACAGGAGGAGATCCATGCCTTTTCGACCGCACGGGGGGTCGGTGTGGCGGCGCCGACAGCTTCAAAGCCAAGATATTGCGCCAGCCACGACTGATCACGATCCCTGGGGGGTGGCGGGACCAGCGGGGGGGCATCCGGCTCGACGGACATCTCCGGCGATCCAGCGGCTGCGAGCTGGGCACCAGCATCCTCGGTGACGAGGGGGGGGGGCAGGGGGACATCCAGGTCCACGTCGGCGCTGTTGTTATCGGGCGGCGGCTCGAAAACCACGGCCGCGAGCTGGTCACGAGTAGCCTCAATGTTGGAGCTTTGCTGTAGAGAGCCGCGTGGGCAGCCATAGCACTCGTCACCAGTAGAACCCGTGTCGATGTTTCCTCCGCTGGGGTTCTTTGTCTCGGAAAGCAGCTGTAATTCCCTCGTGAGACGGGCGGCTTGCCGAGTGACTACGGGACCTGGATGAACCTCAATATCACCAGAAAGAAGCAGAATAAAGTAAATGATGGACCGTCTGTCCATTCTGCCTATCTGGGGTTTGTTCTTAGTCAGCAGCAGCGTCCCAAGGACCGTCAGTTTACCGAAGCCGAGATGTTTTGGCTCCGAATCCTCCGATCCAACGTGAAGGAAAAAAAACACTGCGTGATTCCTCTCCATTCCGCACATAATTCTCCGTATATACAATTTATGAGCGTTCCACGAGTCGGCAAACCATAAAAGAAACAATAGGAAAAAAAGAAGAAAAAGTATCCTTCCTTTCCATTGTCCCTGGACGGAGCTAAAATGCGACTGCTCAGGTCGACTGCTGACTGCTGACTGCTGGCTCAAATGCAGAATTAATAAATAATGGACCTGATATGAAAAGAGTTGAAAACCACTGGTCTGGCACATTGAGAAATGGGTATTGACTACCGTACTCTGAGTGATACCGACCTACTTACTTACAATACTTTCAACCATTTCGGTAAAAAAACACAATCACGGGTGTGTGTGTGTGTGTGTGTGTGTGTGTTTGTGTTTGTGTGTGTGTGTGTGTGTGTGTGTGTGTGTGTGTGTGTGTGTGTGTGTGTTACCCAGGTAGTTCTGGTAGCAGTTCTTCGTCTGGTTGACGTTGGGGAAGCGAGCGTCGAACGGAGCCGTCCGATAGTTCTTAATCTGCTCCTCCACTGTCTCAGACATCTTTATTCAGCTGCAGCTGCTCTAGCTCTGAATCGCATAGGAATACAAAACCAGTCAGTCACCTAGGAAAAAACAGACAGAGCAGAAACATACTAAAACCACACAAAAATCCACACTACTAGCCTATCTCTGTTAAGTTTATTTTATATTCAGCTAATGAATATTACCTTAATAGTTAAACCCACCTCCAAAAAAGAGAGAGAACTGAATTGTGGAACCTTCGCAACCCCCTCCCCCCCAAATAATCATATTTGAACTGGAACCCCCCCAAAATAATCATATTTGAACTAGACCCCCCAAAAATATTCATATTTGAACTGGACCCCCCCCCCCCCCCCCCGTCCAGACAATCCCGACCCCCTGTCCAGAAGACAAGCGCTGGAATTAGAACGCCTTGCGTTGCAAGATGTTGTGAGCAGTAGATCTGCTATTTTCACAACTTCTGCCACTGACATTTGACAATTTGTCCAGTGTTTAATTTTAGAGGTCTTAAAAGTCCTTAAATTGTAACTTTAGATAGAAGTAACTGTATACACATAGGCCTACAGTGTATACACATAGCCTGCTGTACTTGGTTTGTTTAGTATTGAGAAAACAGTGTTGCACATTAAGCTAATCATCTGGATGCCGTGGGTGGACCCCCCAAAATCATTTTGGGACCCCCCTGGTGGTCTCTCCCATCACCCACAGGTTGAGAAACACCGATTTAAAAACATGTAGACCATGAACATCTGCATGGCTCTGCATACTGCTCAAGCTTTATTTAACTTTGTATGTCACATGATTGATTGACTGACTGACTGATTGATTGACTGACTGTGGGTCACAGTCACACAGTGATGATTAGAGAGACTATGTTGGCATGTATGCCCTACACCAGACAAGACAAGGATTACTTTGGGTATGATTGTACCACGTGTAAATTTAAATAAACCACAGGCTCTCAAGCATAAAGCATAACTATAGAACCAAATCCAAATAGCCCTTAATGTTGATAATGTGATCGATTTAACCTTTATTTAGATAACTGTCACGCAGCACTAATTAAAAGCCTAATAATATAGCTCTCGTTACAACTTAATATCAGACCGTAAATCAATGCATAATTCTGGCTATATAACTAGCTATATCAAATGTAGCCTATAAATTACATCAGGCTGAATTGAATACATAAAGATAGCGGCTTCATTCTGAATATGAAAGAATAAAGGCATTTTAAAAGGAGATAGGCGATTACCCCGGTTAAGCTGATCCGACCTCAGGCTCTCACCACTGACTACAAAACAATGCATGACGGGTAGGATATATACTGACAGGGAAGCGTTCTCCCTACTGTGACTCATGTCTGCTATCTGCTGGTAATGTTATGAAGGTACAACTCAAACAAGTAATTTCAAATCCAAAATCAGCAGTGGTGGAAAAAGTACTAAAATGTTTTACTTGAGTAAAAGTATCAATACTGCAATATAGAAATACTCTGTTAGGGTGCCCTCACACCAAAATACCTAGAGTGGAATCCACCAATGCATTTCAATGAGAATTGAGTGTTTTTTTGCAGAAATCCTCTGGCAAAACACGCTCCATTCTCATTGAAATGCATTGGCAGATTCCACTCTGGGTATTTTGGTGTGTGGGCACCCTTACAAGTAAAAGTCTGGAATTCTAAATTTACTTGAGTAAAAGATTTACTTGCATCAAAATGCAAGTAAGTAAATTAAGTACTCATTATGCAGAATGTCCCATTTCAAATTTTCAAATGTAAAGCAATCTTTTGAAAATGGCAGATCTACAAGCTCACAATGTGTCGCACCACAACACACTTATGGCAGAATAATACATTTTCTGTTCAACAGAAATGTTTGAAACAAACTTAAATGTCTTGAACACTTGCTAATGTGAAGAACTGCCTAACACATGATTATTTTTATTTGGAACATATTCTGAAAAGATCAGTAGCCTACAAAATAAAAGATAACACATTTGAGAAATACTCTACAACCACAAGATGACAACGACGACGACGACGATGATGATGATGATGATGATGATGATGATTAAACTGTATCTTTCAGATAAACACTTTTTCCTGACTAGTGTTTTTTAAGTCATATATTGTTGATGTCTATTATAGATTTATATATAGACCCCCATTACCCAGGCAGCCTGGCCCTCCACTCATAATTCAGACATCGCATTATTCCTACCATTAGGTTAGTGTGGGATAGGGTTAGTTATTGCAACATGTAACCGGCAGCTTGTTGATACTGTACATAATATTCATTTTCATATTCATTGTTGTTAGTCTGTATATTGCCAATGAAATACAGTATAGTCTTTATATTAATTGGTGATAGATGTACAGCATAGTCATTGATATATTAAAGCAGATATATGTAGTGTTCTACTGACACAAGCATATTTGGGGTGATTGCTTGTTTTTATTTTATTATATTCAGACGGCTAACAATGCTCCCTATCTAGTCTCTGTGACACTTCTAGGGGCGGCAGTCTGCCTCCAAAACTATTCTGTTATCTGTGAGAAGCTCTGTCATTGGTCCAGAAAGTACAGCCTGCTCGTGAGTAACCAATCAGGGTGCCTCTCGTTCAAATTGATTAGACCTGTCTGTCAATCCTTTTAGCCCCGGGTCAGCTGGTTCATGCACCAATGAGCTGCTAGTGACAGAAAAAAAGCAATCGCCTTTTTTCTGCTTATGTCAGCAGAAAACAACTTATATCCGCTTTAATTGGTGATGACAGTATTCACTGTATTTTTTAGAAAGAAAAAATACAAAGATTTTTATCTGGATGTTACAATCATACATTTTTCAGATACATTATTTAGGGGTCCATTTGCAAGAATCTCCTTACCAGGACTGACCTACAGCAATAATTGTGATCTTTCTTCAGTCCTCTCCTCTTGAGTCATCCAGACATGAAGATCGAAAAGAACCAGGGTCATGTTAAACCTGGACTACAACCCCCTGGACCCTTTGGACTACAAGGAGAGAAAAAGGACAAAGTCTTGTAGTATTTGCATTTTGCACTCTAAATTCAGCCTTTTATGTCTTGAATATGTAATTCTGTATGACACTTTGCCTCATTTTGCTTTGCAATAGTATTAGGCCTACTGTAGCTACACACAAAAGGCTTTCTGGATAACATTTTGTGCAGGACTAAAATAACACTAATAATAATGCTTTATGTTGTTAAAGGCTGGTAAGAATTTTACTTTTATAATGTGGAGGAATGAAGTCTGAGATGATGAACCTCAATCATAATTCTTCTCTTGGGAAAATGAAGAACTGGATGTCTGTGTGCATGTGCGTGCATGTGTGTAAACAAAGATGGAGAGACGAAGTGTGAAAGATGTGATAGCAGAAAATTAGACAGAAAATGATGCAAATGTGGCTGAGAGAGACAGACAGACTTAGAGAGACAGAACCGAAATAAAGTAAGAGCAGGGGAAACAGGAAGAGAGAGAGAGAGAGAAGTGGGTCAAAGCATTCGCACGTGCGCATGCACACACACACACGCACACACACACACACACACACACACACACACACACACACACACACACACACACACACACACACACACACACACACACACACACACACACACACACACACACACACACACACAACCACTACCATAAGGAAAGCAAATTCACATTCACTTCACTTCTAAGTATACATGCATCTTTAGAGCATCCAGAGATGTTCTGACCAGCGAGACTGAAGCACCTGACCTATACTGCACTGTACTGGAATAACACTTTGATACCAGCAGGTAAGGAATATATACAGTAGATCTACTTATAACCTTTGTTATTTATTTCACAACATAATAGAGAGCCAGCGAGATCCACTACCGACACTGACGCGGCAGTGACAGGTCAATGGCGCGTCAGTGACGGCCGTTTATTCTACCGACCGTCGGTCAATAAAACGACCGTCAATATTTTTACTGGCTGTCGGAAAATTAAATGACTCTATAATAATGTAACCACTTTCAACCCGGCGAACCCATTTTCTATGTCATCATAGGCGGTGGAGAAAAAACAGAAGAGTCACATCTTTCTAAATATAGATTTGATTTACTTCAAAGTTTACAATCATGAGGACTAATGTAAACAAACTGTCTCAAACTACAGTTTAAATGTAATGGATGCACTTATCTTCTGTAGCGGTAGACCTATCAGGAGCTGGGCCAAACAGTCCCAACCTTTTCTAGATCAGATGTCCCACTTGACAATCTTGATGGTGTTGGCCCACCCATCTGAACACTAAGGGCCCTATTATGATCCAGGTCTTAGTCTTATGCCTTAACTTCTTTACCTTTTTTTCTCTATTTTGAAAAACATTTTTAAATGCTGATCTACATCTGCACGTTGTGAACTTGCAGATCAGCTATTTGAAATATTTAAAAAACAAAAACAAAATAGTAAAAAAAGGCAAAGAAGTTAAGGCATAAGGCATAAGACCTGGATCATAATAGGGCCCTAAGTGTTAAGTGCTCAGATGGATGGGCCGTGTGTATTATCAGAACATGAAACTAACATAATGGAACGTAATGGAACTAGCATAGTACCGGTAGTTCCTATTATTTGGAATAACAATGAAAACACAT
>NC_137819.1:40557392-40829892 GCF_963921795.1 Nannobrachium achirus | reverse complement strand
ACACTCAGAAGAAAGGAGGTCACGTGTAAGACAAATACTTTACGAGTGAAATGACTTGAACATGTCTTGTCTTGTCTTGTGATGTCTAGCTTTCTTCCTGTCCGAGGTACAGAATGTCGACCAACTCGTCCATCCCTGTCTTCCTCGTCTCATCAAGTAAGAAGGGACAGGACACGTCCGTGGACATCGATGACATCTTGGACAACATCTCTATCGTCTTTTATACGCTCACAGTTTTTCTGGGAATCACCGGCAACTCTTTGGTGATCTGGGTTGCCAGCTTCAAACTCAAGGTGGATATGAAACCTTTTACTTTTAACTTTATTTTGTCCTCTCTCATTGCATCTCCTTCATTCTAAATCTTGTTCTCTTCTTTTCTCCTCTCCCCTGTTCCCCAAACACATTTAACGTGTCTTTGAGTACTTAGAAAAGCGCTATATAAATTCCAGGTATTATTATTTTTATTATTATATTATCTCTCTTTCATCTCCAGCCCATGGTGACCAACGTGTGGCTGGTGAACCTGGCCGTGGCTGACCTGATCTTCTGCTTCACGCGTGCCCTCTCCCTCGTCAAGAAGCTCTTCTTCGACTACTGGCCCTATGGCGTGTTCTTCTGCAAGTTCAACGGCTTCTTCAAGTATGCCAACATGTTCTGCTCCGTCTTCTTGCTGGCTGTCATCAGCATTGACCGTGTGCTGTGCGTCTGGTTTCCCGTCTTCACCAAGAATCGGCGCACCTTGCGAGCCGCGAGGGTGGTGAGCGTCTGCGTCTGGCTGTTGGCCTCCTTCCTGAGCGCTCCGTACTTCCATTACAGGGAAGTGTACGTGAAGAAGAACTTGACCAAATGTAGCCTGGAGGTGAAAGAGTCCAACAACGCCGAAGACGTAGCCGCTAACCTAGCGTTAAACATCATTCGCTTCTCGTGTGGCTTTATGCTGCCTTTCACTGTTATCCTCGTCTGCTACATCCTGACGGGCGTCGGCATCCAACGCACTCGCTTCTCCAATAAGTCTCGACCGCTTCGCATCTTGGCCTTGCTGGTCATCGCTTTCTTCCTGTGCTGGGCGCCCTACCACTGCTTCCTGCTGGCCAAGATGTATGACAGGAAAAACCTGGCGGTAAAGATCGGACTGTCCGTGGGAAAGTCTTTCGCGTACTTCAACAGCTGCGTGAATCCGCTGCTCTACTTCAGCATGGGTCTGAAGGGGAAGTCAAGGTTCAGACAGAGCTTGGCTGGGGTGTTCCGCAGGGCGCTGGATGAGGACGGGAGATCGTCCACCCAATCTCACGGACGCACCCTGGACGACAGCTGTAGCAGGACGCAAGCATTGTGATCTAATAACAACATGAAGAATAGTCTGGACATTTGTTCAATTTGTGGCCCAGTTTATTTTTTTATTTTTAACTCCATTCTGAGCGACTGAGCCACTGGTCATCTGTGTTCAAAGAGGTTTGCCTAAAAAGCAAACAATCTAAAATGTAAGCCTTAATGGGAATGTTTCACGAAAAGATTTGCATTAAATATGCATTCTCCCCATCGTTTTTTCCCCGGCCTTTATAATTGATAGTATACAGTACTGTATATAGACAGGAAATGGGGAAAGATAGACGGGGAGTGACACGCAGCAAAGGTCTTCGGGATCGGAACTCAAAACCCGATGCAATGGAGCCTAGGCATGGCCACATTCTAATATTTTACACAGATTCTTCTAAATGTGGAAATGCAATGACATACCAAGAGACTTTACAAAAATAACAATTATCTCTTGAAGAATCAAGGATGAAAAAGACATGCTTGTAAACGTAAATGCAAAAGGCCTACTTTATCATGTACAGCTTCATACTCTGTTAAAATCCAATAAATCTTTTGTGATGTGTGGAAATGTAATGCATACAGTGGAGTCAATGGCGTATTGGAGGGTATAGGAACTGTATGCCATATAGCATGTTTCAACTCTTTTGTAGAGTACACTTAACACGAAAATGCTGCATGGGAACATAACACAAACGGGCTAAGCAGAAGGAAGTGAAACTATTAAAAGGAAAGCCAGTAATAGCCTTAGTCATGAGTTATTGTCTTGTGGTCAGGGTTCAGGTTGAAGACAAGTTGATAAAAAAATAAAACACTTCCCTGCAATATTAGCCTAGTTCCAGACCCTGAATCGCTAGCCACACCCCTTTAATTTTTTTGTTTCTGCGATTCAACGAAATGTCAATTCAGGCTGAGTGTCAGGCTACTGCAATATGGCTTTAAATTACATTTACACTGATGCTTTATCTCATAATGGCAATATTGCAGGCATGGAGAATACAGAAAGATGCAATGAGAAATGAGGCATTGGTTGATGGTGTTGCACCACATGTGAATAGTAGCTGAGCCCCAGACAGTGGCTAGTATATAAGCATGATCTATTCTAGCATGATACCAAGATCCGAACACAACCAAATGTAAATGTCTTGCTATAAATAAGACAAAACAACACAGCCTTCATTTTACACACTCATTTGCACTCAAAGGACCACAGTGGAAATAAGCAAGCGTATATACTGTATGCAGTAATTGTCATGTTTTTTTCTTCTTCTTTTTTTCCCCCTTTTTTTCCAATAAAAACATAAAACATCAATGAATCAAATGGAATGAACTGACCTGTTTTCAGCTGGTGAATGTACTTACAGTACATTTGTGCTAATGGTGAATGGGTGCTTTAAATAACTAGTTCTATGCAGTATTAAGTGTAAAATGAATAGCTGCAGAATAGAGATGTATACTGCAACATGTACCGCAATCACTCATCTCTTAGTTTATGGTATGTTTATGTAAATGTGAATTTGTTGTTCTTGTCAAATTGTAAGTAAATAGTTTGTTTATTATTTCAATATGCATGTATGCAGTGCTGCTGGTAAGATGATATGGCTCTGATGATTGATATGTTATGCAAATACATTCTCTTGATTTCATGCTTTATGTTGAAAGCTTGTTGTCATTTTGTTCTACTTCGTATGCCTAAGTAAGTAGGCACTAATTTTTCAAAGGTTTTGCTCTCCTGATAGATTACATTACACAAAGTCATAAACACAATTGACAATTGAAGTGCAAATATGGGATAAATGGGTTTGGGTTGGAAGCATTGGATTGAAATGGATATCACTGTACAGATTACAATGCTGAATAAATGCAGGATAAATGACCCTCATGGGTCCATTTGACTTACAAAAAAAAAATTTTTTGGCAAAGCGGCATTCTGTTTCTATGGGCCGACCGCCTGGAATAAACTTCCAGGCTCCCTTAGACAGGCCCCCACAGTAGATAGCTTTAAAACACAGCTTAAGACACACTTTTTTACACTTGCCTTTAGCCACATTTGATCTAATTGTGTTTTATACCATCATGGAAATGTTCGGTATTATGGTAGAGCTTTTATTAGGTATTTCAAGTATTGTTTTGTGTCTTCTGATTTTTGATTTTCTTTTATTTTTATGCTAATCATTTTATTATAAATCATGTGTACCATTTTTCATGTGTACCATTTTTCTTTTTTTCCTGTGAAGCACTTTGGGCTGCAATTCTTTGTATGAAAGGTGCTATACAAATAAAGTTTATTATTATTATTATTATTTGGTTCTATTCATACACTCTCTGAGTTTACGGGATTCATTACGTTTGAGAACCAATGATCTAGAACAGGTGGAGCGTCACACCTACCATCAACTCTCAGTACTTAAAGGCCCGCTGACACGCCCCAAAATTATAATAGTATGATACAGTAGGTCACGTGGTCTTTCTGAAAACGGTCTGAAATAGTCTGAAACTCATGTCACAGTGTAATCTGCCCCTCGCCCCAACAACAGCTGACCAGTACAGTAAGTAGTCTAAGTACAGTCAATTAATTTGATTGGCTTATAATTGTGCATTCTCACAATGACATCATAAACATATTAACTAATATTTTAAGATTACTTTTTAAAGTGACAGTACCCCTTTAGATGACAGTCCTACTTTAATGCACGACTGCCACTTTTTTTTCTTTGTTTTGAAATGTCTTGAAAGTGTCTATGAATAATTTAGCATTTTTTAAGCCCCATATAGAACCTCACCCGTCGCTGCATACTGTTGTGCTCTGAGATGAGGTCCTATAAAGTTGGTGCAGCGATGGCCCGGACCGCCTCCACATCAAGTTGGAAAACACTCCAAACGAAATTGGCATGATGCCAGGATCAGGCATACCTCCAGTTCTACAGGTGACATGCGTCTGATGTCCAGCATAGATAGTAGTACTAGTTGCATCTGTTTAAATCCTATAAGCTCTAGCAGCTGCTGCTGCTGCTGCTGCTGACCTTTTGTCACTGTTGCTGCTGCTGATTGTGTAACACTGGATCATCATTCTGGGTGTAACCTAATGAAGGAATGCACATGTGGTTGTTGTTGTTTTTACAAGGGACCACAATGGAAACAAGTCCACGTAGGACTTTTTTGTGTTATCCTTTTAGCCTTAATGTCTTACTGTACCTACCACATGCTGTTTACATTTATGACTAATACAGTATTCAATCAATCAATCAATCTATACAACTGGAGCAGTTCCGTTTGTTGTAATGTTTCAGGCACTGTTGTCTATCTAAGAAATATGTGGGGAAAATAAAAACGACAGAGAGATAAGCAAAATAAAACCTATGACGCATACTTTATTAGAAGGTAGGTGAACAACTTGAACAATTCACTTGAGCACTGACCATTCTAAAAATACATTAGCGCCCTCTTCAGGCAACAAACTATAATAGCAGTACATCATTCTCATTGTCAAGCCTTCTAGTTTACTTTTCTTGTAAATGCTGCTTTGGTCTTCTGTTTATATTGTACCACAGGATCATACTGTAAAGGGCTGTCCACACACTAAGCATGTAGAAGAAACAAAGTGTAGAAGAACAAACTTTATGGGGTGTCTTTGTGTATGTGTGCAAGTGTGTGTGCGCGTGTACAGTATTGCATGTGCCTTGTTACTTTGGGTTATAGATGCAACACATTGAAAAAGGTAGTGATGAAATAGCCTCTTCCACTCTTTACTTCTGTCGAAACTAGTACAGTATCATTGTCAAACCCAGCCTAGAAGTGAAAATCCCAGTGTTCAAAGCTTCAGCCCGATCTGACTTCCATAATTAGATTAAGTTAAATATTGAAAATACATATAAACCTTATATGAACATGTGAAAAAAGAAATCATGGGGTCACTTCCTTGCTCCATTCCTACTTCCTACCAATCGCTCCAGTGGCTTTTTGAGATGAACAGACACCACACCTATGCTGTAGCTCCTACAGAGCCACGCTGTCTAATAACCGCCCGGCGCAGGAGTCGTTTGGAACCCTGATATTAGGGGAAGACTGACGTAATATTGATGACTTGTATCATTCAATATTTGGGCAGAACTTCCGTATTTGTAAACTTTTTGTAGGGACATACAAACAGTAGATTCATATGCACAGTGCAAACAGTCCATACATTGAATGAATGTCAGGCAATGAAATTGACTATGCTTCAGGTTGACATTAGGTATTGGCTTGCGTCTCGCTACAGCTGTCATCCAGGGTGCACGCGTGGGATTGGGTGCATGATGTCCTGTCCTCGTCCTCAGCCAGGGCCCTGCGGAACACCGTAGCTAGGCTCTGTCTCTCCTTCACGTCCAGCCCCATACAGAAGTAGAGCAGTGGGTTCACGCAGCTGTTGAAGTACGCGAAGGCCTTTGCCACCGGCAGTCCGATCTTTACCGCCAGACTTTTCCTGTCAAACATCTTGACCAGCTGGAAGCAGTGGTAGGGAGCCCAGCACAGGAAGAAGGCGATGACCAGCGAGGCCAAGATGCGAAGCGGTCGAGACTTCTTCGTGAGGCTTGTGCGTCGGATGCCAACGCCTGTCAGGATGTAGCAGACAAGGATAACGATGAAAGGCAGCAGGAAGCCACACGAGAAGCGAATGATGTTTAACGCTAGTGTGGCAGCTTTCTCATTGGTGTGGTTCGAGTCCTTCCCCTCCAGGCTACATTTGGTCGCGTTGTTCTTCCCCACGTACACTTCCCTGTAATGGAAGTACGGAGCGCTCATGACGGACGCCAACAGCCAGACGCAGGCACTCACCACCCTCGCGGCTCGTAAGGTGCGCCGATTTTTGGTGAAGACGGGAAACCAGACGCACAGCGCACGGTCGATGCTGATGACGGCCAGCAGGAAGACGGAGCAGAACATGTTGGCGTACTTGAAGTATCCGTTGAACTTGCAGACCAACATGGTGATGGGCAAGTGGTTGAAGAAGAGCTTCTTAGCGAGGGAAAGGACACGCGTTAAGCAGAAGATCAGGTCAGCCACGGCCAGGTTCACCAGCCACACGTTGTTCACAGAGGGCTGGAGATTAATAACAAAGAAGATGATGAAGAAAGAAAGGCAGAGAAGAGGACAGGGAGAGAGATCCGATGATGAGGGAGAAGAGAAGAGAAAATAAGAGGAAGTACATTTATTTGTTAGGTACTTACTGCACAGTACATACTGTAGTACATTAGCACCACACTTGAAACCAGTGTAAGGGATCACACTTATGTCACACATCACATGTTCACGTGGAATGTGTGAATTCTATTCTAAAATCTTATTTGTATCTTAATTTGCACACAATCAATTTTTTATAGGATACAACTACCTATGAATTTCCTCAACATAGTATATATTATTATTGAGACAAAATGATGATGATCAGGAAATGAACTATATGCCACAAACTTACTAAACTAGTATTTTAAAAGAGATATTTCCATATTCACCTTGAGTTTGAAGCTGGCAACCCAGATCACAATAGAGTTGCCTGTGACTCCCAGAAAAACTGTGAGTATATAAATGACAATAGTGATCTTGTCCACGATGGCATTGATTTCCATCGTCATGTCTTGCACCTTCTTACTAGACAGGAATATGAAGAAGGGACGGAGTTAATGACATTCTGTATCCCTGAAGGGAAGGACAACAGTGGATGACAAGTCATTTTCATTCTGACAGTTTTTGGCTTACCGGTAAAATAGTAGTTCCCTATCATATTTACACACAAGGGGTACACAAAAGTGTCTGTTTCGTTTAACAATTCATTTGTACATACAAATCAATTATGAATTGAATCAGCTACTTCTCACTAGCAGACAAAAATAGTTTTCTGTCCTTCACATTTGGACTAGCTACAATGATAGCATACATGTTTAAGGGATAGTTCACCCATAACCTTTTATTCCATCGATTACTCTCCCCATGGAGACTTCAATTGATGGATAACATTTATTTTTGTCGTATTCCTAAGCCAATAAATTGACGACCAACAGTGGTTCCCTATGGAGACACAAAGAGCCTGCTATATTCCCTATGGAGACACACACAAAGAGTCTCCTGAAATGAATGGTTTTGGAATGCGAAAAAAACAATCAAAGAAAAGTATAATCTACGAATTTAAGTCTTCATGGAGTGAGTAATCGATAGAAGAAATAAAGTCATTTGGGGGGTTAACTATCCCTTTAATATGCTTGAAATCAGCCCATTAGAATAATTAATTTTAAGGCATTTAGCAAATGATAAAAAGTTGTAGTATTAGAAAATGTTTACAAAACATGTTTATCTGTTATACTATCTAATATATTGTACTAACTCAGTGATTTTCAACCTTTTTATATCAAGGTCCTTTATTTATTCGGCATTTGAGCCACGGACCAGAGTTTCCACGGAGTGGAAAATGAAACCAAATGGACCCGTAAGGGTCATTTTACACTCTCAAGAGTTGAAGATCTATAAGGGTCCATTTAGTTACCAACTCTCCATCATTTAGCCGGAGCTAGTGGTCCCCGGACCACTTGTTGAAAGCCACTGTAATAACTGAACCATTATGCTGCAGATTACACTGAAGAACGTACCTGAATAGCAATGAATGAAGTTGCTGTTGAAGGAAAATGTATGTCACCTCAGAATGGTTACTGGATCAAATGCATGTGCTTTGTAGAAAAGGGGGTATGTTCGTGTTACTTCCTTTTAAGTACATACTAAAAACAAAAAAACAGTCAACTTTTCTGAGCAGAGGGGAATCAGGTCAGGTGATGGCAAACACTAGTCATGACATCTCCAAAATAGATTATATGAATGAACATGACATCTCCAAAATAGATTATATGAATGAACATGACAGCTCCAAAATAGACAGTTCCAAATTGGACTGCGAAGATTATATGAATGAACATGGGGTCTTTCTGAGCTTAGGAGAAGGAAACATAGGGTGTGTGTGTGTGTGTGTGTGTGTGTGTGTGTGTGTGTGTGTGTGTGTGTGTGTGTGTGTGTGTGCGTGCGCGCATGAGTGCCTTAATTTCCCCTTAAGTGAACTGATGGGTGGGCTACTCAGAGCATGTTTATCTTAATGGACGACTTCACCATAAAATAGCAAAAAAGAAAATCTACCAGGTGTGTCTCAGGGCTGTGGGCAGTTCAGAAACCAGTGACATCATTGTTAAGCAGATTAAAAATATATATTTTTAGATTTTTATTATCGCGAAAATAGTGGTTTCCATTATAGCATGGTAACATTTCAGGAATAGAAAGCCTGCAGTTTCTATTAGCTTGGATTGATGATGAAGGCGGGTTTCTGAACTGCTCACAGCCCTCCTAAGAGACACAGACCGAGTAGAAAGAAATTGTGCTATTTTATCATGATCATCGGTGAGGACCAATTCACCCTTTGTCAAGTCCCATCGGTGAGGACCAATTCACCCTTTGTCAAGTCCCATCGGTGAGGACCAATTCACCCTTTGTCAAGTCCCATCCCATGTCGCTCTGTTACTAGGTGGGACAAAAAAGCCAGGGAAGACTATTTTGATAATGGAAGTGAATGGGGGGAAAAAATGTCATAGCCTCATTATTGTTATTTAAAGTTGTACTATGTAACTTTTTTTATAAAACAAATCTTAAAATTCTCCTAACTATTAAAACACAAAAGTTTTAGAAGATCCGCGCCGTGAATTTCAGCCTGTAAAGCCTTCTCTATATGTAAACTGAGATCCTTGCCGGGGACCGGTTCTCGCGCCAAAATTGCGTCATCACACTACCGGCCAATCACAGCGAGGGTTATACAACTGCCGGCCAATCACATCGCATCTTGAAGTGGGGTCGCCATTTTGTTGTCGCCGGTTTGTACCATCCAGTCTCTAGGTAATTTCGCCTACCAGGCAGGGTGAAGGAGTGTATCTCTGGAATTACTGAACGCACAGGAACAAGGGACCCCTCCAAAGATAGATCTCAGCGAGGTGGAGGCAGACGCGGGGGTCTGAAGGTACGAAAAACGGCCGAAAGACGCGGACGCGACCGCGGTTCGCTATAGGGCTAATGACCACTAGGTGAGCAACTTACACAGTATGGCTTTAAAGTATCAAAAGACAAACATCTACGTGATAATAATAAAAAAGGAACAAAAAAGTACAGTAGTTACATTGCAAAACAGGGGTTTTCCCCTGAAAATACATGCCTTAATTAGTTTAATCCTCTGAAACAGGCAGAGGGCAGAGAGAGAGAGAGAGAGAGCAGTGCATCTTGGGTGACTCGCACTGACCAAGAAGTTATGGAACTATAGGCTCGCCCTCAACATAAAATGTATTTTAATTGTAATTCTGCCCATTTAAAATACTAAAAGCTGTGCCGCCCTTCGGGCGGCCCAGCGTCTAGTCGGCGACCTGGCCAACTCGGAACAATGTAAATAGGGAATGAATGCCCCGCCCTTTAATGCAAACCCCATTATACCTGTTTTCATAGGACCCGTTTTGACCATCTGTCTGCCTGTGTCCATTTATGCCCATATATGGGGGCATTCATTTTATGCCCATATATGGAGAACGCGCGTGCCCGTGGGACGAACGGTTCTCGAGATACTGTCTGTCTGTCGGCGTCCATTTTATGTCCATATATGGAGATCACTGCAGTTATAGTTCTGGGTCCATTTTATGCCCATATATGGAGATATCTGTCTATCTGCGTCCATTTTATGCCCATATATGGAGTATCTGTCTGTGCCTCCAACTGTGTTGCAGACACAGTGCCGGTTCCCCCTTTAATGCAAACCTCATTATACCTGTTGTCATAGGACCCGTTTTGAACATCTGTTTGCCTGTGTCCATTTATGCCCATATATGGAGATATCTGTATCTGTCTGTCTGCGTCCATTTTATGCCCATATATGGAGATCTTTGACCATCTGTTTGCCTCTGTCCATTTTATGCCCATATATGGGGGCATTCATTTTATGCCCATATATGGAGAACGCGCGTGCCCGTGGGACGAACGGTTCTCGAGATACGCGGATTACATACATACATACACAATCACAGAGATTTTTTGTTGACTCATGTGGCGTACGTGATGTCAGAGCCTTTTATGAAGTGATGTCACAATGAGTCAGAGCTTTCGCCGATTTCCTCCGGAACAGCCTGATGTCAACAATCAACCCCGCATGGAGATTCCGAACGTTTCGCGCCGGTTCGGGAAAACCGCGCGTCGGGTCGGGTCGAGACCCGGCACTGCACTCCGTGCCGCGGCGGGGAACGCGCGTGCCGAATCTGAAGCCGGTGGGACGAACGGTTCTCGAGATACGCGGGTTACATACACGCAGACAGACACGCAGAGATTTGTCGCATTTATAGATAGATATGTACCCAATCGAATATCTTAGTTACATCAATATCGTTCATGTGAACTAGTTTGTTGAAGCTTATTCATTATTCATCGAAATCGCTATGACCGCGCAGCGCCGTACTGCACCGCGGCCGTACCGCGCATCACCACACCGCGGTGAACTCCACCCCAGCAAGCAAAAGTGAATGATTTTTCTGGTTGACCAGTCAGGGACCAATCAGAAGGGTGACAAAGGGTGAATTATATAAAGATAGGTTGAAAAGTGGTGCAGTCGTCTTTTATTTATCAGTCATCGATTGTGTTCCAGCTTGCATCAATCAAACTAACATTGTATACTTTACTATTTATCAGTATCACAATGAAATGCATTTTTCAAGGTTTAAAATAAAAACAATACAGTGACTTTTTGTTTACATTCTATATGTTTTAATGCTATTATATACACAATATGAAAACAAGATTTCTTTTTTATTTTTAAGATTTGTTTTTGGGCTTTTATGCCCACTTCCAATATCCTCACAGCCCACCGGCAGACCTTGGGCCGAGGTTTGGGAATCCCCTGGCTTAATGTTTATGTTCATCCGTTTCCTCCACCTTTGTTCTGTTCTTCATTTACACCAAGGGTTCCCAACCTTTCTGATTCCACGTACCAGTGTGGTTGACACAAGTCACACTTGAGAAGTAATTCTGTCTTGGCCACATACGGAGTGTGACATGACTGACTGACTGACGCACATGAGCTGCAGGTTTTCATATCATTACACACTGCCAGTTGGCGCTAAATGATAAGAAAGACTGAGAGTGAGAGGTCTGAAATTGTATAACAGGCTCCAACACCATGAAAATACAAAAGATGTGACACCAGTAAGACTCCCTAATCGGGAGATAAGCGACTGTCAGGTCGCAGCGTGATTTTAGGGCAAAATGTGTAGGAGCAGTGTCCAAAAATGTGGTTGAAAAAAATCGGCCTGATGGTGGCGCTATATGGGACACCCATATTGATGAGATGAGTGTAGACATACTGTGTACCGATTTGTGTGATTTTAGGGCAAAAATTGTAGGAGCAGTGTCCAAAAATGTGTTTGAAAAAATTGGCCTGAAGGTGGCGCTATATGGGACAGATCCATGTTGATGACATGAGTGTAGACATACTGTGTAGCGATGTCAGTGATTTTAGGGCAAAAATTGTAGGAGCAGTGTCCAAAAATATGTTTTGCAAGAATGGGCCTCATGGTGGCGCTAGAAGAGGGCCAGGTGAGAAATGAGGGGTGGGGTCTCTGCGCCGCCGAGGCGGACGAATAGGTACCGGCCCCGGCTCTCCCGGTCGCTCCTAGCCAGAGTTACGGCAATTTATCACATTTAAACAGTATTGCAACATCACATACAGTAGTACAGGCAGGCAGCAACTTTAACTTTGGTTACAATGGTTACAATTCGAACTGTGGTGTAAAGCAAAGTTTACACCACAGAGTGGTCGTTGTGATGGTGTTGGTGCTTGCCTCCACCAGCCTCCACCTTGAGGCTGGATGACTGTGATGGGTCAGAGCTTTCCACGGCCTTCCCCTGGACATCCTCCTGGCACTTGCTGCAGCAGAGGATCCGTCTGAAGGTGTCTCTCAACTCCTTGAAATGGCAGAAGTAGATGATTGGGTTCACGGCCGAGCTGAACACGGCGAGGAGCAAGAAGTACTTCTCAAAGGTCAGGACGTTGCAGCTGGCGCAGAAGACGTCGAGGAGAAGGAGGACCAGGCCAGGAGTCCAGCAGACCATGAAAACAACTGAAGGGGAGAGAGGGGGACAAAGACAAGACATTAAATAAAAGGCATTTATGACAATACTACACTCTTTTATCCGTGACTATAGTTATAACCCTATGAGCCTTCTACTGAGAGGACATGTGTTCACTGTACAGGTCTACTTACAACAGGAGTAATCTGTCAGAGTAATTATTTGTAACACTTATTTACATGGTCAAGTAAAAAGGACTGTGTATGACCACTAACCACGCCTCCAGCTATGTTCTCTTGTTTTGTATAAAAGAGACACATGTCTGACATGGGGCAGTCTCCGAGATCTTGTATTTTGTATAATAAATAAATACATTGAGTTAGTCCACTCTAGGCTACCCTTTGTGGGAATTTCATTCTATACTGAAGTAAGGTTAATTCCTGCATGACACAGATTGTCAATAAAGTATGTCACTGTGCTATCGTGCCTAGGAAGCTTTTTTTCCCCTGCAGTGCCACGAACTAGGAACTTCATTGTAAACTACAGGAATGTGCACAGACAGACAGACTGACAGACAGACAGACAGACAGACAGACAAATTGACAAATTAGTTAATTAATTGATAAATCAATCAATTCATTCATTAGATCTCCATTTTCTTACCCACTATAATCACGACAGTTTTCAGCAGAGGCATGGTTGCACTGATGAACCTGCTGGTCCTCTTGCGCACATACATGAAGATGTGGGCGTACAACGCCACCACAACAACGAAGGTAACCGCGCTGACGACAGTCCAGGAGAGCAGGTAGGAGTTGCTGTAAAGGGGTGCTACGGTGGAACACGAGTCCAGGCTGCAGATGCAGTTCCAGCCGACACTGGGCATGAATCCCATGGCGATGGACACGGTCCAGATGGCCACGATCAGCGCCCAGACGCGGCTGTTGCTCATGTGCGCGTCCAGCCCGATGCAGCACACTTTGACGTGGCGCTCGATGGCGATGGCCAGCAGATTGGCCACGGATGCAGTCACGCTGGTCTCGATCAGACCCTGGCGGAGGAGCCACGACGACACGGTCAGGCGCCTGGTGTTTGGCCCCGTGGTGAGCATCAGGTAGAAGTACGCGAGCCCCGCGAAGAAGTCCACGGCCGCGAGGTTCGCGATCAGATAGTAGATGGGCAAGTGGAACCTCTTGTTGACATAAATGGCCATCATCAACAGCAGGTTGGCGAACACGATGAAGACGCACACGCTGACGCCCAGGACCATCACCAGATTGCTGCCGGAGTTCCAATCTGTGGGGAGGGCTTTCCCACTGCGATTGTAGAAGAAGGCGATGGTCTCATTGTAGTAGCACCGTTCATTATGCATGGTTGAGTTTTCAATTGAAGGTTTTCTAAAAGACACGGGTGAAAAAAACTTATAATCAAACTGGTGCTGATGGATTTTTTAAGTAATAATGACATTTATTTGCTTGACATTATCAAGGACACTAGCCACCCGAACCATGAACCTTTCCAGCACGCACGCACGCACGCACGCACACACGCGCACACACACACACACACACACACACACACACATGCGCGCACGTGCACACATACACACAGAGGCATCGGTGCACGCATCATCACACAAAAATGTGCAAAAATCTTCACTGTGGGAAGTGAGGACGGTGACGTCAGTTGTTTGCCGCTTCACTTCCCAATGTATGAACCATTGTAAAGTGATTTGAGTTAGAAAAGCGGTATAAAAATGCAATTCATTATAATTCATTCATTATTCGCACACATGCTTCAATTACAAAGGTAGGACCTATCTACAGCACTCACATCTAGTAGCATCCCACAACTATACCGTTTTTAATGTCAAAAATAGTTTATTGTCCTGAATACTATACGTACAATTCTCCTTAATGTTAGCATGGGGATGAAGAGATTGCTTGAAACAAGGTAAGAAATGAGCACACTAAAATAAAATAAAGAATAAGGCAAACTCCCTGAAATACCAGCTGAAAAACAATGAATATTTTGTATATTACACAAGAAAACCAAAACATCTATATCTATATCGATATCAATATCGATATAGATATATATAGTACAAACGGTTACTTTTCGCTTCAAAAGTCAAAATCAAAAGTAGCAGATCTACAAGCTGGAGACACTTGTGGATTTGCTACTTTTGATGCTTTTGTGTGACGCTGTAGTATGATCAAGTAGGGTGTTAATGTACAAAAAAGGAGGAAAAAAACACAAAAAGTAAAAATAGTAAAAATATGGAGATAAGTGGTTTCTGCCAACGATATACAGCTCCATCTCAAAAATATTTAATACTGTATAAAAGGTAATTTTCTTCTGTAATATATTTCAAAATGTGAAACCTTCATATATTGTGCAGCAGTGATTTTTTTTCCCTATCAGAGAAAACCATAACACCTCAGCAGTACCAGAGGCTGATCACCTTCATGCCACGTCCCACTGATGAAGACATTTGTTAAAGTCTTCCAGACCAGAAGTACTACAGTAAGTGCATAAAAGTTAATTGACATAACCTTTCAGAGGTTTGACATTTCTGTATTATAAATCCTTCTTTTGAGTGGTCGTGTAATATTCTAATATTTTGAGGTAAGGATTTTTGATTTTCATCAGCTGTATGCCATAACAATCTAAATTAAAACGAAAAAAGGTTTTGAATATTTTACTGCATGCACAATGAATCTAGAATATATGAAAGTTTCACATTTTGAATTATATTACAGAAGAAGAAAAATGTATATATATATTATATATATATATATATATATATATATATATATATATATATATATATATATGTATGCACACAAACACAGTACACCCATATATCTGATGCAGATTGGACATACCTGAATAGCAGTGAATTATTGCATGAAGCTGCAATCAAAAAAGCCAAAGGAACAAATATCACCTCACAGTTGAAGTGCTTCTCAATTCACTGTTTATATATGCTGAAAAGTAAAAGTAACAGAAACAGTTTCATTATTTGTACTATTGCAGCATCCCTTGGCATTGATGTGTCAGGGAGCAGCCGGTAGGGAGGAAATCTATTACAGAGCCTTGACTTTTAACAAACAAACCTTTGTTCTAACATTAAAAAAACAAGTTCACTACCTTGGAAACCATGGCTGATGGGATAGTTACTGTAAGCACCAGACAATAAACCTGTTCCACAAGTCTCTGTTTCTTGTGAATCTTCACCCGCCACTCATTACAGTATGGTGTATTTAGGCAAACTAATACAGAAACCAAAAGTAAGAATATAGAATTTGAGATGCATGATAAAAAGATATTTATGATGATAACCTAAAAAGGAAATGGGGGACCAGGCAGGGATGCAAAGATGTGGAGGATGCAATCACAAAAGACATTGTGGAGCTCACTGAAGGAGAGAGTTGTTTGCAACCCTGGGGGCCACAGACGTGTTGTACGCCTGTAGATCGGCTATTTTCAGCGAAAAGGTTTGGTGTACAGGGGAAAAAGAGGGGGCAGATTCATCTCTCTCGGTCCTTAGCTTGAGAAACGTTGAAGACCCCTAATTTAGAGTAGGCTACTCGGTTTCCAAAATAATGGTGTTACTCTGTTACATTTAAGATTTTCCTGTTCTTTCTGTTGCCACAAAGGGAAATCCATCTGAGGCATTTACGCTGTTTCCTGATAAATAAACTGTGGTTATTGCGTAATCATTCTATTCACAATTATTGACATTATTTTTAGATTTATTGGTGAAAGGAGGGGAACGTCAATGCAAATTAACTGAAGCCCAGCACAGCTCCACAACACTGGTGGTCACTCCAGTAGGCTGCTCTCTTGATTTTATGTTGACCAAACTTCATTGCAGACGGGTTTTAATTGTCGTTAACACAAAAAACTAGTTACTTTTCTCAGAAGGTGATCCTGTAGTGTAAAATAATACTTTTGAAAGGCAGTAAGATTAAAGCGTCTTCCAGACGGGAGGCGGTTGAAAATGAATGGCGCGTCAACTGGCTCCTGTCTGAAAGGCGCTGAAGAAGCTGCAGGAATTGGAGAGGTCACCGGAAAAGTAGTAATAGCTTGTACCATCAGCACAGAGCCACCAGATGTCACTGCAGCAAGCAGAGAGCTCACCAATCTGCCTGCCTGTCAAAGAGTCAAGGGCTGTGCTGTGATGGGATGGTGTTTTCCTCTGGTGTTTCAGTCCGAGTGTATCAAAGGGTGCGTTCGGAAATGCTCACCGGGTGTGTGCTCAGTGTAGTGAGTGCCTAAACCTAACGCTAATCCTAACCCTAACCTCAGTAAAACTATGCCTAATCCTAACCCTAACCCTAACCTTAACCTCAGTAAAACTATGCCTAAACCTAACCATAACCCCTAACCCTAACCAGAAACGGGGCGCATTTACGAACGCACCCTTTGATAAACTCGGACTGAATCACCAGCAGAAAAAACTCTCCCGTGCTGTGATGTTTGCACGAGTTTGTACAACAGAAATAGTAATTTGTCCCATACAGTATGTCTTTTCATCTTGGTGCCATCTTATTTATTGTGAGACAGAATTTGCAATTTTCTAACACATATATTTTTTACATTCTCTAACCAACGTCAGCTCTGTCTCATCCGATAAACCTGCATTTAAATTACACAAGGCCAACCTTTTTGTAACAGCCCATATAGGTGTAACATAACAAATACATTTGAAAGGCATTACAATTGAAAACACTGTCACCCAAGAGATAAAGATCACTTTAGGGATAGATGAGCAATAAGCAAATTGCTTTGATCAGTAAAGTGAGTCCCTGGTTCAATGACTGGCGGCTGGACCATTTGTTTGGGGGGGGGGGGGGGGGGGTCATACATTGTCATATTATTTAGCACAGAACTGACTGAAGGACTAAATGAAGTATAGTAAGTAAGTGTCTCTGGTATACTTTTTTTTTTTTTTTTTGCTGAACATTTCGTTGTTGGTCTATGCTCAGCTTCACCCCTCCAATCAAGAGCTTTCCAAATAGTTTCGAGAATTGTTGGGGGGGGGGGGGCATAACCATAGACTGTAGAAAAATATGGACGAAGCGAAGCCATTGGTTTCTATGCAGTGCAAATGGCCCTTTCTACCCCTTGGAATATGGGTGTCGCCATCATAGAATTGTAAAGGCATCAGAGATGCTATTGGCTGCCAACGGTCACGTGCACCGCAGGGATACATGGGAGAATGTGGTCGGAGCCTCCCGAAATACAGCACACGAAGAAGAACACAGCCGGCTGGTATCAGTTTAGTTGGCCACGCCCCGCCGCAACTTTATGATTTATTTTAAAATAAATTGGACCACATTTTGACAAAACGAATATGATGGTGATTGAAAGGCAATTCTTAACTAGCGATAGGAACCATACAGTATTCATGAAAATGTTAATTAAGGTTAGAAAACGAAAGGGGAAAATGAATGGGATCCAATGGAGGAACATTCTTTTTGCGATCGGCCGGGGGGTGAAAACAGCGCAACTAGCGGCCAATCATAGGAAGTTTTAGTTCCGTATTGGAGTCATTTTAAATCGGCAGAACTATGCCCCTGGGCATAACATAGATGAGTCAATCGGACTTGAGTCATTTTAGTCTCGCCTAAGAACGTACGGGGGAAAGTGCACGTGTGTGCATGCACATGTATTTTGTATTGTCAACTACAGTATCCAGTTAGTGCAAGTGAGTGTCTGAGTGATTTGTCAATGTGTCTGCATGTGTCTGTCTGTCTGTCTGTCTGTCTGTCTGTCTGTCTGTCTATCTATGTGTTTTCACAATGGGCCTATTGTATAGTCATTAGTTTAGCTGCAGTTTAGAGTTCAACTTCAGTTTAGAACCTTTTTTTGTCCAATGCCAAATTGCTCTCTTACCAAATTCAGACCTGAGGCAGATTCTAAATCAGTAGTTGTCAAAAGGTGTTCATGCCAAAGACTCCCCATGAAATCATATGTATTTGGTCACAGGCTATCGTCTGATCTTTATTTTTTTATTTTTGAGAGAGAGAGACCACCCAGAAGAGAAGATTTGTGTTATTTAAAAATGTTGACCCGATGAAGATCAACTAGATCGAAACTTTGTCCAAATTAAGACGTTCTGTACCTACCTTGGTACCTACCTGCAGACCAGGTAACCCTCAGACCAGGTAACCCTCTTGTGCCAAGACATCGAGGACAGCTTCCAAGCAGGGGAGAAGGCTGGTGTCGTCTTTCTCGACCTCACAGCTGCCTACGACACAGTCTGGCTACGCGGGTTACACCTGAAGCTACTGGAGACCATCCCAGATAAGCACATGGTGAGCTTTATAATGGAAACGCTGAGTAACCGCAGCTTCCGGCTACTGACCAACAACGGGCAAAGCAGCAGGGTGAGGAAGCTCAACAACGGCGTCGCACAGGGCTCTGTGCTGGCACCCACACTGTTTAACATCTACATCCATGACCTACCCCCAACAACATCTAGGAAGTACGGTTATGCTGATGACCTGGCCATCCTACTCAACAAACCATCGTGGCACGCAGTGGAGGAGGGCCTCTCGGAGGATATGACCATCCTGTCCTCGTACCTGAAGAACAGGCGCCTCAAGCTCAGTGTCGACAAGACTGTAGCAACAATGTTCCACCTCAACAACAGGGAAGCGTCACGCCAAATCAACATCATGGTTGACGGCACCCGGCTACAGTCCCAAGCCTCCCCTACATACCTCGGTGTAAAGTTTGACAGAACACTGTCTTTCAAGCTACACCTGGACAGTGCCAAAGCAAAGACCACTGCCCGTTCTGCCCTCATACGCCGGTTAGCCGGTACCACATGGGGAGCCACGACAAGGACTTTGCGCATCTCCACCGAGGCTCTGGTCTTCACTGCTGCGGAGTACTGTGCCCCAGTCTGGTGCCGCAGTCCTCACGTCAAAAAACTTGACACTGCTCTTAATGAAGCCCTACGCACGGTCTCTGGATGTCTCCGAGCCACCCCAACCCCTCAACTACCTGTCTTAGCTGGAATCGCCCCAGCTGAGGTCAGAAGGGAGGGAGCCATGCTGGCTCTTGCCCAGAAGGCAAAGAAGAGTGAATTCCACCTCCTCCACCAGACGGTCACAGAGAGACCGCAGCGTAAGCGCCTCAAATCCCGGCGCCCTTTTGCCACACATGCCCAGGAACTGCTCAGCAATACACCAGCTGACACCAGCAGAGCTTCCTGGGTCAAGGCAAAATGGAAGGAGCAATGGAGAGCAGCAGCACCATCCAGACTCCACCGCTACATTGATGATCCGACCGATGTACCTGGCGAACACCTCCCCCGCGGGCAGTGGACAACCCTCAACCGCCTTAGGACAGGTGTGGGACGCTTCGGAGCGTCAATGCAGAGGTGGGGCCTTGTGGACAGCGCTCACTGTGACTGTGGAGACCCCTTACAGACTGTTGACCACATCCTGATCAGTTGCCCCAAACACCGGCCACCGAATGGCGACCTAGGCCTAAAGAACCTGGACAACGAGACACTGGAATGGCTTGCTACAACTGAGCTGAGGATCTAAAGACATACGCAAGAAGAGAAGAAGACCTACCTGCAGGCTTTACACATTTTCGTACGTTTATTGGCACTGCACCCACCGGTCTATGTGTGGTGCCTACGTTTCCTTTCAATTTAAAAATGTTCAAACACTTTGAAGTATGTATAAATAGCAGATGTACAGTACAAGCTTGCAGCATGGCACGAAGTGACGCGTTGCGAGCTTGTAGATTTGCATTTTTTTTTACTTGTGTTGCTATATGTATAGTTAAAATCAAAAATTATTTCCCTGATTGCAGTGTTGTTGTGCGCCTCCGTCAGGGGTTTATACCTGTGTATTTTCTGTTTTCGCTCTACATTAAATGTCTGAATCTCTGAAAATAGCTGATTGATTGTGAGCTTGTCGACCTGCTATTTTCTCTGAAATATTTCCCCAGGAAAACAGATGCCGACCCCAGTCGTCATGAAATGCTTCGAAAGACTTGTCGTACAGTATAAAAGCAGGCCTCAGTGCCTACCTGGATCCATACCAGTTTGCTTACAGACCTAACCGGTCTACAGAGGATGCTATTTCAACAATGCTCCACTTCACTCTGTCGCATCTGACACCTATGCCAGGATCCTGGTACGGGAACAGCACAGCGGAGGAGAAAATACAACTGCATAGGACCGTGAGAACAGCTGAAAAGATCATTGGTACCTCGCTGCCATCCCTGGCAGACATGTACCAGCAGCGATGCTTGAGGAGAGCCACTGGCATCATAGGGGACACCACCCACCCCTCTCACGGTCTGATCGCCCTTCTGCCGTCTGGTAGGAGATACAGGAGTATCAGTAACAGTTTCTTTCCCCAGGCAATCAGACTTTTGAACGCCAATCTCCCCGGGAGACAGTAAATTAACTTGGGAGCATAACTATGAACTTAGAGGGGATGAACATGAACTCTAATTCAGTTTTGATACTGTTTTTATCTTGAGTGTGCTTTTTAGTGACTAGTTTTTAGAATTTATTTATATTATTCTTATCTTATTTAGAGTATATTTAAAGTAGAGTCTTTTTTTCTGCACTGTTTGTTTTTATTCTTTTATGAATTGCCGTCTCATAATTTCGTTTGTTTTTTCTAAACCTGCTTGCAGACAGAAAGAAATGAATGACAAATAAAGCAATCTTGAATCTCTTGACCAAGAAGTTAAAAAGCGACTTGAGGCGCCATGTTTTGTAGCTAGAACAAAATGTTCTGTCACTTATGTGATGTAACTTAACTAGGCTCTCAAGTGCATTTCAACAACAAGTTCCAAGTGCACACAAGAGAGGGGAGCCTCTCTCGTGCTCGCATTGCAAGCAAAATGATGTTTTCCAGATTTCATTTGAAATGACATTTAGAGAAATATTCTGCTGTTTCTCCTTTTTGGCCATTAAGCAGCTATGGTATGGTATGTCAGACAGAAAAGCCTACCATGAGGGACATGAAATGCTTTGTGTAACACCTACATTTGAGAAATAGGAAGGTGGCATTTAACTTGTTGTGCAAATGTTTTACTCAACTTCCTTTAGAAATTTGATTTGAGCATCACTCTCAGCTACAATTATCTGCATTGTACAGTCTAGTAGTCTTGCTCCGGTCTTTCAATCTCGTTCCAATCTCCCAGTTCTTGGACATACGGTACCTGCTAAAGGTAGGAACTTCAATTTCCTCTTGACTCAAATGAATAGGTCTTGTTCCTGACACTATGGAGGCCAATGAATAACTAAAACCAAACTACTAATAGAAGGCAGGACAACGACAATCAATCTCAACACAGACACATTTTATTATTGAAGCAAAACTTGACCCCATCAACAGAGCTTAATACAGCTGTAGGTGTTTACTTTGTCACTATGTAATTAATCTATACACACACACACACACACACACACACACACACACACACACACACACACACACACACACACACACACACACACACACACACACACACACACACACACACACACACACACACACACACACACACACACACACACACACACTCAGTTTAGATACTACTTTTGAGCTGAACAATCTGTCAACTTATTTATGTTTCAGTCCTGTTGCTTGTAAAGCTCCTTTAAGTATGATGTTCTGTGTGAAATGTGATTTTATATGTAAGTGTATGATGATGTAGGCCTATTATTAATTATTATCATTATCATTATTATTATTATTATTATTATTATGCCCCTGGCAGAGCTGGCATCTGGAGAGACCCATTAAGAGATGGCTGTGATTGTGACCTGTGTTGCTTTCTTCATGTATCTGATGCAAGGTCAGTGGTCCCCAGACTGTGCAATAGCAGGAACACAGGCTTGTGCAGTTTGACATTTCCTTCAAAACACTTCCTCCTTTTCAATTGTTCACTTCATCTGCAACGAGGCTTCTCTTTTTGAGTTTAGAAGAATGTAATTCTTTGTGTGTGTGTGTGTGTGTGTGTGTGTGTGTGTGTGTGTGTGTGTGTGTGTGTGTGTGTGTGTGTGTGTGTGTGTGTGTGTGTGTGTGTGGCCTTTCGGGCCTGTGAACCTGAGACCACATAAATGGAACCAAATGGTTCCATTTGGTTTCATTTGTAAACTCTCCATAGTTATGTGGGTCCTTGTAGTTTCTGTTTGTAGTTTTGTTACTGTTTAAGTGAAGTGAAGTGAAAAATATTCGAGAACCACTTTACTAGTACACTGGTTCTCAACCTGTGGGTCGGCACATGATTTTGGGGGTGTCGCCAGATGACAGTAAAGTGACAATTTAAGACTTTCCCAATACTGAAATAGTTCATGCCATAGTTTGGGGGGAGGGAGGGGGGGCATATATAATTATTTTGTGTGGTCACAGCTTGGAACGGTTTGAGAACCACTATACCCACTAGAACGTGTCCGTCTACATGCCATCACTAGGTGTCCTGTGTAACAACCAGTGGAAGGTGGTTCTGCCAGGAAGCATCAGGGCTATAAGGGAGTCCTGTGCCACTGTGCCCTGTCGCTTCCAGACCCCCTCCTCCTTCGACGAGGACGTGCAGCCTAACTGCAGCGCCATCTGGCTGCGGGGCCGTGCGGACGGCCCGCCCGTGTTTAACTCCAGGAAACCTAACATCAGGAACGGCATAAAGGTCAGAATCACTTCATTACAGTGCATGGTAGGGTGATGACGTAATCCGCGGGCCATTTGCGGCCCGCGAGGGGCTACTGTATAAGAGTGGCAACAACACTATATCGTCGTTGTCGGGTGGAAATCTCGTATCTCCAAATGTGTACGTTCTTTTCGCAAATCATACAAGGCCGTCGCACAAAAGTAGTGAAAACAGCAGATCTACATGCACACAAAGCCTCGCACCGCGAGGCGTTGTGTGCTTGTAGATCGGCTGTTTTCACTAGTTTAAATCATTTTTAAAATGATAAATTCAAAACGAACGGTTGTGGACATACCAGATTTTCACCCGACAACGACGATATCTGAACTCACTGGAGTAGCGGGAACGCCACCGTCGCCCCCTGCAATGTTGTGGCCCTCGGCGTGGTACCCTAGACATAATTCGGCCCTTGGGGAAAACGAATTGAGGAACCCTGATGTAATCGATCCTGTCTGTCTGTCTGTCTGTCTGTCTGTCTGTCTGTCTGTCTGTCTGTCTGTCTGTCTGTCTGTCTGTGTGTGTGTTTTATTTGTTTGTTTGAGCAAGAGAGCAGATGAGTACAGTATATCGTCTCTGTCGGGTGGAAACCTCATATGTAGGGATGGAGCTCGTTAATCTTTATTGATAATGGGCACCTTATCGATCCTGCTTATTGAGCCGGGCTTTTATAGAGCGCACTATTTTCGCTTGATCATTTTCAGAGCTTCTGTTGCTCCAGACTGCATGACGGAAGCGTTTGAGGCAACAGTCTGGCTCGCGAGACTATTCCGTACAGCAACACTATGACACATAGAGGGAAGCAATATAAGCGGTCGCTTAGGGCCACAACCAAAGCGGGGACCACATCACAGGAAGACGTTTTTTTTAAACATATTGTTACATTATATGTCATACATCCCCTATCCAAAAACTAGCGTTATTATTCTAATATGCCCTCCCCTTTCCTCCTTCCCCATAATCCCCAACTTCATTCTAGGCCTGGCTGCCTTGATTCATGAGCAAGTCAATATGCATCCAAAAAGAAATTTTTGATCTGATGCTGCAGATTATTTTAGTTGGCCCTCCACTGACGGATGCACGCGTATGCATCCGTCAGTGGAGGGCCACCTAAAATAATCTTGCATAGGGCCACCTGAATCCTAGAACCGGCACTGTTGTCCCTTGTGATTACGATTAGGTTGAAAGGGTCAAACTTCAAGGTCACAATCAAGGTCAAGGTTTGACTATTAACAAAATAGCTCCAGAATGACTGGGCAGATTTCTTTGATCAGCTCGATCAAAATGATCAGTAGGCCACCCCCAAAGAGACGATAATTGTTAGGGTCAAAACAGTCAAAGGTCAAGTTGACAATCAAGGTCAAGGTCAAAATTGAGAATGCATCCATGGGCGGATCTTTAGGAAAATTGGTGAAAATGATCAGCAGGCTGCTAGTAGAGATGATTGAACGCAAAAATATTAAGTTCAAAGTAACCAGAGTAGTATCCACATGTATTATTTTACTTACTTACAAAGAGGCAACCATGGTGACATCCTCTAACTGTGCTTCCAGGGGGAGTTAAAAGAAGACCTGAGGCAGAGGGTCTGCACCACAGATTTCCATAACTTCCTGGAAGAGCACAACGACACCTACTTCTTCAGACTGGAATGTCCCAGCCCCAGTGAGCTGAAGTACACTTTCACTCCAGGAGTCTACATTAGCTCACACGCAGGTACACACAAACATTTTTGGATGCCACCAGTCAGAGCCCCCTCTTTTCTGTATTTCTCTTATCTTTGCCATACACAGCAAATTCACATGTGTTTTTCCCGGTATGAAGCAAACTTAAATTGGCTATTTTCTGTGCCTGAACAATGTCTTACAAGAAAGCATAATTTATGCCCTGTCGACGTCGTGTGGCAAAAATAGCAGACCTACAAGCTAACGTGTTGTGAGCTTGTAGGTCTGCTATTTTCGACGCACGACACTCCAGGGGATCTTTGAAGCAAGCCTGAACTAGTGTCCACACCTGGTATTGCAAGTTTAGCACGTACCTGAAACCCGAGAGTGCATGCTACTTCGAGCTAATGGCAGCCCAAAAATGCAGAAGGAGAGTGTACTCCTGGGGGAGCATGCGCTGGGTCAGCAACCTTTGTTTAGATTATTTTTCTCCACAATTTAGTTGTTATGGCAATTGATTCCTCCCAAAACACACCCATTTTTATGTTGTTCACTGCTCTTGTATCCTACTGACTCACCTACCAGAGAGGAGCCCCCAACGGGAGGATATAGAGCATTTTGTCCTACTCCTCCTGCCCCTAACACTCCCTGTTGACAGGCGACCCGGACCTGTAGGATTACTTTTTAAAATGTTTGTTTTTGTTTGTTTTATGCCTTTATTTGATAGGACAGTAGACTGACAGGAAATGGGGAGAGAGATGGGGAATGACATGTGGCAAAGGTCGTCCGGATCGGGAATCGAACCGGCGACGCCAGCAGGTATCATAGCCTAGTATGTGGTATGCGCCTTGACCACTAGGCCAGCGGGCGCCCCCCTGTAGGATTACTTGCAGTGCCAAATATCACCTTGTGTTCGTGTAGACACTTACAAGCCGGATGCACCGCGGTCGGGAGGTCCAACTTCTAGTTTTTATATAAGTCTATGCTAAGGTCTTCACCTGGCTCTCACCATGTCCTCTGCTAGACCCGCCGCCCCCTGAGTTGACCACCACCCCCAGGAGGGACCTGGTGGAAAGGGAGAACGTGAGGATCCGGTGCAAAGCGCCAGTGCCGTGCCATGGCCAGGTCCCCGCCATCTCCTGGATGCCCCCCATGGAAGGGATGGACATAGGGGAGGCACAAATGGACACGGTGACTAAAAACTGTTATCGCTCGTCTTTCTCATGCTTCGATAATGATCACTTAATTAATTGACAATTGACTAATTGTTAAATTAATGAATATGTATTTTAGCCTTTATTGGTTTTAATTGTTTGTTTGTTTGATTCATTCATTTGCATAGGGTTATTAATTTCAATATTGTTAATGAAATTGTTAGATAATTAAGCATTTGGGGGACAAATAATAGCAATCCATAAATAATCCATGTTTCGCGACATGGGTCCCTCCCTACTAGTACAATTCACTGTTTGGGAAACAGTGTGGGAGATTTCAACTCTCCTCTTGCTTTGAACACGCATGCAGGCGGAGAACGGATTGATCACACTGACCTCCACCCTGACCTTCAAGGCTACGCCTAGCTACCACGACAGCACCATCACCTGCTCCGTCAGATACCCACAGGACCAGGGCCTCAGCGTCCAGGCGCAGACGCTCACAGTCCAATGTGAGAGGAGGTGGTTGGTTGGTTGGGTGGTTGGGTGACAGGGTATTTTAATTTCTGGTCAAAAAGGGAGGCAAAACCAAAAGCACCGAAACACAAACTGTTTGGCATAGATGCTGTGTTTCTCTACTTCCTATCAGTTACACACCCCATTAAGCCTTGAATTCATGGAGATTCTTTGTTTTTTTGTCGCATTTCTAGGCCAATAACTTGATGACCAGATCATCGGTCAGAATAATATATATCTTTTTTTATTACTTTTCTTAACTGTTTTTCAACACACACATCACAGGCCCTAAGAATGAACTTTTGACTTGCCGGTACATGACCAGATTTGGAAGACAGGAACCTTTCTGTACCCCTGCCAGTGTTAAAGAAAAACACTGAGCTTGTCAGGGCTTGGCTGCAGTCTTTCCTCACACTTGAATGACGGTAACTTACAGGAGAGGAGGAGGGGTAGGACACACAGATTCTGTATTGTTGGCAGTTCATTGCCAACAGAGGTACCCCAGGTGGTGGGGGGCACTCCCCGAGCACAGAGAATACTTGATGATGCCTCTTCCAGGAAGCTGACAAATTAGTCAGAAATGTAGTCGGGCATTTAGGCTAAGGGGATAACACCAAAAAGTCTTGGGGACTTGTTTCCAATTTGTGATATGTATTCATAAATGATGGTCCCATGGCATTCCTTGGCACTCATGGGACAGACAGGAGTGCCTATACCGTTCCAGGAAGGTGTCAAATTAAAATAAGCCCTTGTTATGATATACCGGTATTGTACATTTTAGGCATTTTGTCTGAGAGCGACTTGCAATGGACACATTATAATATCCCAGATGCACCTGAACAGTTTTCTAAAGCAGTCATTCATACACTGTACTGTTGATTAGCTGATCTACAAGCACTGCTTTCTATTTAAAAGAAATCATGAACATTTGGAAAATGTGTAATGTTTGTAATTTTTCCACGGCCAAATACATGAACAGGTTTGGGGGTCCTTGACATGAAATGGTTTGGGGGTCCATCAAGTGCAAAACGTTAGAGAACCTCTTTTCTAAATGGTCTCTCTAGTCTGCAAAAAGGCTGTTGTTGATTTGGAAGCTATATAAGCTATTAGCCTCATAAACCAGACTCTCCTTGAATCAGAAGGCAGAAGGAATCTAGTTTACTAGGCTAATAAGCGATATACTTTAAATAATGGATTTGTTATGTTTTTGTACGGTGTCTGTTTCACAGTTGCCCCTCAGGTCACCACGGCAACCCAGACTCCACCCGGTCCCATTCGGATTGGCCAGGCTGTGACCCTAACCTGTTCTAGTGAGGCCAACCCACCTGTGGAGAGATACAGCTGGTTCATAGACGACAGAGGACAGGTGGGAACCTTTGCAGTGAATACATGTCGGCTATCTCCTCTCTGTTGCACACTCATCATTACATTTCTCCTCTCCACATCTCGCACATTTCCTGATTCCTCAACATACTGCCTCAGCATGACCGTATTCCTGACAACAGTAGCATCTGAGAGGGCCTCTCTCAAATGGCCTGACCTTGTATGTTACATAGTCAACAAACATCCTGTCTGGCAACTCCTCATTAAACTCAATGTACAGTACAGCGAATCCTCACTTTTCCCCTCTCTGAAGCGTTTAATTCTCCTAACTTTGTGTACGCTTATCTGGTCGTGAAATGAGTCCAACTCCACTGAGAGCGGCACACCACTTATGACGCCCACACTCTTTGCTTTTTCCCCCCAAGCTCAAAACACTGAACTCTGTGTCCATCAAACTTCGTAATGCTATCTTTCTGACTTGCAATCTATTACTACAATTCCACTTCTAGCAATTCCAACAGATTTCATTTCTCCTATTTTCTTCCCCACCAACATTGCAACACTCTGCCGAACCCTAAATATCCCATCCACTTTTTTGACAGCTTTCATTGCAACAGCACTTGCTGCGCTTTCTCTTTTCCTTTTGTTTTCATTCCCTCTTCAATCCTCCTTAGTTTTAATTTCACTCTCCGACTCCATCATCCGACCCGCTAGAAATGGTGCTTTGGTTCAGTCGTGGTTTGTAGCCCCCTCTATGGGACAACACATGCACTGCAACTTCCCCCAGGCCCAGCACCCTGTCTGTTGTGCATGATTGTGTCCTTTTACAATGTCAGCTTTCCTGCCGTCTGACTCACTGTTTTCATTGAAATTGATTTAGCTTTAAATGACAATGACTAAGACAACCAGAGAATCAGGGATTTCTAATTCGCAGGCAAGGAAACCATTCAACATTTACCATAAGAATAGATATACTGTACTAGCCGGGAGTGAGCATGTAGATCTGCTATTTTTGGTACACAACAGCATCGTATGACGGAGAGGGCTGAGCAACTAACTAAAAATATATCAAAATCGAAATATAGAACCAATAACTGACATATAACCGAATAATCATTATTAATATTTCTTAACGAATATATAAGGGACAACATTTTAGAATCATATTTTTTATATTATATTATGGACTAATTTGATTAGTCTATTTGATTAGTCTGATTAATCACATAACAATGTATACTCCATCCAACTATCCGGAGTAGAGTCGAGGAGGCAACTGTTCCAGCAGAGAGCTCAAGTAATTGTTTTGGCAAAACTTTGAAATCAGCTTTTCCTTCTCTTTCTTTGTAGTTTCTTTGTTCAAATACTTGTACAGAGTTGTATAGAGCTACAGTTTCTGTCAACCAACTCATATGATGCGTGCTTGATCAGTTGCCTATAGCCCAACCTGAAATCTTTAAAAAAAATATTTTGATATTTGAAGTAATAATAATAATATTATATCGCATGGTGTATAACAAGGGTCTTAACGTTTTCAGGCCAAGGACCCCTTAGTTGAGATAGAGATGAAGCAGGGACCCCCACAACCTTTTCATATATTCCATATAGTTTCATTGTTTGACAGCACGATCATCACTGTTTTTTTGGATTCATGTCAATTTGTGTTTTCAGATATTTAACCACTTGAACCGTCAATACTTAATGAACTTGACCTTTCACCCTGTAATTAGTCTGCTCTTTTTCTCCTCTACACCAAACCTCTTTGCTGAAAATAGCCGATCTACAAGCTCACAACGCCTCGCAGTGCGAGGCGTTGTAAGCTTGTATATCTGCTATTTTTGGCTAAAGTTCTCCGAATATGGACGCTAGGGTTCAAATCGTTAATATGAAAAAGGAGAAAAAAAGGTTTCTATCACACAAAGATTTGGAGGACCCCCTGTAGTAATTCTGAGGACCCCCTAGGGGTCCTGATGAAGGCCCTTGGTGTATAAAATGTAAGCTTTATCCCCATCTCCTCCTCATACACCACCAGCTGAGGAGGACGGCTGAGGGGGAGAGGCTGCTGCTGCTGGCCGGCTTGGAGGACAGTCAGGTGTACGTGTGTGAAGCCCGCAACTCCAGAGGGTCCGACCGCTCCCCTCCCATCGCCCTGGAGCTCGACCTCACCCTAGGTAGACCCAGAGCAACAACACCCGGCGTCAACCCATACACACACACTTTGTGTGTATCATTATTTTATGCTTTAACTATTGAAGAATAGCAGATATACAAGCTCACAGCGCGGCACCGAGTGCCGCTCTGCGAGCTTGTAGATCTGCTATTTTTGAAAAATCGTGAAAATTTGAATTTTGACCCCGATTCTATAAGTGTCTTTTGAATACTTCTAAGATTTTTTGAAAAACCTATGTTTCTATGTCAGCAATCTGGCTTAGCCGTCGTCAAAGAAAAGGTCCTTTTCACTTAGCTGGAGCTCAGTTAGTTTGTTCTTGAGAGACTACCATGTCAGTGGTTCTCAAACCTTTTCATGTGAAGGACCCCCAAAATGATATGTATTTGGCCCACGGACCCCCATCTCAAAATATTTAGTTCCAGGGACCCCCCAGAAGCAAATATTTGAGTTACAAACGTTCACTTTGAAAATACATATATTCAAAGATTTGCACACATTTTCACGACTTTTTCAAAAATAGCAGATCTACAAGCTCACAGCGCGGCACTCGGTGCTGCGCTGTGAGCTTGTATATCTGCTATTTTTCACTGGTTAAAGCATTCAATAATTCTAGGCCTTAAGCAGGGAAAGTAGCTGAGATAGTGTGTGTATGTCTGTGTACATGCTTGTGCGTGTGCCGTGTGTGTGTGCGTGTGTGTGCGCGTGTGTGTGTGTGTGCGTGCATTATGTCCTGTGATATCATAACTCATTACACTGGAGTGCATGTGTGCTCTCACTTCCTCAATACCGGTATTTCATATTCAACATAACCAAAATATATATTGTTTACTGAATGATGCATGGTGTTAGATTATGCTGTTATCATTCTAACCATGTCCAAGCCAAGACTGCAGAGTGTAAAGGTACATTTTTAGACTCGATAGTTAAATCAACGTTTTACCTTTTACTGTGTTATCCCTGTTGATTTGCATTGTGGACAGACGATGTGCAAGTGCATGCCTAACAGCTATTCGACAGTTGTGTTTGTGTTTGTTATCTTCCAGACAGGAGTGGGTGTTTCTCCATAGTGCCTTACATCATGTGTGCAGTGCTGCTGGTCTTCTACACTCTGACCGTCATGGTGGCTTTCTTCAAGTGTCACAGGTAAGGCTGGGTTTGGGATCTTTCACACAATCCACAGTATTACAAATACCTTCTCTCATTTTCAATATTTTTCGAAAATGTACAAGCTTGCAGTGCAGCACGAAGTGATGCGCTGTGAGCTTGTATATCTGCAATTTTTGAATAGCCAACGCTAAAATCTAAAACAACACAACACGGTTTTAATTGGGTTAACCATACCTATATCAAACAAGCTGTAAACCTTTTTTTGTTTTATCCTTGAGATTATGACGGGTCAGATGTATGATACCTGTGACATATGTATGTTTCATTTCATGATCAATAAAGATATCAATCAATTAATCAATACTGAAGTGGGCTGAACATGACTCCAACAAGGCCGTGATCCTGAATTGAGTGAGCTTTTCAAATCAATAAAAGATCATTACTTGTATTCAGTATTTTACACTAAGCAGATGGTCCTAACGTAAGTGTTTTAACACAGTGAATATTCGATTTAACACGTTTTAAAAATGTATACAAAACTGTAGTAGATCTACAAGCTCATGATGCGAAACATCGTGACCTTGTAGATCTGCTACTTTCAAACAGCCGAAGTATCTATAGGGCAACTGTTGTTAATGTGTTTTGTAATAATAATCTGAATCTACAAAGTAACTACTCAAATAATCGTAACAATATATACAATATTTGCCACAGGCATAATGGAATAGATGTGAACGTAAAGAACATTGGAATCACTCAAGTAAAGTATAAATATCTCAAAAGTGTACTTAAAGTTATACCATGTAACCTTTTTTATAAAACAAATCTTAAAATTGTCCTAACTGTTAAATCGCAAAAGTTTGTTTTCTATGATCCTGGCCAGGGTCCGGTTTTCGTGGAAAAATAACGTCATCTGCATCATCTGTATACGTTGTGTATACGTTGGCCAATCACATCGCGGATCATACACACATGATACACTACCGGCCAATCACAGCTTATCTGCCGTGTCTTCAGGAAGAAGCCTCGCTCAGCTACAGTGTTTACCACGGTTTACCATGGTGAATGATTCTTAACCTCTTAATCCCCAAATCCTGGCCAGAAAATTACGTTCTACCATGCGTTCTACCCCTCCACGGATTTGTATCGGTCGCGGGGGTTTGCGGCGCCGCTCCGGTGGTCCGCGGCGGTGGTCCGCGACGACTCCGGGCGAAAAACGGCCGAAAAAAGCAATACCGCTACTGACCACTAGTTTAGCAACTTACAAAGTATAGCTTTAAGTACAGCACTTGAGTAAATGTACCTAAGTTACTTTCCACCTCTGCCGGTGGTTCCATTTGTACACTGTCAGAGTTGACTGAACAGTGAGGATGTGACTGTGTACAACAACGTGTAGATGTGCAGATCTGAGCAGTGTGGCTCATCGCTGACCTTGATATTTGACCTCCAAATGATGTCATAGTACTACTGAGTTAGATGTGTGATGATGATGCCGCGCATTGAGTCACCGTGGAGAGACTGACATCACACACACACACACACACACACACACACACACACACACACACACACACACACACACACACACACACACACACACACACACACACACACACACACACACACACACACACACACACACACACACACACACACACACACACACACACACACAACCTCGTTTTTACAATAGTTTTGCAATCGCTTCACGGCACAACTCATAACATCGTCAAACTTAGTATGAGTGAGTATATGTCAGCCTTCAATAACAGTTATTCATTATGTCTAATGTGTTTTCCCCCCCTCTTCGTCAAGGCTTTCCAGAAGACTAAAGGTATGTGGAAAGTTTTTATTCTGAACTGAGAGATGCATGCACGCACGCACGCACGCACGCACGGCCGCACGCACACACACACGCACGCAAATGCACACACACACACACACACACACACACACACACACACACACACACACACACACACACACACACACACACACACACACACACACACACACACACACACACACACACACACACACACACAGATAATTATGTATTATGTATTGAATTATATAATGTACTATCATTATTTATTTGTTAATGCATTCATCAGACCCCACACTGTGCAGTACATTCACTGTGACGCCGGCCTGATAAGATCTGCAGATTCATGCTACGTCAGGCTCTACTCTCACACTCTCACTCACACACACACACACACACACACACACACACACACACACACACACACACACACACACACACACACACACACACACACACACACACACACACACACACACACACACACACACACACACACACACACACACACACACACACACACACTGTCTGGCATCCTCATCTTCCTGGTTAAGCAACAGCAGCGGCATCAACCACCATGACCAACACTCGCTCTTTTACTGTAGCTGTGACTACGTAATGCAACAGGGACCTCTGCTGACTGACGCTCTGCCTTGCTCACACACACACACACACACCCACACCCCCCCCCACACACACACACACACACACACACACACACACACACACACACACACACACACACACACACAGCCAGTAGTAGGAAAGTTGACACCAGTGTTGTTTTTGACGGCAACTTTTGATGTTGCTTTAGTCATAGTCTTTTGAATATAATTGTCATTCGTTTTCAGACACATTTTAGTCATCTGAAAAGTTTTCGTTTTAGTCTGGTTTTAGTCAACTAAACGTCATAAGATTTTAGGCAAGTAAATCTGCGGCTGATTTAGTCGACAAATATGTGTTTTGGCAGGCCTTGATGGCGTCGCAATGGTTGATTTTAAACTTGGTTGCATGGTGAAATAGCCGATATACAAGCTCAAAACGCGTTGCAGCGTAGATCGGCTATTTTCAGAGCTCAACACCTGAGCGCAATTAAGCGTAAAATGAATTGTCTTTTAGTTCTACTTTAGTTCTACTTGTCTTTTAGTTTTACACCACTACATTTACTTGAAAAGTTACTAGTTACTTTGTAGATTTTGATTATTATTATTACAAAATACATTTTACATTAACCACACTTCAGCTCTATATACATTTCGTCCATTTGAAAATATATGTGACATGATGCAACTGTGAGCTTGT
The DNA here is from genome assembly GCF_963921795.1 of Nannobrachium achirus. NCBI lineage: Eukaryota > Metazoa > Chordata > Actinopteri > Myctophiformes > Myctophidae > Nannobrachium > Nannobrachium achirus. The sequence goes on along the minus strand of NC_137819.1, from coordinate 40,795,719 downwards.
AGATCTGCTATTTTCAAAAGATTTTTGTATACATTTTGAACTTGTGAAATGGGACATTCTGCATAATGAGTACTTTTACTTCTGGAACTTTAAGTACATTTTCATACCAATACTTACATTTTGAATTCCGGAGTTTTACTTGTAATTTCTACATAGCAATATTGATGCTTTTACTTAAGGAAAACATTTTAGTACTTTATCCACCAACTGCTGATGTGGGTCCTCTCCATATAGGGAATTCTGTGTTTTTCTAGTCGGGTGTTTTATGGGAGTGGAATTGGCATCGCATCAAGACCCGAGTACAATTCCACAAATGGCTTCTCAATCAGTTTGTGTCAAGCACCCCCAAAACTATATGTATTTGACCAAGGACTGCCGGACCTCCCATCTGAAAATGTTTTGTGCTAGGGACTCCCCCAGAAGACACAAAAACAGCAGATGTACAAGCTCTCGGCACGACACAAAGTGTGAGGTTGTATATCTGCGATTTTGGAATAGCCAACGCAACAATCTAAAATGGCACACATGCTTTCCCAGTTTTAATGGTTTAAACGTGACTTACAACTATGTGGCTTAATCACTGGACAGACATAACAAGGTTAAGACTGATCACTGCTAAAGATAGGAAAAAGGTGAGCATCGACATTTTGGCTATGGTGATTGTTGAGTCACACTATGATGTAATACAGTGGCATTTGCCTTTCATTTCAGAATCAAAATTCCTTGTTTTTCCAATTCTGCCACATAACTCAGATTATCAGGATACATATTCTGAGAGCATTTGTACTATATGTATGCAGTCGCTTTCTCCTCTACAGTGTAGTTAGAATGTAGCAACAAATTGGCAACAAGCATACCAAAAAAAAGATTCCTTTATCCTTTATTTTAACACTCATCAGCCACCTTTAGTGTAAATTCTATAGGAACTGATATGAGATGAAAAGGCATTTTTCACAAAATTCCACAAAGGCTGAAAGATACGATGACTTTATGAAGCGCTTCTAGAGAAGTAAAAGTAACAGAGGCTGCCATAGTCCGAGGTACTTCTGTTATATGGTACCAGTAAGACGCCTAAGGGAAAAGCGAAAAGCGACCTCGCCGTGCCATATGGACCTCGCCGTCTTGGCCATAAATGGATTCTGTTAGTGTGGTTCACCTAACTGGGCATCACAACCCTAACCCTAATCCCTTTTATGCCCATATATGGAGATCCCTGCTCTGAGTATCTGACCACTGTGATGTGACTTGTTTGTGCCCATATATGGAGATCCCTGCTCTGAGTATCTGACATCACTGTGATGTCACCTGTGATGTCACAGTGATGTGTCAGGAGAACCACAGTGTCAGGCATTACCTGTCCGTCCGGACGGACAGATACGGACAAGCTGTGGCGGTTCTGATAGTAAACTGCGACCTACGGTCGCCATTAAGAGCCAATCAACATCGATGCAAACATCAACTCCTCTGGCACCAGGAGGAAACAAGTTGTTTGTAGTATTCTGTAATGTATTTATTCACGCCCTCTCCTGCATGGCTCTGTTTGAACAAGACGGAAAGTTCAACTCGCATGTTTTTTGGTCAATGTCCAAGTACAGCAGGCCCGGTGACAGGGGGGTGCAATCAGGGGCCGGGCCCCTCACGCAGACCACCTTGCACCTCCCCCGTGCATCCGTGAACCCGGCAAATACTCGAACACACATTTGCATAGTGGTTGCAACCTTGAGCTCACGGACGGCCCTTTAAGCTATTGAGTCTGGCCTGAAGTACAGACAGAGGGAAAAGGGGTAACACAGGGCAAGCTGCAATGTTTGACACATCAATGTCACCTATAAATAAAATGCTCCTCTCCAGGGGCGTCATTTGGGGTCCAAGGGGAGGGCGATTGCCAGCCCCTAGCGTTCACATTTAACCTAAGATGCGGTTCTTTTGTGCAGATCACGTTTCTTTGCAGGTTAAGCTGAGTAAATCAGTGCTTAATTAGAGCACCGATCAATCCCTGTCCATTTACATGTGATATGACACATGTTGATGTTATAGACGTGTTTTATTGGGGGGTTGTAAAAATGTTACCATTGTTAACATACAGAGCCAGATTTCAATATGAATGTGCGCTTATAACGCCAGGAAATAGCTATATTGAATCCCCAAAATCACATTACTTTACCAAGTGCACGTTGAAATACCATACCACAAGATGACCACTAGAGAGAGCCATAGACCATAGACTGTGGATGGCCCTATGTTAAGCCAGGTTAAAAACGAGGTTCATAGCATACAAGGATGGGACGATGACATGCTCCCCATTGACATTGAATGGAAGGGCCGCGCGTCGCCATTTGAGCTCAATACTGTTTAATTCGTGCTTGATCGTCTCAAACCACCATTGGTATGGGCACCGGAACGTATATAGATGCCACACAGAAAGTTTCCGAATCAAAATCCGACCTAGTGAAGCTACGTGAGGGTCGGATGGTTTGCATTGAGCCTAGCGGCTAGCAGATGCCTGCGTAAACAGGAAGCTATGGTTTAAAGGTGACGTCATAATCGTATCCTTTTTTTTCACGGTTTACGTGTGGATACCCTCCGAAGGTAAGCTAAGCATTTCGCTCTGTCTATTAACCCAAATTAAAAGCTTAAACAATGCTTTTATATAAAAGTCGCTCTAAGTCGCTCGGCACTGAACGCCCTAATTAGGAAGTCGCTCTGAAAGTCGCTCGGCGCTAAGTGAGTTAATGTGGCAGGCCTAATTTGGGAGCCCATTTTCAAAAGCTAACCCTAACCTCTTTTTTTCTCTTTTTTTTGAGTGTGAAAAAATCACATCTAGAAGCTCACAATGTGTTCAACATTTTGTCCTGGTAGATTTTTCCCCCTGTTTTTAAATAGAGCTTAAAGTGTTAGTTCAGCTAAGACATAAAGCTGTGTGAAATACTTGCCATTAAAATAGTGGTTACAAATGTATTAATTGATTACCAGAGTCCTGTGGTCAGAGTTCTGGTCAGTTTTAGATGAATAATAAAGTAGTTCCGGTGATTTGGCAGGGGCTCATGGCCCAATCATTAAAAATAGATGAATCCACAAAACTAGCGTCATTTGTATTGTTGACCTATTTCTACCAAATAGACCAACTTTCATTCAACTTTGACCCCTCTGTCACATGGTACTATTTTTTGTGTCCAGTATCACTACGCCGCTGCAATGTATTTCCCCAAAACAAGGTGCTTTGCAGTCAGCTGATCAGAACGAAACCTTGCTCTGTATGGTAGAAATAGGCCAACAATACAAAATGACGCTAGTTTTGTGGATTAATCTATTTTCAATGATTGGGCCACGCCAAATGGCCCCCACCCCATTGGAACTACTTAATATTCGTCTAAAACTGACCAGAACTCTGACCATGGGACTCTGGTAATCAATTAAGACATTTGTAACCACTATCTTAATGGCAAGTATTAGTTATGTTTTTTGCCACCCTTTAGTTTGACTCCTCTTTGCCTCTCCCATCTCTCAGCACTTAGAGCTAAAGGGCAAAGAGGAACACACCTACACTGCCCTGAGGGCCTCCAGCGTGGCCCGGGACTACGACAGAATCCAGGTACTGTAACTTCACCTACATATCGCCTCGGTCGGGTGGAAACCTTATCGTGTCCAGAGCTGTTACTTTTCAGGATTCAGAAAAAGTAGCAGATCTGAGATCGACAAGCTCAGTCGTGGATCTCTGCTACTTTTGATGCTTTTGTGTGACGCTGTATAGTATATGATCAAGAAGGGCGTTCATTTACGCCGTAAATGAACCCGTAAATTTTACGGGAAAACAAAAAGATAGAATATGGAGATAAGAGGTTTCTGCGATGATGTCGTCACTGTCGGGCAGAAACCTTGTATGTCCAAAACGGTTACTTTTCAGAAAAGATTACAAAAAGAACCTGTGTGTCACATTCTTATTAAGCGTAAATTCTTATGGATTCTATAGTTATTATTTAGCCACAAGCCCTTTTTAATACTGTTTGTTCATCAGTTAAATAATACACAAAACAAAACCCGCTATTATTTTTCAAAAATAGCAATAGCTGATGTACAAGCTTGTAGATCGGCTGCCAACATTACAATGCTATAACCTGCATGAGTGCTGCCTTACAGTATGTACGTAGGGAAATAATGAACCTTATGCAACAGAACCTTTAAACGTAACCCATAGATCACTGGTAGGCAAAAGGCGGTCCGTGGGCCAAAACTGGCCCATCAACGACAATATCTGGTGACTGGCCTGGCATATTAGTTTGAAAATAATTTACAATATCTGCCTGTCAGTCCCTCATTTAGGCTCTATAATGGCCAATATGATAGTTAACTTGTACTGGGAGAACACTTAAAATAATGCTTTTATCCATGAGAAAATTATTTTCTCATGGATTTCCCCGACAAAGACCATTGAATCTAGGAGCCCCGGTTCTATATGAAAGAACTGTTGTTTATTATCTCTGTTCGAAAGGGCATAAATGACGTACAGTACCGTTATCAGGTAAAAGGTTATTTTTAAAGCTTTTCAATTAGGTAAACTGTCCTTGTCTGTGTGTGTGTGTGTGTGTGTGTGTGTGTGTGTGTGTGCGCGCGCATGTGTTCCTGTCTTTCCATTGATAGCGTCAAGCAGCACCCCAAACTCCTGAAGTTCCCAGTTATGAGAATCCCATCTCCGCCCTGGGCTTGAGTGAAAGACCTTGAACGGGTTCCAGAGGGTCCCCCAGCTAAATGATTGATAATTAGGAACCAAATGGATCCTTATTAAAGGACGACTTCACCACTTCTCAACCTATCTTTGTATAATTGGTCCTCACCATATATCCATGATAAAATAGCACAACTTGTTCTATACTCTGTCTCTTAGGAGGGCTATGGGCAGTTCAGAAACCCGCCTACCAGTAACATCATCAATGTAAAAAGTTTGAGAATCACGCACTGATATATACAGTTGTATTGGGAAATGGTACAGGCCACTTAAACCCCTGCATCCATATTGTGGGGAAATTTATTTTTGAAAATAGCAGCATTGTGAGCTTATGGATCTGCTATTTTCTGCAAAAGCTTCTGCAACAATAACAGAAACGTGAAAATACACTTCTTATGGGGTTTAAGAGGTTAAGGCCACATGGCATGTGCCATAATATGGCCTTGGATCTTATGACTATAGAGAATTTATAGTCCACATGGGCTTTCCCTTCCCACCCATCCGTGTCTCATTAAAAACTATACATATATAAAGGGCAGTGGACTCACAATCTTTCTTTTTTTTCTAATATTGAGCAATAAATAGAAGATAAAAAGAAATTCCCTAAAATAGATAAACATGAAAAGTCTTTCCAATTATGTCATTGTTGCTCCTCTCTTGTTTTTATGATGTATTCTTTATCTGGTATTATCAAAACATTTGATTTGGGCTTTATGCATTCTTATGTGTTTTGTAATAGGAAAACACAATAAAAAGAGTCTGTGTGAACCTTTGATCTATTTTTAATCTGGTCATTTGTCAATTTAGTGTTTCTCTCAGCTGGCCACTTGTGAAATGTCCTGGGCAGGGTCAATGAATATCATATTTGAAGCGTCACTATGTTACTTTAACATATATATACAAATATGTAAATGTAATTTTGTCCAATCTGGATGGTAGAGTTTGTTAATACCATATAACTTGTATCTGACATGTCACCTATAGACACAGGACCTGACACATATTTTTAACTGATGGTCAAGATTCATCCCCTGAGCAAGCAGGCTCTATTAGCTCAATGGTAAAAAATGTCAGCCCGTGCACAAGAAACTGGGTTCAAATGCGGGTTAGAAGAGGAACGTCACATATAATTCAGAACAGTGCACAGTGAAACCCTGTGTTAATTTATCGATTTTAGAACTATTTTGAAGATAAGTACTCAAATTGTTGAATACAAGTATCAATACTGCAATGTAGAAATAATGTAGTAAAAATCCTGAATTAGAAATTTTCTTGAGTAATAATAAAAATAGCAGATTAACAAAATGCATTGTGCTTGATCTGCTTGTAGATTGAGCAGATATGGGATATTTTCAAAGGGTCGAAATACATATGGCTGAAGTGGTTAATGTAGCCTATTTATTGTTATAATAATCCAAATCTACAAAGTAACAAGTTTTCAAATAATTGTAGTTGAGTAAAATTGCAAAATTCGCCTCTGAGATGTTGTGGAGTAGAAGTAAAAGTACTAGTAAGACACCTCAGGGCAACATGTGACCTCACCCTAAAGGGTGAGGTCGCACCAATTCTTTGCCATCTGGCCAGTGATGTACTGTATATCGGACCTGTTACCCATACTGTATGGAGACCCCTGGTAACCATATATGGATATCCATTTACTGTATATAGAGATATGCTGTAAGAGCCCAAACATGCTTACTCAGTTATTCGTTATGTGAAAGTCCTATGTTATGTAAGACATCTGACATCATACCCTTTTATGCCCATACATGGAAATCCCTGTTTGTAGAACCAGCCACACAGATATGGGCTGTCTTGGCCATCTGTCTTGGCCATATATGGATTCTGTTAGTGTGGTATGTAGCCGATGTGGCCTCCATACAGTATATGGGCAAGCCCATATGAAGTCCTGTTAGATATGGGCTTAATATTGATGACATCAGGGAACTCCATACATGGGCATAATAGGGATTCTGTTAGTGTGCCAGAGCATGATGTCAGAGCGACAAACCCATAGACCTATGATGTCACAGTGATGTGTCAGGGGAACCACAGTGTCAGGCGAGACCTACAGAGATACGCGGACAAGATGTGCCGGTTTTCATAGTTAATAAAAATTGTACTACAGTACAGTACTGCACTTAGTTTACTTTTCACCACTGCTCTTAGAGTTAAAATAACACTTGTGGACACGCTTAAACAGTGGAGAGAATTCAGTGCATGAAACAGGTCGGTCGGTCAGTCAGTTGCAGCTGTCAGTCAGTCCGTCCGTCCCTGTGTGTGTGTGTGTGTGTGTGTGTGTGTGTGCACCACCGCGCCTCTCCCCAATTCTCCGACGCATTCCTCGCATTCCAGATGGAACACTGGAGAGAAAGAGAGAGGGGGTGGGGCGAGGGGCGAGGGGGTGAAAGGGTGTCAGGGGGGAGAGATACTGCACAGAGTGGCGGAAAAAGGAAGTGACACAGAAAGAAAGAGACAGAAAGAAGCTAACGAGGGTGAGATAAAAGGATATCGTACGTAGAGGGAGAACGTGAGTGCAAGAGGGGAGAGACATGAAGCGTGGGTGGCTCGGGAAATGATGAAACGAATTACGGCCAAGAGTAAAAGCTGTTAGTGGGACGTGACCCCTTCACCCTGTGTGATCTGATTCTGTAGTGACCCCCCCAATATATCGCACCATATTTGGGAGGGAAACCGGCGTGGCTTCATCTTTGATGTCAAACATGACGTTATGATGAGGCAGAGGTAGTTATCACTTCTCCAATAGACGGGTTTCTGGTCCACGTCACGTTTGATTCGGTACCAAAATTAGCCAATGAAACCAGGCTTAACCAGCGCTCCCCAAAACAACAGGTTTGGGGATTGGACGGACTGATTACATGATACAGTCACCTGTGCATTTAGTCTCAATGTTTGTAAACAAGAAACCCGTCTATAGACAGGCGAGAAGTGATCACCCCCCCTTACATTACCTTACCTTATCCACCATACTCTGTACATATTGTGTTTTTATATATTTTGCGATGATATTGAATGTTTCTTTTGCTATTTTATATGCAGATAAATTTGATTACCAAGGACTTCTTTGGGGTGTTCCTTTTAGGTAGGGTGTTTGACTGTACTGTACTAATTTCTTTTTGTGTGTTTGACTGTACATGTGCTGTTCTTAATTTTTGTCTAATAAAATAAATGCAATCAATCAATCATGACCGCTCTGCAGAATTCAAGTTAAAGGAAAATTCCAGAATAAAACATATTAATCCTTAATCAGCCTTTTATCACGTCTGTACATACCTGGTATGATGGATTTTTATCATAGTCCTTCCAGTTTTTACTTCTCCTGGACTCCTCAGATCTCTCTCCCACAGCCAAAACGGCGGTCAATTGAGGTCCTCCAAAAGCGCTAATTTTCACCGCTGCAAAGTTACTTTTTTCTTCATAAATCTGCTATTTATAGTTCCAAGAGAGCCAGTAATCCACTGTTTTATCACGGGTTGAGGGAAATGGCCGTTGTTGACATGATCCCAATAGTACTCACAGAAGAAGAATGAAGTCTCGCGTCTCGCGTGATTACCGCGTTTCCTTTAGCTTTTTCTTTAGCGCAAAAGAAAGCTTTCTCCTGGAGTTATTACAGCCAGTATGTACACAACAAGGCATCGTGGTATATATATAAAAAATAAGAAAGCAGAAGAATATAATCTAGTTAGTCTATTGATCGCTAGAATCTAGTAATATGACTGAGAAGGATTCATAACAAAGCATTTTAACGGACTTCCTGTAGTCATAAGGTAATTCTATTACCTTTATTTATTTTATTTTTTCCTCAATACATTTCTTCGATTTTATTTATTATTTATTTATGGAATTACTTATAAAATAACTTTGACGTGTATTATTATTTGTAAACAATGTAGGCTACAATATAATCACAAAATAATCGTATTTTCCTCAAGACATTCTGCAATGCCTCACCAAATAAACGTTAGGTAAAAAGTACCTCATGAAAGACACGTTTCTGTGGTCATGAGGTAATTTTTACCTAAAGTTTATTTGGTGAGGCATTGCAGAATGTCTTGAGGAAAATACGATTATTTTGTGATTATATTGTAGCCTACATTGTTTACAAATAATAATACACGTCAAAGTTATTTTATAAGTAATTCCATAAATAAATAATAAATAAAATCGAAGAAATGTATTGAGGAAAAAATAAAATAAATAAAGGTAATAGAATTACCTTATGACTACAGGAAGTCCGTTAAAATGCTTTGTTATGAATCCTTCTCAGTCATATTACTAGATTCTAGCGATCAATAGACTAACTAGATTATATTCTTCTGCTTTCTTATTTTTTATATACCACGATGCCTTGTTGTGTACATACTGGCTGTAATAACTCCAGGAGAAAGCTTTCTTTTGCGCTAAAGAAAAAGCTAAAGGAAACGCGGTAATCACGCGAGACGCGAGACTTCATTCTTCTTCTGTGAGTACTATTGGGATCATGTCAACAACGGCCATTTCTCTCAACCCGCGATAAAACAGTGGATTACTGGCTCTCTTGGAACTATAAATAGCAGATTTATGAAGAAAAAGGTAACTTTGCAGCGGTGAAAATTAGCGCTTTTGGAGGACCTCAATTGACCGCCGTTTTGGCTGTGGGAGAGAGATCTGAGGAGTCCAGGAGAAGTAAAAACTGGAAGGACTATGATAAAAATCCATCATACCAGGTATGTACAGACGTGATAAAAGGCTGATTAAGGATTAATATGTTTTATTCTGGAATTTTCCTTTAAAGAGGTGGTGCCATAGTTTTGTACCTTTTCCGTTTTGCATGTTGTCTATGGAGTTAACATTACTATACTAGACCCCCAGTTGTGGTTATAATATGCAAATATGTCTTCCCTGTGTATTTTTCTTCCAGAAAGCTTAAAGCATCTGATAGTCAAAAGGCCCAATTGAAATACACAGATTTAATTAAATCATCCTCTCCCCTTTTTACCATACAGCAACACTGTGGGTGAGGCTAACTTCAGCTGGGTCACCACCCACCTGAAAACCAGGTATACTTAATGAACAGGTGGATGTGGCCACATAAAAACTTTCTTCTGGTGTGCTGTGCTGTGCACGTCTGTTTCCGTGCGTGCATGTGCGTGGTCGTTGAGCAGCAGTGTGCCTCATCGCCTCAGTTACACATAATGTGACGGTAGTTCAATCAGCCACCGATGCTGATGGTGGATGTGACACAGTTCAGTTCACTGGAAGTCTGGAGGAAACTGGTGAGTTCTTGGAAGCCAGCCAGCTTCATTAACTCTTCATGGTACGTACAGCAAGGAAGCCAGCATGGCTTTATCTTTGATGTCAAACATGACGTTATGATGACTGTGTTGCCTCCGCTTCTGCAGAATCCAAGTTAAAGACCTACTGTATATGACCTCTGTTCGGGTGGAAACCTCATATATCCAAAACCCCTGCTTGCCTGCCTGCGTGCCTGCGTTCGTGTGCGTGCATGGGCAGGGGTTGACACTAACGGGGTTGCCCAACTGCCTGTGGCAAGTAAATGAAACATTTGGGAAAGTAAAGTGGAGTTTGCTTTCAGGTTGCCCGACAGTTATTGAAAATAACTTTATACTTGAAGTAACCACTTGAACCCCAGCATCACTTGAACCCCAGCATGGGTGTATACAATATGCCAAACTGTATGCACATGTACAGATGAGGATGCTTTTTACATTCTCTTTGCTCTTTTGCCTTTTGCTCTCTCTTTCTTTCCTAAGTCATTATTACTTATTATTACTTACTAGAAGCTGGGCCGCCCAAAGGGCGGCCCAGCTTCTATTCGGCGACCTGGCCAACTCGGAACAATGTAAATAGGGAATGAATGCCCCGCCCTTTAGGACCCGTTTTGACCATCTGTCTGCCTGTGTCCATTTATGCCCATATATGGAGATATCTGTATCTGTCTGTCTGTCTGTCGGCGTCCATTTTATGTCCATATATGGAGATCACTGCAGTTATAGTTCTGGGTCCATTTTATGCCCAGATATGGAGATATCTGTCTATCTGCGTCCATTTTATGCCCATATATGGAGATCTTTGACCATCTGTTTGCCTCTGTCCATTTATGTCCATATATGGAGATATCTGTATCTGTCTGTCTGCAATCCATTTTATGCCCATATATGGGGGCATTCATTTTATGCCCATATATGGAGAACGCGCGTGCCCGTGGGACGAACGGTTCTCGAGATACGCGGATTACATACATACATACACACTCACAGAGATTTTTTGTTGACTCATGTGGCGTACGTGATGTCAGAGCCTTTTATGAAGTGATGTCACAATGAGTCAGAGCTTTCGCCGATTTCCTCCGGAACAGCCTGATGTCAACAATCAACCCCGCATAAGGAGATTCCGAACATTTCGCGCCAGATCGGGAAAAACGCGTGTCGGGTCGAGACCCGGCACTGCACTCCGTGCCGCGGCGGGGAACGCGCGTGCCGAATCTGAAGCCGGTGGGACGAACGGTTCTCGAGATACGCGGATTACAGACACACACACAGACAGACAGACAGACAGACAGACAGACAGACAGACAGACAGACAGACACACACGCAGAGACTTCTCGCATTTATAGATAGATTATCTTTAGTCTTGTGTTGTTTTTTGTTGTTCTGCTGTTATTTTATATATACCACTGCATTGTCTGAAAGGAAGCCGAACAAAAACTAGTTTTACTCTTATGTACCTGTACAAAAGACGTAACAATAAAGTACAACCTTGAACCTTGAACCTTGAACCAATTCTAGGGGGAATGGTCACTAAAAACAACAGATCTACAAGCTCACAACGTGCTTGTTGTTTTTGGTGAAGAGATTTGGTGTAGATCGAAGAGGAATGCACCAATTGCCGTGCAACACATTTAATCTTCATTAAATATGCCACCTTTTTACTACTAGCTGTTGCACTCGTTCTGTTATCAATTGGATTTAACATTAATTAGGTCTATAAACGCAAATCATATCATTGGTCATGATCTTTGGGAAAGTAGATGATGATGTACTTCCACGACAGGCAAGTAAGTGCCTCTGAGACCTTAGTGTCACTGTCAACCCCTGTTGCGAGTGTGTGGTAATAGGTAAGCCTATAGGCAGACATAGGGGGCCTTGAAAGATGCCACAGGTTACAGATATCTTTCCTTTAAAGATGTATTCAGTGATAATGAAAGTGGCCGGGGGTCATCTTGTCACAGCGTGGAAATGTTTAGTTTTTTATAGATTTTCTACACCGTTATAATGTTCTCGTTTTGATCATTAGACCCAATCACTGAATATTGGTAGGCCTACGTGTCTAGCTTCAGGATATGTATGATACTGATTTACTACGAGACTGTGGCATTTTATGAGTTCAGTAGTTTACAATCTAGGCATTTAGCAGACGTTCTTAATTCAGAGCGACTGTGGTTCTCAAAACTTTTATTTTGACCATCATAACTAAACAATAAACATCATAACATAACTACGGCCATACTCTACCCTGATTGGTCGAGGACTGGCTGGCCACCTCTGAAAACGGAATCTAGCTATGCTCGCAACACGGGCCATGGTGGAAGTCCTTATATGGTCAGCACACATTCTAGTGAGGAGAATGAATGGAAAATGTACCAATTATATTGTTATTTGAATGAAATACAATCACTGAATATACCTTTAATAGCAAAGAGTAATGTGTGTTCCACCGAATAAATGTTTAATTCTTCAGCCTTGTAGGAAGAAAAACACTATTCCTACAATACAAAATTAACCACTAATAGTAAAACAGACCTGAGTTGCAGTGTACTTGGTGTTTTTTAGTTGTTTTGCTCTACGCCAATTCACGCCAACCTTTCCAAGAATACTGAATTAAACACTCTCTGCACTGTAAAGGGTAATTAATGTGCACCCAGCTTAGTGCTTTGAATTTAGGAGATTATTTAATAATGGCCAAATGCTTTGGTCTAAATAAAACCTCCAAGTCAAACTATTAAATGCATAATTTCCCAGCTATCATAGATTGTACAGTACGATGACCACAATTTCCAGACAACTCGTGAGGTTTGTTGATATGGCGTCACCTTTTGCAACACTTTGGCAAGGATATAGGCCCGCCAGGAAATGGAAAATACACAAGAGACAAACTAATTTCCACAACTCATTTTCTCTAATGCAACACTGACTGCATTCAACCCAGTTAAAAACCTCAGTGTTAATTTATACACGTACTGGAAAAATTAACACTCAGGATTTTACTTTTGAACCGTCCGTCCGGTACGATGGCTGTACACAGCATTGGTTCTCAAAGTGAGGCCCGGGGACCCCCAGGGGGACCTTGGGGTGGGGGGTGTTCCAGGGGGTTCCCCAGCTAAATGTGTTAACACAGCATCACAATCATTTTAATGATTCAGGTTGGCTATTCAAAATTAACAGATGTGCAAGCTCACAGCGCAGCACTTTGTGCCTAGGGATGGGATGATATGAAAATTTCATATCACGATTATTGTGACAAAAGAAATCGCGATTTACAATATTATCGCGATAATCAAAATCCATTATCCTGGGGTGGAATATTTGCCATTTGATAGAGTGAAAAAAAGATTGTATCAAAAAGATTGTATCAAGTACTTATATTATAAGTACTATTTACCAATTATAGATGGTTTAATATGCAGCTCGGCAAATAAAAGGTGAATTGACCCCAGTGCATGACGGAGGACGATATCACGATAAATTAAATCTCCACGATACGATTATCGTGAGTGTTTCTTATCACGATAAACGATAATATCGTGTATCGTCCCATCCCTATTTGTGCCGCTCTGCAAGCTTGTTGTAACACCTGCTATTTTGGAAAAAGAAAAAGGTTTTTGGAAAATCTTCACTTCTGGGGGTCGGTGGCCAAATACATCCTTGGCATGAAAATGTTTGACAACCACTGCTGTATAGAAAGCAGGAACGCAGTGGGTTCAACGAATGCCCACACACACACACGGATCACTTCTGTGCAAGATGTAACAGTACAAATCCTTGAAGTATGAAAGAAAGTAAGTAAATAAATAAATAAATACAGTCACACACAAATTCCTTCCTTGAGATGTAGTTTTTTTTATAGGCGTTTTAGAGGGAAGTGAAGAATTTAGCGACCAATGACACAAAAGCGAAGGTTGTTGTCATTGTTGCATGGGAGAGAGAAATTGTGAATGAGGGGAGGGGGGAGGGAGGAGAGAGGAGGGAGGAGGGGGTTGGGAAGAGGGGGACGGAGGGAGGGAAAGGAGGGGGTGACTAGCTCTGAAAAAGCTCTATTTCAATGTCACCTTATCATTTAAGTGAAGTATCATTGTGCTATTGCACTCAACCCCCGTTGAATCTAACCCTTCATTTAGTTGATCAATCATCCTGCGTGAGTTCACACTTAATCCGTTTTCAAATTAAACAAAATATAAATGGCACCAAATAAAGGTCGGGGGGGGGGGGGGGTCGGGGGGGAGAGGGTAGGGTTATGAAAGTTACTGTCACCACTTGGCAGTTATCGATTTGAATTGTGTCTATAAGCACAAACTTTACCTATCATTTCATAATGGGCACTTTCCTTATTTCGGGCATTTGGGCATGACCTTTGGGCAAGTAGAACATGACTGAACATGCCCAACAGGCAAGTTTCTCTGAGACCTTCAGTCAGTTTCAACCCCAGTTCTGATTGTGTGGTATATTGGTAAGGACCAGGTTAAGTGATATGCAACCAAAAGCTTATGGTCGGGCCTATATTAGGCACACTTATTCAGCGTGTCAAATTCCTAATATAAATAACACCAAACAAAGGGAGAAAGTGAAGCTTTTTCACAGTGGGGGGGGGGGGGGGTGTAGGGTAGGGTTAGAGGGGAGAGAGAGAGAGAGATGGGATGGGGGATGGAGGGTAGAGTGGGGGGGTGGGGGGGGGGGGGGGGGGGGGTAGTCCAGCGTGGGTGTACAGGCTGATGACTCAGGTGATGTGTCATACACATTCTATAAAAGGGAACTTTTACATTTGTCCACCACACACATATTACACACGCATCACACACTCACTCACTCACTTTCAACTGAACTCCAGCAGGACTGAGAGTGATTCTGGAGGATTTGTTTACAAGTGGAAACGCCAGCAGAGCAAAGCAAAGCAAAGCCCTGGGCCAAAAAAACATGAGAAGTAAGTCTGCCTGCCCTACTCTGAAAATGATGCTTTATTTTTATTGGACCTGGGAGACTGTAAATGTTCTGTAGTGATTAATGACTTGTAATGAACTTTATGTAATGATTTTGTACACTCTGAGAGTGTACAAGCTAGGGGACCTGTGAGAGGGTCCCTTTGTGTGTGTGTGTGTGTGTGTGTGCGTGTGTGCGTGTGTGTGTGTGTGTGTGTGTGTGTGTGTGTGTGTGTGTGTGTGTGTGTGTGTGTGTGTGTGTGTGTGTGTGTGTGTGTGTGTGTGTGTGTGTGTGTGTGTGTGTGTGGGGGGGGGGGGGGGGGGGTGCCTGTGTGTATTTCAGTGTAAGTGTAAGAGACTAAAAGTTGTTGGAGTGTTTGTGTTGTGTTGTGGTGTTAGCACGCTTCTGTAATGAGAAAGTGAATACCACTGGTGGAAAGTAAGTATTTTTACTCAAGAACTGTGTTTCACGATGCAACGCATTGCAAGCTTGTAGATCCGCTAATTTGTAATTATTTTTTAAACATTTGAGTACATTTATTTTGGCAATTTAGAGTATTATGTTGATGCCACTGCTTTTGTACTTTTAGCCAAGTTTAAAAACAAAAATCAATCAAACAGGCCTTTTACTTGTAACAAAGTATGTCTACATTGTGTGGTATTGGTTAGTTTGACTTACAGCAAGTAACACATGTGAGTCCTTGTTCCAGCAGTGGTAAACAGGATATTGATAAAGTATTAGCAGTCTAGCTGTCTGACTGTGAGGATGACATGCTCAGACAGATCACTCATGCTTGCATCACCAGCAGCAGACCACTTCTCCAGCCAATCAATCAGTTAGACAGAAGACAGCATTATTTAAAGGGACCAGGCACATCATTTTGTGTTTGCTCACATGAAAGTAACAATACATCATTGTCAGACTGGACTGAAGCATACTCTATTTTAGTCATGTTTTACTTTGGGCACACTGAGACATTCCATGTGCTATTGTTTTTATTTGATCAGCCGGGAGATGGTCTCAGTGGCTGCAAGTAGTATACTACATCTAAAGTCTGGAGGCAGCCATGCTTATGCACCAGTTCTAGTACAGGGTTTCTCAAAGTGTGTGCCGTGGCACCCTAGGGTAGTGGTTCTCAACCTGTGGGTCGGGACCCCCAGGGGTGGTCCCCAAATCATTTTGTGGGGTCCCCAGATGATTAACTTAATGTATAAAAATGTTTTCTCACTCAACAGTAAACAAATCAACATAACGTTTAAGTGTATATGACTAATATGAGGGTATCTGCCCATTTCTAAAGTGACAATTTAAGGGCTTTTTAATACCTCTAAAATGACATATTAAACATTGGCCAAATGATCAAATATTAGAGGCAGAAATTGTGAAAATAGACGATCTACTTGCTCACAATTGCACTGTACTTGGTGGATTCTTCTTTAATCTACACCAAATCTCTTCACCAAAAACAACAAATCTACAAGCACGTTGAGGCACGCCGTGAGCTTGTAGATCTGTTGCTTTTGGTGAACATTCCCTCCAGAATTGGGACGCTGGGGTTCAAGTGGTTACTTCAAGTATAAAGTCATTTTCAATCTGTTGTATAATGGAAACGGATAATGTCTCAAGTTGTCCTCTTTATATATTGCATTCTTAGGGGAAATATTTACATATTTATGTACTGTAATATGACAGAAATGTAAGGTGCTATAATTCAGGGGTGCCGTGGATGAAAAGGTTATTTACAGGGGTTCCCAGAGCCACAAAAGTTTGAGAATCTCTGAACTAGTAGGACAATGATTCTCAAACTTTTGGTATGCACAATAGGCCACGGACAGGGTTCAAGTGGTTCAGTTTAGGGTACATGTGGTGCTTGTACTTGACTGGAGTCCATCAGGGGTCTATACTAGGGACCACTCCTTTTTTTCTTTCTCTACACCAAAATATCTGATCTACAAGCTCACAATGCGGCACAACGCAATTGTGAGCTTGTATTGACACATTTTGCCAAAATGTTCCCCCCCAAAATATGGACACTATCAGGTTTAAGTCGGTCACTTATGAAGAAACATAAAAAGATGAGATATGGAGATAAGGTTTCTTCTGCCCGACAGCGACAATATGAGAATGATATGTGATCCAGGCCATGTGAAAACAGCATCAGTTCACTTTCTTCTAATAAATAGTGAGTCAGATTGTCGTTATTTGCCAAAAAAAATAAGCAAAATGAGTTCCATCATTTTGCAGTTCTTGGAAAGTTAATTTGATGTTATGAGTTATTCATTTGAAAAGTTGCTTACGATGAGAAGTCCAAGTTTTACTGTAAGGGCTTTACTTCACGACAAGAGAGTCAGATGGACAGTTACTAGGTGTGTCGTTATTCGGGAAAAATACGAGCAGGGTGATTGTTTTGCAGTTCTAGGAAAGTTCATTTGAGGTCATGAGTTATTCATTTGAAAATAAAATAAAAGTAGCTTGTGATGAGTTTTACAGTAAGGGCTTTTACTTCATGATAAGACGAGAGAACTTTAGTCTCCAGGGAGAATACAGTTTAATATGAGGTCACTGCAGGGTCACAGGAAACCCATCGCTTCTGCTCGGCATCGCTATCAGCATTATCACACACAAACTGGGACGGAAACGCTGTGCGTGTGCGTGTGTTTACGGGTGGGTGTGGATGTGGGCGTGGGTGACTGACTGAGGGTTATTTATGTAGGCTATGTAGGCTACAATGCGTGTGAGACTGTGTGTACAGGACTTGAAGACGGATTGTGTACGTGTGCATGTGCATGTGTGTGTGACGTACAGTATGCATTTGTTGACAATTGTTTTAAACGCTCGTGCATTATGTCATGTGTATGTCTATTAGTGATATGCAGGTCGGGGTATTTTAAAACCCGACCCAGACCCAAATCCGACCCGATCCATTGTTTTTGGTTTGTGGGCGGGGTTGAACGGCCCACCTGAACCAGGGGTAATTGCATCTGAAACGTACCTGAACCGGCCTGTGACCTGCAAGGCCGACCTGTGTGAGCTGAGGGCTGAGGGTCGCCCCGCACATCACTAATGTCTGTGTACGAGTTTATTTAGTCAGTGCTTTAAGGTTAGGGTTAGAAATTCTAAAGATGTCATTCATAAAATCGGCACCATAAAACATCCTACTCAAGTGCAGCAAGTGCGTGTGTAAAGGCACGTTCGGGCATACTATTAGTGTCTAAAACTTGTTCATTTTCCTGTGACTGTTTTACTTTGCATGAATTCACGTAACGCAGTGATGAAAAGACAAGCTGTTCTTCGACTGAAATGACATCATAGAGGACACACACACACACACACACACACACACACACACACACACACACACACACACACACACACACACACACACACACACACACACACACACACACACACACACACACACACACACACACACACACATCCTCAATGTCTCATCTTGCTTCTAAAGCACTTTTCATGTGTGCACATTCATGCTGTCACAGCTCTCACTCTGCCAAAGAAATGACTGTACACTAGAAAGTCCAGAGGCCCGGGGATTTTCTTTTTGTAACCCCCCCTTCTTGTTTTTGTGTTGATGTCTCCACTAGTTCAGCAATTTTACTGATGAGCTTTGTTCTGTGAAAATGGGTCGCAGCGCAGGCATGCAACTGCGAAATCCTAAGCATTGATTTAACGGATTGATTTAACCAAATGGACCCTTACGGGTCTATTTGGTTCCATTCGTACAAGTCCCTGAGTTAAATCAACATTCAATGGAGGTGTTGATCTAAAAAGGTGCTTATGGCTCGATTAGGCAGTTTGTGGTACAAATATTTACATGTTTGATTTATGTGCAGTAGTATTGTTAACTTTTTGTAGCATTCACATTTATCAAAATATTTACAGGCTGAAGTTTGTAGTATAGACACATGCAGTACTTGGGACTGTAACTCCATGCTTGTCCTCACAGGCGTGTGCGTGCGTGTGTGTGTGTGTGTGTGTGTGTGTGTGTGTGTGTGTGTGTGTGTGTGTGTGTGTGTGTGTGTGTGTGTGTGTGTGTGTGTGTGTGTGTGTGCGCATGTGTGCGTGAGAGGGCAGGCGGCTAGAGGAGCAGGTGGTGTGAGTGTAGAGGAATAACGGTAACATGGACCAGAGGGTCAGCAGTGAACCATGTAACATTTGAAACATAACATAACAGAGGGGCTTAGCCTCTTTCTTTTTACGTCTTTCAAGTCGAACCCTCACGTCCCTATTCACATTCGGTGGAAAATTGCAGATCTATAAGCTCACACACTGGTGTAGAGGGAAAAAAGGAGGGGGCCTAGTAGACCCCCGGGGGACAATGAAGTATGTATAGTGTTTATGAGGTTACGGTAAATTGCTTTTATAGGCCCTATAAACGCATATTACTGTGCCGTTGGGGAGGTCTTATCTTGTTTAAACAAATTATCATAATTCATGTCTCGTCTTGCTACATTCTTTATCATAACATTTTATAACATGAGCCGAAAACTAAAACAAACCCGGTATAAAAGCAAGGGGACCACATTACAGTAGTAGTTATCCTATTAATCACGGAGAGAGGCGAGACTAAATAAACACGTCTTAAGATTAAGCGATACGGCATCAATAAAGAATGAGGATTTTCCCTCCAAAAAGGCATCCTGACTGACTGAGAGGCACAGGCAGCCCCGGCCGTCTGTCTGTCTGTCTGACTGGTGATGTCACATTAGGACGATTAATGTGAACGCCGGATTGGCTGTGAGTCACATGTTTCCTTCCTCCAGCGGGGTAGACAGACAGACTAGGGAGGCCCTCTCAGCTAGACTAGGAAAAAACGACAGCATACCTTTCATTCCTTAATGCTGATCCAACGCTAACACGGACAGCCCGGCTCTTTGTTGCCTCAGGTTGATGCCGTTTCTCAACCTGTGTAAACTAACTCTCCCTCTCTCCCTCTCTCCCTCTCTCTCTCTCTCTCTCTGAGTGTGTCAGTGGTGGAAGAATTACTCACATTTATTACTTAAGTAAAAGTATATCAATACTGCAATGTAGAAACACTCCGTTGCAAGTACAAGTCCGGAATTCAAAAGGTACTTGAGTAAAAGTATGAAAATGTTGGCATAAAAATATACTTAAAAGTGCCAAAAGTAAAAGTGCAAAATGTTTGAAAATAGTAGATCTACAAGCCCACAATCTGCTATTTTCAAACAGCCTAGGTATAAAATAGGGCTAAAGTCGTTAATTTAGGATTTGTAATATTATAATTATAATCTGCAAAGTAACTATTAACTAAAGTTCAAATACAAATGTAGTGGAGTAAAAGTATAATATTTGGATCTGAGATGTAGTGGAGTAAAAGTAAAAGTATTGGAATACTCAAGTAAAGTACAAATACCTCAAAATGGTACTTAATACAGTACTTAAGTAAATGTACTTAGTTACTTTACACCCTGCACATGCACACACTGGAGTGTGCATGTGCGTGTGTGTCAGGGGAAGAATTAAGCTCTCATAAATCCAGACATACAGTAAATCACATAAATGTAAGATCCGACTGGAATCCTTTAAGTAAGTGAGCAAACGGGCCTTCCCCTTGCTGGATAAAGTATAAGAGATGGAAAGAGAGGGTGGATGGGATTTTTATTTTGCAGTAAATTCACAGAAATATATATATATATATATATATATATATATATATATATATATATATATGTGTCCCAGCGCGGCTGACGGCTAGTCATTGAATTTTTTTTTTCATTTTCATTGTTTCATTTCATTTGAAAGCTGGGAATCATAGCTACAAAATGATATATTGGTTGTGGAGATTGACCCAACAGTTTTGAAGATATGGCTTATGATGCCATGCTGAAATACTACTTTTGAGATATTTAAGTTCTAAATTTGGGAGGACCAACTGAATTATGTCCCGATCTCTCACATTAATTAAAAAAAAAGTCTTATTTACATGCAGAGTTAAGCTCTGGCGTTTAAGTGAAATGTAGCCTGATATTTATTACATGCTTTTGTGGCTTTATCACATTTAAAAAAAAAAAAAAAGTAATTTCAGCTGTGGTCTAAAGTAGTGGCTTCCGAAATTACTGCCCCAGTGTCATGCTCAGTCACATATATATAAACACAAACATTTATTTTTAGTTTTTACTAATGTTTTTTGAAAATTACCATCAACATTTAGAAGAGTTATGGTTATTTCCATGAACTCTGGGAACATAACTACAAGACTATAAGTTACCAGTAAGACTCCCTAATCGGGAGATAAGCGACCGTTGGTCGCTTATCTCCACAAATAGGCCAAAAGTTTGTTTTACCAATTATCAAGACATACGGGCAGTTGACAGTTTGCCATGGTTACTCATTGAAGTTGAATCTCCATATATGGAGATAACCTACGCATCACACTAAGTCTGACCTCACCAGCCCATATTTGGGCATGAGCAACTTATGTCTCCATATATGGAGATATGATGACATCACACAGTCCTCAGCCGATGATGTGGCGTGATGTCATACAATACACAAACGAGCCCTACAGTATAAAGGGGCAATTCTTGCCAGGAAAGAAGCATTTCTTCGACTCAGACCTTATCGCCAGGGTTGGCTTATAGCAGCTGTCGGTAGATAATGCCGGTCTTATATACTCATTGAAGTTGAATCTCCATATATGGAGATAACCTACGCATCACACTAAGTCTGACCTCACCAGCCCATATTTGGGCATGAGCAACTTATGTCTCCATATATGGAGATATGATGACATCACACAGTTCTCAGCCGATGATGTGGCGTGATGTCATACAATACACAAACGAGCCCTACAGTATAAAGGGGCAATTCTTGCCAGGAAAGAAGCATTTCTTCGACTCAGACCTTATCGCCAGGGTTGGCTTATAGCAGCTGTCGGTAGATAATGCCGGTCTTATATACTCATTGAAGTTGAATCTCCATATATGGAGATAACCTACGCATCACACTAAGTCTGACCTCACCAGCCCATATTTGGGCATGAGCAACTTATGTCTCCATATATGGAGATATGATGACATCACACAGTCCTCAGCCGATGATGTGGTCCTCAGCCGATGATGTGGCGTGATGTCATACAATACACAAACGAGCCCTACAGTATAAAGGGGCAGTGTGATGTCATACTGATGCGGAGATATGAGCAGGGCAAAGGTGTGACGTGTGACCGACCGACCGACCGACCGACCGACCGACCGACCGACGGACGGCCGGTGGAGGTTTTGATACTAAACTGCGACCTTACGGTCGCAAATACTCATATAATGAAAATGTGTCAGGTCTTGTCTGTAGTTCAGCATTAAACAAAAAGATCCACAAGTTATCGTTTCTCTACGGTTGGGCCTGCAAGAATCTTGAAAACAAATCAACATTTAAACGACCCAAAGGAAAAGAAGAAGATTCCGTAAGATTCCAGACAGTTAGGTCAGAGACAGACGGTTCGTGAACTCTTTGAAATATTTGACAGACACCGTTATGAGAACGACACATACTCAGCATTATTCTGAAACATTCAACGGAAAACTTGTAACAGAGAGAGTCCTGTCATGTTTGAAACGTTGGGCTAAGGCAAATAGGTCGAGGATTTCACTTGTAAAGAGTTTTAAACCCTAACTTTCAAAAAGTGTTGTTCTTCCACACAAAATTACAAACATGAATAATATCCTACATTTGAAAGTAAAATATGTTGTGAAAATTCTGTCCGAAAAGAAAATCCTCTATAGACCGGTCCTTCAATTGACTATATGGACTTTAAGTGTGAGGGCGTGTGTGTGTGTGTGTGTGTGTGCGTGTGTGTGTGAGAGTGTCTGCACTGTACGTGTGTGAGTAATCCATTTAGACTATGTTCTCATAATGAGGCGTCGACAGGCTGTTTTTCTCCTGAAAAGACATCAAAAACATCCTACTCACCTCCACACAGGATCAAATAGTTCAGCTTAACTCACGTAATGATAGAGAGGCAATAAGTAAATATGCAGAGGAGTTCAAAAACTTTGGCGTGGAATTCCCACGACATTTCTTTGGAAAAGAAGACAGAGGGTCAGCAGTCGGTCAGATTAAATACACACACGAGTCCACAAAAAAACAGACATTATCACATCAACAGAATTCACTTTTGAAATGAAGACCAGCTGCGGATGAGAGTGTTCAGGAGTCGACAGATGCGTGACTTGTATCGACCTGTGTTGATCCCAGCTCTGAAAACAGTGTGGGCCTTTAACTTTAAGCCTATAATTTGTAGAACCATTACATGTCACCTGCCGGAAACAAGTTATTTTCCTGTGAAAACTGCCATGCGCTATATATATCCTCAGGGGGAATTCTTGGTTGTAGGCAGTTCCACTTCCACGTTTTAGTTTTAAAACAGGTTTTGTGCCAGATACTTGAGACTACAACACATTCTTTTATTTTTCATTAATATTTTTATTAGAAGTTTAGGCATACAATCAGTCACATCTGTATAAACTATTCAGCTAGGGATATATAATGACAACTTTCCATCTTCAATATAGGATACGTTTCTTCTTGCCTTCTTCCTTAGGAGTAGTTCACCACCAAAATGACTTTTTTTCTATTGATTACTCACAACATGGAGACTTGGGTTCAATAATATTTTTTTGTATTTGTCGCATTCCTAAGACAAAAAATGTATTATAGAAAATGTACCCCCATTTTCATTACAATAAATGTATTGATTCCGGATAGGGACCCAAATGCATTTGGGTCCCCATCCGGAATCAATACATTTATTGTAATGAAATTATTGTCTTAGGAATGCGACAAAAAAAGTCTACATGGCGTGAGTAATCATTAGAAAAAAAAGTCATTTTGGGGTGAACTACTCCTTTAAGCCCTATTTATGATTTGTCATAGCAAAAAATATATCACAGTACTTCTGCTGTCATTGAACGTGACATGAAAATAGCAATGCCAGGTTGAACGTGGCTGCAACATGCAGCAATGATTGGACATGACTGATCTAAAAACAATAATAGCTGTATGAAATGGTTCAGGATTAACATTAATGAATTAATGTTGTTTTGCTTTCCTTTTGCAGCATTCCCAGAGTCTGTCCCCATGCTCCTCCAGCTGCTGCTATTGGCTGAGCTGTCTGTCCATTCAGCGTGTCGGCCCGCCCCCCAGTGCCACTGTGCCAGGTTTACACCAATGATCCACCACATGACCAACATGAAGGTGCTCTGCAAGAACCTCCATGGTCTGGTAAGGATCACAACACGCTTTTACATCTGCTAGTTGAGTCTACAATATATTATATGCAACCCTGCTGCAAGACCCACATGTAGAATGAATTAGCTAAATGATTTCAACTTTCAAGCAGTGGTGGAAAAAGTACTAAAATGTTTTACTTGAGTAAAAGTATCAATACTGTGATGTAGAAATACTCTGTTAGGGTGCCCACACACCAAAATACCTAGATTGGAATCCGCCAATGCATTTCAATGAGAATGGAGTGTTTTTTGCAGAAATCCTCTACTGGCGAAAAACACTCCATTCTCATTGAAAAGCATTGGCAGATTGGAATCCGAGTTCCGCCATCACACCAAAATACCTATGAGAGTGGAATCCGTGTTCCGCCAATGCATTTCAATGAGAGTAAAGCAGTTTCATGTCAGGAGAGGATTTCTGCAAAAAACGCTCCCTTAGGGTGCCCTCACACCAAAATACCTATGAGAGTGAAATCCGCGTTCCGCCAATGCATTTCAATGAGAGTGAAGCGGTTTCATGCCAGCAGAGGATTTCTGCAAAAAATGCTCCCTTCTCATTGAAATGCATTGGCGGAACGCGGATTCCACTCTCATAGGTATTTTGGTGTGAGGGCACCCTTATCATTGAAATGCATTGGCGGAACACGGATTCCACTCTCATAGGTATTTTGGTGTGAGGGCACCCTTACAAGTAAAAGTCCGGAATTGAAAATGTACTTGGGTAAAAGTATGAAAGTATTGGCATCAAAATGTACTTAAAGTACAAAAGTAAAAGTATGAAATGTTTGAAAATAGCAGATCTACAGGCTCACAACGCATCGCATAAAATAGGGCTAAAGTCTTAGCTTGTAATTACACTGTTACTGTTGGGTAAATTAAAGTAAAGACTGTCATGTAATTATAACAGACATGATCTCCACAGCCTACAGTATTATGGAACTCCTATTAATGACCTTTCAGGGACTGTGTCTGACTTAAGTCTGCAGCTAACACCGCTCATACAGTAAACTAGAGGATTAAGACTATAGTGAACATGTTGGGCTTTCTCACTCAGATGCATGAGGTCAGATATGCAAGTGTGTGTGACTGATTGAATTATTGCGAGTAGTTCCAACCCGTATCAGATGTCTTTTAAACCCTTGTTGACAAAAGCTAACCATGATTATGTATCCCGCCACAGTTAACCACTTTGGCACAAAAATGAGACATCTACAAGCTTGTAGACTATTTAAAATTTCACCTGTAATGAAATGGCCAAAATACTTTTCAATATACAGTATTATAATGTGATGTTTTTTCGTGTCAATAACATGGAGTTTTCCTGTGTGTTATGTGCGCTGCTACAGTATGCCAGTCAAATCAAATCTGACTTGAACCTTCCTCCTCTCTCCCCAGACAGAGAGTGATCTGGACACCATAGGTTTTGTGGACCACAACCTGGAACATCTTCCTAACATGGAATACACAGTTTCCCATTTCAGCTCCATGAAGGTACAGTAACTATGTTTATGTTATGATGATGGCAGTGGTGTCCAAGTGCATCATGCCACTGTTATGCAGGCTTTCATTAAACAACTAAACACTACAGCAGCTGATATCACTAATTAGCGCATGTGCATGCGTGTGTGTGTGTGCGCGTGCGTGCGTGTGTATGTGCGTGCGTGCATATGTGTGACCCAGTTGTGAACCGTAGTAAATATTTGCCAGTTGACATGCCAGTCAGCAAAGTAACACCTCTATCTTTAATACTCACTCTACAAACAGATACAGTATGTGCAGTGTCTGGCACTTAACCCTTTTTTAACATTGCATCTCTCTCTCTCTCTCTCTCTCTCTCTCTCTCTCTCTCAGCTTAACGAGTCTCTCTCACAGCTATATTTGGAGCTTCAATCCTTCAAACTTCACACCGACTGGCTGGAGCAGGCCAGAGAAAACGTTAGCCTGCCACACCCGTCCCAGAAGGCAGGGGTCGCTAGTAAGCGGCTGCAGCTCCTCTCCAACCTCACCAGTGATTTTCTGCAGCAGGTAAGGACTTTGTGGCAGTAGTAAAAAGTCCTGGGGGACCCACAGTTCTTGAGTGTGTAATGTATTTTCTAAACAGTAGCCAAGGTGGCATTTTGTGTCATATTGTCACTGTTGGAAGCAAACCTTGAACACACAACCTGAGATCCAATGTATCCAATATAGTTATTTAGTCAGCTCTTGTTAATTCTATCATTGGTTGAATATTCATAAAACCCACAGACACACTTAACCACTTTCACCACTTTAAATTAATGATAAAAAAGATTGCTGGTATTCACTGGTATTGTTGACAATAAAGTTGAACCTTGAATCTTTAACTGCTAACAGTAGGCCTACATTCTAAAATGTTCTAATGCAATCATAGTAAATAGAAATAATTGTACGTTAACTCTAACCAACTATAAATCTTCCGTCATCCTTTTTCAGATTGAAACGAACATTCCCGAGCTTCCTCCCACCCCCTCCCTCCCCGAGGTGTTCACGCGCTTCGACGTGGTCAGCTATGCCTTGGAGATCTCAGAGCGGCTACAGAGCTTCTGTGACTGGACGGTCCGAGTCTTACGGCACCTCAAGTCCCAGTGCAGATGTCGTTAGCATTCCCGTGTGCCCCTTTTGGGAGGGTGACAGCTAATATCTTGCCAATGCAAGCGCTGATAACTTATGCATTTATTTATTTATGTCTTACGGTTTGTTGGACTATTGTTATTGTTATTATTATTATTGTTGCTGTTGTTTTGTATTATTTTGTATTTCTCCTATTTATTTCTTATTTAATTTCATTTTTTGGGGGGGAAAACGTGTTAACATCACATAATGTGACTTGTGGTTTTGACCTGGCAGTCTTTCCAAAAAGGGGAACTCTCAGTTCAAGTGCACTTTGCCGAGGTCTGTGCCTATAATGCCCGATTCATGCCTAGTTGCATGCCAGTGTCGCACACAAAACTAACGGATCTACAAGCTCACACGTGTGTCACATTGCACGCTTGTAGGTCTTATATTTTCGGTGTGTGACACCAGTGTACAACTAGGTATAAATCAGGCTTTACATTTCTGTTGCCTTTTTGCTCTTTTGTGAGCTTGTTTACACACCCAGCAGTCTTAAAAAGGGGTCTATTCAAGTATGACTGTTTACATTCAAGTAATGTGAGTGGGATATAAAGTCAAACTGTTTACAGTATTTTTTCTACTCTGTACTGTTGTTGTTGTGATGATTATTTTTGTTTTAGTCTAGATGTAGCCTAGATAGGTCCTCAGGTCTGGTTCTGTGGACCCATGCAGTGCGTTAGGCTACTAGTTTACATATTATTGTGTTTTAGACCAGTGGATCTCAAACTCTTCTCTTCTGGGGGGCCCCTGGCACAACGTCTCTTCAGATGGGGGTCTACGGCGCCCTACACACAGCTGCGTGAAACATGTTCTCCGTATCGTCTGAGAATGGCCGCTGGGAGCGCCGTACTAATGCATTGTCAATGGAAGGTTGTTTGGTGTTTTGTCGTTGCCGTGTCTCTTGGCCAAAAGACAGCCTGTGGTTGAGCTAGAGACACGGCAACGACAAAAAACCAAACAACCTTCCATTGACAATGCATTAGTACGGCGCCCCCAGTGGCCATTCTCAGACGATACGGAGAAGATGTTTCACGCATATGTGTGAGTCCAGCCTAATACTTTTTATTTTTTTCTCTCAATTTAGGGGTCCTTGACATGAACCAAGTTTGAGACGGGTTGATTAGGATTGTCACAATTACAGTTCCTAACGGTCTAATGCCTTAACGATTCCTCTTAAAGATTCCTATAGGGCAGTGGTTTTGAACCTTTTTCATTTCCAAGGTCCATTTATTCATTCCGCATTTGAGCCCTGGACCACCATTTGATGAGATTTAACCTCTCAGACACAGAACTGAGAGATGACAAGCAAACGTTGATCAAAATAACAATTCTTCTACATTATCCATGTGTACATTTCTTATAAATGAAGTAATGCAGATGTTTAACAATAAATTAGCTCTTGAGAGCGTAAAAGGAAACCAAATGGACCCGTATGGGTCCACCTGGTTTCATTTTACACCCTAAAGAGTTACAGATCTACAGTATAAAGATCCATTTGGTTACCAACTCTCCATCATTTAGCTGGGGACCACCTGGAATCCCATCAAGGACCAACGGTGGTCCCTGGACCACTGGTTGAAAACCACTGCAATAGGGAGTTCCAAATGGGTCCTTAGAAATCTGTAACTCTGAGAGTGTACCAGAATGGACCCTTGCAGGTTCCTTTTGTACCCTCTCAGATTTATGTTGGTCCTTGAAATAAAAAGGTTTGAGTATCACCGATATTGTAATTGTATAGCAGACGTGAAGTCCACATACCAGCTCTGACAGTGTGATAAAATGTGATGGAATCAATTTCAGTTCCTCGATTTTGGACCTGGTACTAACCCTAAGGTCTAAGTTAGTCCCTGTTAGTCCCTAATCAGAGACTGGGACACCTGATGAATATCATTGAGTAATAAATGGTATAGATTAGAATATAGAAAACAAACAGCCGCCTGGGTGTCCATGCAGGGCTGGGGTTGAGAACTAACTGGTCTATATGCCATTCATGTTACGTTTTTTTTTTTTTTTTTTTTACAGTGTAGAACCTGTAGTGTGTTTAGACAGAGATGCTGGCATCTCCTTTTGTACGGATAATTATGTAACTGAATATTTATATTATTTAAAATGACGCTAATCATAGATTATCGTCATACTGTACACCTGATCTTACAGAAGTGAAACCTACAGTGTGGGACTACAGTATATTGTATGTTAACGTGAAAACTGTAAATGGAAGAAAACATGTTTAATAAAAAATTATGGATAGAGAAATCAACTGTTGAAGTGGTCTATGAAAAGCAAGATTCTCATATTCTCATGTTTTAGCATTTCCTTTTATCATAATACCCAACATAACCACCATTTAATTGCAGGAGAAAATGTCTCACAACCATCTCCAATTATCCAGCTATGAACATTATCCTCCCCATAATACATAGAGTATCTCAGATCCACAGGTTTTTTTATTCCAAACGTTAGCACGGAGAATCTCAAACCATTGGTGGAAGAAGTATGAATAGTAGTAATGCCACAATTAAAATAAATAAATACATGTTATTATGTTACATAAATGTTAAGTAAAAGTGACTTGTAGCCTGCCACAAAATTATACTTAAGTACAGTACTTTATTTAAGTAAGTAAACTGGCTCAAAGTAGTAAATGTACGGTAATTCAGACCTTTTCTACATACAACACAGCCCATTGAACCAGTATCTTCTTTCCTCTTCATAATTCTGTCTCCTCGTTTTTTCTTGAATTCATAAAAGATGAACAATCAAAAAAGTCCAATAAAGACGATATTCGGAGCATGAAGCTCACTCACTTCACCAAACATAAAATATTAAAAGGCCCAATACGGTCCTGTATTTTTATCATGTATTTTGCAGTATTTCGTTCATTCAGAGGTGGTGATTAAACACTTTGAAAGGCTAAATCCCTTACTTGTGCAGTCTTTTGCTTTGTTTTCAGTTCAGCTGCAGAAAGAATATTCCGATTTAGAAGCCATTCAGAATCACATCCTGTTTCGACGTGAGTAAGAGCTGACCAATCGTTATTGAGCTGCCCAGGAATTAGGTTAACAGAATTGTGGTTATATCCTCACACACTGCAAGGGGAACTTAGAACCATAGGTTAGAACTCAAGCTAATATACTGTATAGCACTGTTTCCCGAATAGTAGGTCGGGACCCAATTGTGGGTCACGGCTTAAGTAAAAATCACATTTTCTTTTCCTACATTAAACAAATATATATTTCAAAATATATATTATTTTAAATCATTATTTTAAATCATTTTATACACAAAAATCTACAAGTTCGCAACACAGCGCGTTGTGCGCTTGTTTATCTGCTATTTGTCACTAGTTTGGGTCCCAGGCAAATGTCTAATCTCTCTTTTTGGTCCCGATTTAAAAAGTTTGGGAACCACTGCTGTATATAGTACCTTAATTAAAAGGATAAACCCCTTGAGATGCATCATCTCATTTTTGAGAGGGGCCTTAGCACAAATAATGGACAAGGCATACAATACAGACAATACAACAAAATGCATCCATGCAGACAGACAAGACAATAACTTAGCCACTCCCAGTCCCCCACCAGTTCAATCCCAAAGTAGTTCAACACCGGTTTGCAATAACAATATTTTAAGAACTTATTGTTTAGAACAATTGCTATAAGAACGATTAGAAGCATGAACAGGTGGTGAATGAAAATAGATTATTTAAACGCATTAAGGGAGGTGTTAGATCTAAGTGTAGGTTATTATTTTAGTTTAGTTTAGTGTTGTTAATTTCTAGATTTGACATGGAATATGGATTACTTATTAAATTTATTCCCAGAGTTTCTTTCTCCCTCTTATCCATTCAGCTGATGAATAAAAAAGTAATTGATCTAAAAGCACAGTAAAATCATATTGGTAAAATCTTTTACTCTCAGAGCAAACAGAAACACCATGTCCACACCAAGCGCTATTAAAGGACAGCTTCACCTCTGGGACAACCAGATCTTATTTTATTGTTGTTTGGGACACGATCAACACAATCCTGAGTTATTTTTTGTGTTCAATCTGTTTTTAGATATTTTAGTATTTCAGCATGCAACAACTGGTCATAATATGATGCATTTTGCATCATATGACCAGTTGTTGCATGCTGAAATCGGCGCCGTTGTTGTCACAACAACATCACCAAACACCATCAACAGTGCTCAGTGTGGATAGCGACAGCCCCATTATGCAACGCACGGCACATGCAAGATAAACAGATGAGCTAATAGGAGATGGCAGACAGACAGACAGACAGACAGACAGCTCCCTGGCAGTGAGACCTGCCTCCAGGGAAGGAAGGAGCTGATGGAACAGTTGCATGAGTGCTGTGGTTCCAACAGCAGCTGAGACATGGATCTGTCCATGAGGACTGAGGCAGCGGATCTTAAGAGGCTTAGGAAACATTTGACCTGATGATCATGGTGATGCGCGAGCGTGTGTGAGCGCGTGTGCTTGGTTTTCCACCAGAAAGAAAACGTTATAGTTCTCTTTATAGAACTGTAGAGAAGGGGAGAGATGCAGTGGTAAAGTGAAAGAAAGAAAGAAAGAAAGAAAGAAAGAAAGAAAGAAAGAAAGAAACAGCTAAACCAGTAAACAAATGAACCCCGTGCCGACGTGACAGAGCTTGTGAAGAGGACTGGAGGTGTTAGAACACAGTTCAGCTCACAGTTCAGCTCTGCTTGGCCGCTCTCTGACATAGCTAGCACAGCATTCCACCTCCACTATTAAGATGTTTCACATTTACAGCTGTCCAGTTTGTCAAATGAAAAAAAGAGCGAGAGGGCGGGAGAGGGAAAGGAGAAAAGAGTGTGAGAGAGGGACAGAGAGAGGCCAAGAGCCCGAGATAGAGGGATATAGTAGAGAGAAAGGGAGAGGGTGAGGAAAACCTTTACACAGCCTGTTTAAGGTGGGCACTGCACTGTAAGGGCCGATGCATACTCCACGTTTAGAGACAAATTTATTTCGGTTCGGCTCTGTCTAAACTACAATATGACTCACTTTTGTGACTCCCCGAACCAAAATAAATTTGTCTCTAAAAGTGGAGTATGCATCGGACCTAAGTAGTTCCATTGTTATTCCACCTTGTTCTGTATAAAAGGTACAGACATGGACTGGGGTTAGTCACAGAGGTTAATCGACTCCGGTGTTGGTGTAAGAGGGACAGGGTGTGCGACAGACAGGGTTGGGAATGTTCAAAGTGCATGGTTTGCAAAAGCAGCTCGACACTCTGTTCATTCACCATTATTGTTTAGAAAACAATGCCGCTGGCCGATGTGGACGTCACACTACTAGACGCTGCTGACGTCACGCACGTCACGTCTATGATTCTGGAACGCACACACAGGGGTGGCATTATGATGACTTCATTTGGTTCTATGTAAAAAAAAAAGAAATAGATGCAGAATAATGCTGAATCTTCTTTACTGCAATGTAGTGGGATGAGGGATCCCTTTATAAAAGGGGCTTTATGGAGGTACAGATGGAGAGATTGGTACGGAGAAATAGGAGGAGGCAGACAGAAAGGGAAAAAGAGGACAAGAGAGGGAAGAGAGAAGAAGGGGAGGGAGAGAGAAAAAGAACTATAACACTTTTCAACTACGACTACCCATGCACTTCCAGAATCTGAAACTTTGCAGCACCCGTGAAGTTCTGCGATTAGCCCTATTCACGGCCCGCCCACCTACTTCCGTTTCTCAGTATCCCCCGGGTGCTGACTTCAATTTAGAAGGGGAAACTATACTGGACTAAAGCCAACAAATCGTTATTTCTAACGGTAAAGTAAATTATAATGCTTTGTGCCGTTTACTATCTTGTGTTCTTGATCATGGGGGGGGGGGGGGGGCACGTGGCTGAATGCATACCCAGAATGGCAGAGAATCACTGCTACGGCTGTAAAAGTTGGGGGGTCCTTGACTCCTTGCCTTGAAAAACAGCCACTGTATGGAGACACATCCAGATAGAAGCGCTCACTGCAAGGTTCACTGGGCTGTTGAAAAGGGCCACAAGACAGGAGCAGGTGGAGCAGGCACGTGGACACAACACATATTCATCAAAGGGGGCCTGAGCCCCTGCCCTTTTACCCGTCTGTAAAAAGTACCCTCTCCAGATCATGAATGCAGTTTTTACTATGGTGAGAGAAATGCAAAATGCCCCGCTTCCATGCCATACCTGAAGGCAGCAT
Source organism: Nannobrachium achirus (assembly GCF_963921795.1). Lineage (NCBI taxonomy): Eukaryota > Metazoa > Chordata > Actinopteri > Myctophiformes > Myctophidae > Nannobrachium > Nannobrachium achirus. Next base: position 40,762,673 of record NC_137819.1, on the reverse strand, counting down.
TTAGGATAATCGCCTTGTCCAAACTCTCCTGAACTTGAATGCAGCATATCCAGTATTGACTTCATTATGCTCAGTCTAGTTCAGTGTGGTATCACGCACCAAAAATAGCCAACCTCCAAGCGCACACCGCGTCGCAGGGCGACACGTTGAGAGCTTGGAGGTCTGCTATTGTTGATATTTCCATCAAAAAGCCCTTTAGAAATGTCAGCCCGTACCTCTCTAACATTCTCTGCACGTCCCTGAGTTGGAGGGAGAGAAGATGGACAGAGAAGAGAGAGAGACACCGACGTCAACACAGGAGAGAACAGGGCTACATGAGGCCGTAATGGAGGGAGGTGTGAAGGACAGCCTCGACCTTCATATCAAGTGTACTTTTATGTTCTGGGGTCCTGACCTTTGACCTTATCACATGGACGTTGTCGTTGAAAGAAGGGGACGCGGCGCATTCTGTTGTGGGCTCTGTGTGTGCGCACTTGTGTGAAGACAGACACAGGGAGAGGGAACGAGATAGAGAGAGATGCGTGAGGTGTTAATTTGCTGAGTGACACATTTCTGCTAAATATTGTCCGATCACTCACACACACATGCACACACATACTGCAAACTCTCCACAGGGAGGAGCTGGCTCCACTGCATTACATAGCCGGCTGAATCCGCCCCACAATCCCAGAGGGAGGGAGGGAGAGCGAAAGTGAGATAGAAAGTGAGAGAGAGACATGCAGGGACAGAGACAGAGAGAGACACACACACACACACACACACACACACACACACACACACACACACACACACACACACACACACACACACACACACACACACACACACACACACACACACACACACACACACAGACCGGGGAGGGGGGGGGGGGGGGGAGATGAGCAAAGATTTACGATGAGAATAAAAGGCGGGTTTGACAGTTTGAAGCGTGTTTTCACTGCAGCCGCAGGGTGACCACGACCCGAAACAACTTGCAACTATATTCTATTTACTGTATACCAGACAGAGAAAGGACATCAGCTGCTACGAACAGTAAAGGCTGTCACCTCCGACAGCCAACCATACCCACACAGCTACTATAGATAACCTTTATGATCGCCATAGCGGAAGGAATTTTATCATTGCAGCAGATGTGTGGAAGAGCACCTGCTGAATGAACTGAAGGACATAACTTAGTGATTAACACAGATCTCAGACAAAGAGAGGACCACCCCCAACGGCTTCACCATGACGGTGAGTACAATAGACTGGCTAGTAGTAACTGTACATTTATGTATTTATAAGTCAAATGCTTTGTATGTGCACTTAATTTGTGTGCACAGTAAAATCATCAGTCAGTGTATTATTGTCCATTTGTAACACAGACAAAATACAAATGGAACCAAATTCTCTGTGCTACAAATGGATAATTAACACTGAGGATTTTACTGTATCATGCAAATAAATCAAGTGCGCAATCACATCATTTTGACTTGGTGGGTTGCCCAACACACAACATTTGTTGTTTGCATTTTTTAACATTCTGCAAAGCAAAGCACTGCAAATATTGTTTGGAAAAGCACGACTAGCCTACAAATAAAATGTCTTTGTTATCAAAATGAATAATGTGCACAGCATGCCTGTTTGATTGCACGGATGTGAAGCGTTGTTGATGGGAAAACTAGAACATTTTGAATACAAGGACCTACATTCAATGTTTGTTGTGTTGTTTTCACCAGTTCACGTGCAAAAAGCAACACTCTTTCTTTGCATTTCTCTTAAAAAACAGATTAAATTGAACCAAGAATAGGCGATGTAGCCTGTTTGTTTGATTGATTGATTGAAGACTTTATTAGAAGTTTGCATAGGAAAAGGTACAGTTTCATGACGGTACAGTTCACTGGTACAAGGTCTACTAAAAGGAGATCCATGAAAAGACTAAGCTTATTTCCACAGGAAACCATTTAAGTATCTCATATAACATTGAATGACAGACGAATAGAACACAGTACTGGGGGCACGGTGGTGCAGTGGTTAGCGCTTCGCCTCACAGCTAGAAGGTCCTGGGTTCGATTCCCGCCGGGGGACGCTGTGGGTGCTGGGGGCGTGTTTCTCCCTCCGCGTCATCAGCGCCCACACCCTAGGTGGGGTTGGCGATAGGGCCTTTCTGTGTGGAGTTTGCATGTTCTCCCCGTGTCTCCTAGGGTTGATACCCTCACAAAAACATGCAGTAATCCTGGTACCTCAATAATGCCTCCCCCTGGCCAGCCAGGGCGCTTGATGGAGGGGAAAGGAACTGGTTGGAATAACGTGTTCCTTCCAAGAAAAAAAATGAAAGAACAAAAAAAAGAAAACAGTAAGTCTAACCAAACAGGGGCAGGGGAGGGTAGGGCTGGGCTAGGTTTGTTTTTTTACCAGTTGCGAACGGCTGCTGCCTGTAAGTGGTTTTTCAGGGCAATTTTAAAGGATGCTAGTGATCCACACTCCTTTATGGCCTTCGGTAAGGCTTTCCACATGTGTATTATTCGTTTCATACAAAACTGTTAAAATATCCAAACCAATATATGTATATATGTAACATGACAATATATGAATTTGCATTCATAAAAGATGACAGGGGATAAATTAAGTAATAAGTATTTTATAATGAAGAAAAGCCCCACAAATTAAGGGACTCTAGATTATATGGCATTCCAGTAATTAGGACCATACTGTAAAGCAGTCAAGCTTCTTAACTCTTTCTGTGCGAAAACCGAATAATCTCGGTTCTTTTTTCCATTCCAATACTAATTTCTTAATCTATTTCGCTTACCCTGAGCTGCTAGTAGCGACGTGGGTGGTCCTGGCTCCTCCACCGCCTCCCAACGAGCCATTCTACTTGTCCCGATGATTTATTCCATTGAAAATGGTTTAGAAAAACGTTTAGAGCCCCCCCAAAAAAACGCTGTTTCAGCAAGACGTATTAAGGATTACAAGAACCGACATTATTCGGTTCCTTTAGTAAAATGAATTGATGCCTCCGGTCTAATTTAGCATCCTAGCACAAGGCCGCGATTCTGTGTTTACACGGCCCGTAATGGGAAGAAAAGGCCGCCCACTCCAATAGAAAAACACATCTTTACAGCGGATTTTCTCCGGATTGTGTTCCAAGGCCAGCAGACAAGTTATTTTGGCGGCTGAATAACTTTAGATCGCTCTTCTAAAAAATTATATAGTCGATTGCTAACTGATAGCTAACTTCCTCCGGCTCGCTAGCAAAGCACTCATTCGAGTGAAAAGCCAAGCCAGTTCAGGCTGGCGACCCGGATGTGATAGTGAATGCCTACGGGAGAATGGCTGGCACTCTAGCGGCACCTAGCGGCGCCCGGCAGCTATTGAGTTAAAACATACGTCACCAAAGCGCAAAGCTTTCAAATTCTGAAAACAAATACAATGTTGACAATCTCAGAGTTAAATGAACAAGTCAGGTAAGGTCAGGTTTTTGTAGTAGTAGCCTACAAATGGCACATTCTCAATTCCACAACAAAAACCCAAAGTTTTGGACAAAAAAACGTTTTCCAAAAAATATATTATTTTACCTTTAATCTAAATCTGAAGTCTAAATATAACATCTTCAACTTAAAGATTTGTTTGAACAGTGGGAGCTGTGGGACAATTTGCAATTCCTTGGCGATGTTTGTCTGCCCTTAACTCATCCATTTTTATTACTGAGTGAGGATAAGCTACTGTCAACTTAATAATATGTGGCGCAAAAACATTATTTGTAGCCAAGTCTTTGTCAACAGGCTTTCACTTCTTAGAAAATCGATGGGCTGCATATTCAAATATAGCACACACACACAAACACACCAACAGGTGTAAAACACATAAACACGCACAGCGCGCACGTACGCCCACAGGTGTAAAACACATACACACACGCACACACACAACATAGACCGGACCTTCCGGGGTAAATTTTAGCAAGCCTCTCTCCCTGTTACATAAGCGAGGTGTTAAGCTGTCCTTCTCAGCACAAAGCTGTCAGGGTCGCTGGTGTTCATCCCCAAACAGCTCTAACCCCCAGCAGTCCCTGGCCTGGCAGATATGGCTTACTGAATAATAACGCAGCCTCATTTCAACCTATATACACTGTAATATCCTGTGTTGATTTAAAACCGCATGAACCCTTGCGTCCCTATTTTAGGGTGAACATCAAACATATAATTTTCGAAATGTCTGAGTGTCTGTCTGTCTGTCTGAAACAGCGTTTCTCCTCAGTGGCTGGAGCAATTGATCTGAAATCGCATCACCATATGAACACACCTGACATAACTGTGAAGCCCGTTTGTCACTTTCACAAATCATATGCTGTATATTAGCATTTTTATGGTGTATCTACTATCTATTCTGCATCTAGCATGAGGCATATCTATTCTGCATCTAGCATGAGGCAACATTTTTAACCAGCTCTGTGTGTGTGTGTGTGTGTGTGTGTGTGTGTGTGTGTGTGTGTGTGTGTGTGTGCAGGCAGGCGCGTGTGTGTGCGGGCGGGCTGAGGGGGGGGGGGGGGGGGGGGGGGGGGTTGGGGGGGGGACAGTATCTCTGTAGCCATTAAACGAAACGGGTATGTCTTACATTGATGCTCCTACATATTATCATGCAAGCACCAGTTAAAGTTACTTTCCATCCCTCATATACTGTGTGCACAGTGCACATCCCATAACCCACACACTGCACATCATTTCGGAGCTCATATCTTTGAACGGGTAAGGGCTAGTTCAGTAAAAAAACAGCAGCTTCACATTGCAGCACGTTGTGACATGTTGGGATCTTGTAGATCAGCTATTTTCAGCGAAAAACAGGAAGGGGAACTCTGGGGGACTCCGGTCAACTATATAGGGAGAGGGTTTAAGTGGCTCTGAAAATGTAAAAATGGACTTGTCATCAACAAAGGACTTTGCTGTGCTGTATGTCACTAACGCCACAATGCTCATGCTAATACACATGGTTCAAATATGACCTTTCTCAATCAATTTACAATCTAGACACACTCTCCCAGAGTGACTTACAAGTCAATAAGCAAGGTAAACAAATACATCTAATGCAAAGAGAGTGTAGTGCCTCAGTAAACTAGGATCACAGGTAAACCAAGAACCATAGCACTAGTCTGAACAATATTATACAATCAAAATAATAATCTGTACATTAAAACACCTGTTGTAAATTGGAGGCATATTCTCATAGCTGATGGATAAAAAAACACAAGATACTGTAGGTATAATTTGTTCACATATGAATCAATTATAGGAATGGCATTAAACATTATTGTTGTCAACACACTGTCTAATTTAGTCTTTACATTAAAAACATAGTTCTGACTGGAACTTTAATTGTCAGATCGTTAACCTATATGTTGAGCACCAAACCCAACTTCACTTTCGGGACCGCCTTGACCTTGTGACCATTTTAACGTGCAACGTCATCTCATAAAAGGAAGCACTGTGTTAGATAAACCCAGCCCCACACTGTGCAAACACTTTGTGTGACCTTAATGGCTGCTATTGGAAGTCAACTATCTCACCTTGGCTGGTTTACAGAATTGACATGTGCCTTTACTAGCCAAGGTGTTTACTGCTGGCACGCTAATTCTGCTTGCAAGGATGCCACTGCGCTCCCTCTGACCACCTGGTGTGTTATGCTAGATGTCTAGCCATTTTGTGAAGAAAGGGTCACCCCCCCCCCCCCCCACACACACACACACACACAAGCACAACACTACCCCCTCATCCATTTTATTCAGAAAATAGGGAAGGACCCGTTAAACTGTGCCTCCAATTGGCCAAAATCCCTCTAGCCTATAATATATTTTACAGAGCCACACATAAACAAATACTGCAGCACAATTCATTCACTGAAAATAGGCAACATGAGTTAAATTAAGATTTCACAGTGTAGTTCCTCCATATCTACATTAAACATTCACCATCAGAAACTGGAATTTCACCAAATGTTTGAATTAATTATAAAACTACAGTGCCTATCTCAAATAATGGCCATGGTCTCTATTGGAGCCTGGGTGTGCAATTCTGTTCACAGAACAGTGTTCAAACAAATACATGCCTGGGCTATTATTGGACGTTTTATGATGGCGCAATCTTCAAAGAGTCAGGGAGAGGGAATTCGAGAGTGCTTTATCACTTACTTTATGAGGGGTGAGAGAAAGGAAGGGCAGACTAGAGAATTAATTTATACCCCCATTATACAAGGATGTCGCTTGCCAAAAAAAAGTGTGCTTCTGCTTGTAGCGATCAACTCACACACATACACGTTTTCTGCAACTTATAGATAAAACCTTCTTTTTTTGTTGCCGTTATAACCTTGTCTGTTAACCTAGTGTTATATGCCATGAAAACCCAGATCTAATATTCAAAATATATAAAATGCCAGATGGACTGCATTTATACAGCACATTCCTTCAAAGTGCCACACACACACACACACACACACACACACACACACACACACACACACACACACACACACACACACACACACACACACACACACACACACACACACACACACACACACACACACACACACACACACAATGCAAGGCTCTACTGTTCTGTAGATCCATCGGATAGTGATATTCCCAAATGGATAGCAGTGTTCTATGTTGGGACATAAGCTCCTAAGCTCTGGATGGACCCTTGAATCCCCCCAGGGCCCCTTGGAGGCATACTGTATGGGGCCCCGCAGGGCGTGTGTGTGTGTGTGTGTGTGTGTGTGTGTGTGTGTGTGTGTGTGTGTGTGTGTGTGTGTGTGTGTGTGTGTGTGTGTGTGTGTACGTGCATGCGTGTGTCTGTTTGGTGGACTGTATGTGATCTGCCACAGGATTTCCATTTGGCTGTTATTAACAGATATGTTTATAGCTGTGGTTCACTTGTTGCCAGCATTGGCACCATGACAACGGTCGCCATGACATGTCTGTGACCTGTTCAGTGGTGTAAAATAACTAAAAAATGTAAGTAATGTACTTAAATACAATTTTTAGGTGTTTTTACTTTACTGGAGTGTTTGCAATTTTCAGAGGCAAATATTGTACTTTTACTCCACTGCAATTATTTGAAAACTTTAGTTATAGTACTAGTTACTTTGTAGATTTTGATTATCACACAACATACTGTACATTACCCACTTCAGCCCTATATACATTTAGGCGATTTGAAAACAGACAATCTACAAGCTCACAATGTGTTGCGATGTGACACATTGTGAGCTTGTGAAACGCGACATTCGAACTGCACAATAAGTACTTTCTACTTTCGGTACTTTAAGTACATTTTGATGTCAATATATTGCATACAGTACAATACAATGCAAGAGTATTTCTACATTGCAGTATTGATACTTTTACTTACATTGTCCACCACTGGACCTGTTCCAAACAGCTGTCAGGCATTCCTTTTTGGTCCCTTGTCCCTTGTGTGTCCCTCCCTTTCAGCACAACAAACCAGGAATTCAAACTGTTACATGACACGCGGATTCCCCAAATTGACTTAGGCCACGGACCCCCATATAAGCCTGGCCCAATTGTTTACATAATTGCCATGAGATTGTCTCGCAATTATCTTTGCATAATTACCAGATATAGTTTCCATTCATCTGCATAAAATGAATCCATCAGTTACATAAAGAGTGGCCACACTATTTTAGATTTTGCAGTTGCAATCATGTAATCCACACAATAAAACCACCATATTTACACTTCCAGACCACTTAAATGATTGTATTTCTTTAACAGTGAGGTCACCACCTTTTTCCCCTCAACTCTAAAACTCTTCAAAGCGACGTGTCACAAAGTGATGCATTGTGAACTTGTAGATCTGCAAGTTTCAGTGAATATTCGCCAACATGTTGGGGAGGAATGATAAATCTGATCAGTCCCATCTTTCCATGTCCCCCTGACAGGCCGCCAACAAGCTCCTGGATGAGTTGTGTCACCTGTCGTCCCAATCTCTGATATCACTGGACACGGCGGAACACTTCCAGGTCATCAAACTACTAGGGGCGGGGTCATATGGCAACGTCATGCTGGCCGTGCACAAGAAGAGAGGTGAGGGAGAAACAATATTGTCCACACAACATGGTTCATATTTATTTTACATTCAGCCATCCATCTTCATCCGCTTTATCCGGAGTCACGCAAAGTCACGCTGAAACAAAAGAGTATATGGACACAATATGTCCATATATGGGCATTCCCAGGTGTGGGCTTAATATTGATGGCATCAGGATCTCCATATATGGGCATAACAGGGACAAGGACAGAATTAATTTGCAAGTGTGACTCGCATTGCGACAACCACACTGGTTATCATGAGACTGACACAATATGTCCATATATGGGAATTCCCAGATATGTGCTTAACTCATTTAATGCCACCCTTTCACCACTAGAGGGCGCCCAGTGGCCATAGAAAATCCCATAGAGATATGCTGGTATATGCAGAAGCCCTGCAGCCATGACTTGCCTGAACACTTTCCTTTGTGCATGTACAGGAAGAGGATGAAGTTAGCTTGAAGTTAGCTATTGGCTACCAAGCATTTTAGAAGCCTTATTTTCGTCAACTTAGCCATGATTAAACCTTGCACACCTCATGCATGGGAAAAAAACAGAAGAATGAGCTCTAAAAAATCCATTGGAGTGGATTTGTGCAGTTTGTTCACAGCTTTCAAACAAAAAAATCCGATTGGAAATCCGTTCAGGCATTCTTGAGATAATAGCCATTATGTTTTACATGTTATGTAAACAAACATGGCTGCCCTGTATGTTAGATGGGGTTGTATGGGGGTGGAACATGCAACATCGCGATTGAAATCATGTTCACTAGATTTGATGGGGTCCAAAAAAAAAATTCAAAAAAATGTTTTTCAAAAAAAAAATGATTTTTTTTTTTTTTTTTTTATCCCGAATTTATTCGGGATTGGCACTCTGGGCCCTCATAATAATCCCGAGTAAATTCGGGATAGGCACTCAATGAGTTAATATTGATGACATCAGGGATCTTGGCCATATTTGGAGCGTGACATGAGGCGTGATGCACGCACGCACATGATCTGCAGGTTTTCATACTAAATGCGACCTTACTGCCGCAATAAGTAAGTGACAAATACAACGCTTCTTGCTTCTTGATTCTCTAGGCACTCCCATGGCCCTGAAGTTCTTCCCCCGTCACTCTACGTCTCTGTTCTCCTTCCTGAGGGAGTACAACCTGTCCCTGTCCTTCTGCACCCACCCGTCCCTGACCAGAGCCCTGGGCATCGTCTACTACACCCCTTCACACTACGTCTTTGCTCAGCAAGCCGGCCTCTACGGAGACCTCTTTGAAGTCATTGAGCCAGAGGTAAAACATACATACAGTACATACACTAGGGCACTGTTTCTGAAACCATTTCATTTCAAGGACCCCCAGAGACCCCCATAACTCTGAGAGTGCACAAATGGAACCTGTTTGGTTTGACAGGTCCATTTGGCTCAGCTTGTAAAATAAGCAAAAATAAGATAGCTAATTCTATTTTTGTATTGCAACCTATTTTCATTTTGAATACATGACATTTTGACTTGCCCATTGGTGTGCCTTAGGCTTAGCCACACAAATGTTTGACTATCCAGTCACCTTCTTAGCTCTCCTATACTGTACTATCTGTCTCAATAACGAGTCTGACACAATCCTAGTGGAAGACTGCGACCAATCATTTCATTATTTCTCAAAGTTAATATGTACATCTTCTGTTGGATTTTTTTTAATGGATTTCCCTCTGTTCTCCCCAGGTGGGTATGGAGGAGGGCCGCTGTCAGAGGGTGGTGTCCCAGCTGTGTGGAGCTCTCTCCCACCTCCATTCCCTGGGGTTTGTCCACAGAGACCTCAAACCGGAGAATGTCTTCCTCTGCGACGCTGCCTGCCGCTGGGTCAAACTGGGAGACTTTGGCATGGTGGGTGATTAATAATAGTTTCATTATAGAAGCATAACAAAGGCTAACATCATGGGTGGGATGATGGCACAATAGAGCAGGGGGCATGGCCTTTCACCAAAATATACTGGTGGTCCGGGCACCCTAGGCTGCAATGCCAGTTCGAATCCTGTTCCCCACAACCTTTGCTGCGTGTCACCCCAACGTTCTCTCCCCATTACCTGTCAGTCTACTGTCCTAATAAAGGCATAAAACCTCCAAAATAAAAATGTTATGGCTTAGAGTCTGTGAATATTAGAATAAAACCGAAGGATCTGTAAGTCGAGAATAAAATATGGCAATAGCCAATGAAGCAAATTTTCCTCCTTCATCCTTTGTCCAACTGCAGGTGAAAGCCACAGGAACGCGGGTCCCTGAGGTTTGGTACAGCTCCCCTTACTGCACCCCCGAGGCAGAGGTGGCCAAGGGCAACTCCGACAGCTGGAGCAGCACGGATGACGAGCAGAACGAAGACGAGGAGGCGGAGGAGAAGAAGAAGGAGAAGAAGAAGAGAGTGTGGGCGACGGTGGATCCCAGCACAGACTGCTGGGCGCTGGGCATCCTCGCCTACGCCATGCTCACCGGCGGCCTGCCGTGGGCCGAGACCACGTCCGGCAACCGCTCGTACCAGAAGTACAGCGAGTGGTTCGAGAGCGCCACGGGCCCGGACGACGCCTTGGACGTGTGGGGAGAGGGGAACGTTGTGGACAATAACAAAGACGATCTGAGCGGAGAGGAGCTGGGCAAGAAGGACTCGTCCCAGGCGCCCCCCGCCGCCCCGCAGTTTGCCTGCTTCACCCCGCTGGCCTGCTCCCTGTTCCAGCTGCTCCTGGACCCCCGGCCCAGGCACCGTGGGCGGGCAGAGGACGCGCTGGCCTACCTGGGAGGGGAGTGGATGAGGGAGAACGAGAGGGCACGCCTGGAGGAGGAGGAGAGGCGGGAGAGCCGAGGGGGAGGAGGGGCCATTTGTAACGTGAAAGAGATGGAGGGGAGAGGAGAGAGATGAGATGAGCGGCAGATTATCAACGACATCTTCGTCATTGTTTAATCATCTCTGTTTGATCATCAATAATGTCACTTTGAGCATCATTAATGTGTCCTAACAAACTAGTTTGGTAGCAGTTTATTAATAAGAAAAAGAATAATAAGAAAACTGCCGGGAGAATCAATGTAGAATAAATCCTCTACAGTGACTCAACTGCAACATGCAACAAATGGCCACAGCCACGGGACTTTAATTGTTACCATGAGAAGCACTAAAAGTTTGGATGTTTTTCTTTTTACTAAAAAAAAAAATATTTTACATTTGTAATAGTTTAAAAAAGATTTCCCCTGGACTATATTTATCAACAAAACTGGGCTATCAAACGGCTGCTGGGGATAGCGTAGTAGAATTCTCAACGGTGGAGACATGTGTCCTCAGTTGAAGCGATATGAGTTCTTGTTACAAGAGACCTACTGGCTTACTTGCCTACATCAGCAAGCATAACTATGACTTCTTGAGTATAAATATAGCATCTATATACTACTGTAGGCCTATATAGAATGCGGTCTATGTGGCAGTAGCAGTAGAATATGCCGTACCTACTTTAAGCACACTTTTACACTGTGATGTGTTGTGAGCTTGCCGATTTTGAAACATATTACTTTAGTTAACTCTAGTTTTTCACCTATAATAACATGCCCAGGGTTAAGTTAACTTTTTAAATTCAAGAAAAGTTATATTTTTCACAATAACCATTCCACGTGAATGTTTTTTTAACACTTCTCTACACACTATTAAACAACATTCAAAGCCATAGAGACATAGGTACCGGAAATATATTGGATATAAATAAGAAATGTATTTTATGTAAATAAAATACAGCTTCTGATGATGTATGTACAGGGCGCTAGGATCCTCCAGCATTCCCTTTTCAGCGTTCCTTCCGCATATAATAGAGAAATGCTGTAATGACAGCAGAAGCTGCAAGTGTATAAAACATACTACTAAAGTATGTTACACTGTTTGACAAAAGAATGTAAATACCTTTTTTTTAATGCTTATGCATGTTAACTCTATTCAAAAGCTCTTTGGAGAATGTATGTACTTTTTTTGTTAAAAGGTTTAAGCTATTCTGATGATGCAATAGAGTGTTTGTTCAGTAACAGGGGTCTCTGTGTCTCTCCAGGTCTCTAATAAACAGAAAATAGTACATTTTCGGGTGGGTGGCCAATCTTCAGGCAACCAGGGGAAAGTACCCATTTCAGCTTCAATTTGATAGTATTCCAATTCCAATTTTGTCTGCTTATTTCTTGTGTCATCATTTCCAAATTCATCTGTTTATCATGTGTGCTGTGTGAGTTCTAACTCCTGATTGGATACAATTGGACTTTAAAATGTATTTTTTTCTGTTTAATCTAATGAGTACTATCAAAACATAAAGCGATTCAACGCTCATTTTAAAGTATTTTTAGCACACATTTAGCACAGTTTTATAGCACTATGTTGGCAGCTAAGACAACAGGAGTCTGTGATTTGGTGATTAAAGCCTGATTCATACGTCGGCGGAGTCAACGCACGGTGGTGTTGCGGGTTGAAAATACCAGACCTACAAGCTCATAATGCGTTGTGGATGTGGCCCGTTATGAGGTTATAGGTCGGATCGTTTTTTCATGCGTGCATAAATTATGCATAAGCTGATAGTTTCTTTTCACACTCCTCCAGCACTTACGTAACTAAGCTAACCTTTATTCTGTCACTTTGTAACTCTTATTGTGTATGTTATGTGTATGTTTTAAACTGCATTTTTATTTTTAAACACTGTTCATAAAAATATGTCTTCATGTCGATTGAATACATTTTATTGCGTAATATATAGTAATAGTTTATATTGTAGTAAAATACTGCTAAGCCGTTTCAAAGAATGTGGAATGCACAGTGGAATGTAAACTGAAGCTATGAGATCAAATCAATAAATACAGATTTTCTTTTAACACCTTGATTGGGTCAGTCAGTATTATCATGAAAATGTGATACATGACTTATTGCATTTTGAAGGACATAATGATGGACATGCTTGGACACAGAGTCACAGAGACACTTAAACGCACTTGCAAACACAAGCACGTCCAACACACACACACACACGATCTGACACTAAATTTGACCTGAAGGTCAAGATTCAATTTAGCCCCGAGCAAGCAGGCTGGTTCTATTAGTTCAATGGTAAAAATGTTCTCACTTTTGCAGGAAACCGGGTTCAAATCCAGGATGGAATAGGAAAGTTACATAGTGCAGTTTTAAATACTTAAGCCCTATAGATATACTTTGTCGTACAATAGCGAAAATAACAGCTTTACAAGCACACAACGCATTAAATTGTGTTGTGAGCTTGTACAGTGCATCTGCTTTTTTCTCAATTTTATGATAAAGAAATTAAGGATGATATTATGAAACGATTGACATAAAACGTTGCACGCACAGTCCCAGTAGGCAAGGAAGAAACTATAAAAGTAGTATTTTATTTTATTCAACATTTTTCACACTTTTGAAAGCCAAACACATTGGTTGAATCTGCCGTCTTCAATCATCATCACAAATGGCTTTTTTTCCACACTATATATTGGCAGGAACTGATATACCTTTTTGATATCGGGTGACTGCATAGTATACCGATATTGCATTTTTAAGGCTGATATTGCCGGTATGATGTAATCGTGCACGCTATGGTACAGAGTGTGCTAATTTAAGTTGCCTTTCCGTGTCTGTTTGTTTTAAGCAACTGTTAACGCTGTCCGCCAGCCCAGCGCACATCTGATCTGTCACGCTTCTCATGCCGTGGAAAAGGGAAGTCAGCATGTCATTCTGTAACTGAGACGGGAATTAGGTGAGGGTGTTGGGGTGACAGCATGGGTGAGGTGGGGGGGGGGGGGGGGGAGACAGGGAGAGAAGTTGGCTGAGGAAGTTGGCTAAGATAGAGGGGAGAGAGAGAGTAGGCCTACATGGAAGAAGAAGATGGGGAATAAATAAAGCGACATTCCCACCGGGCACGATAACTATATCGATAACTATATCGTTCACCTTTGTATTATTATTATTATTTTTTTTTAAGATTTGTTTTTGGGCTTTTTATGCCTTTATTTGATAGGATAGTAGACTGACAGGAAATGGGGAGAGAGATGGGGAATGACATGCGGCAAAGGTCGTCCGGATTGGGAATCGAACCGGCGACGCCAGCAGGCATCTTAGCCTAGTATGTGGTATGCGCCTTGACCACTAGGCCAGCGGGCGCCCCCACCTTTGTATTTTTTTAATAGTCTGTGTGAACACTTCCATCCACTTGATGATTTTTAAAACTATCTAACTATTAATTTAGCGAATGTCTGTCCGCCGTCTGTCTGTCGTACTCTGACGTCATACAGTACTCTGACGTCATAGTAATGACATCACAGACTGACCTGGACCGGCCAATGGGCACTCCAACATGGAACGCCATATATGGGCATAAAGATCTGCCCAATGGGCACTACAACATACACCATATGGGCATAAAGATCTGCCCAACGGGTACTCCTACGTTACTTCTGAGACTCCTACATTCAATCCCTCAGATACTGTGCACACACCCCTGTTCATGGATACTTATGAGTTATGACGTTCACTCTACTACATTTCAAAGACAAATTGTGTCCTATTTCAAATAGTGAGAATGTACTGTGAACATCAGCTGCTGTACAAGCTCATAACGCATCGCGATGCAACACATTGTAGATCTACTATTTGCAATATCATTTACTATTTTATTGGTTCTTTTTTCAGGAATATCTCTCTTTTGGGACAATATCAAACTTTTAATACAGCAATGCATTGATATCAACCGATTAAGACCTGAAATCCTAATGGTTTTCTGAAAAACGTATGTTTCTTTATCTGTGGTGCTCAAAGTTTTTAATGTCAAGGACCCCTAGAATTATATATGTATCTGACCACATCTCAAAATATTTTGTTCCAGGGACCCCCCAGAAGCAAAGATTTTAGTTAAATTATTTTGAATATATATTCATAGATTTGCACAAATGTTCATGTTTTTTCAAAAACAGCAGATGTACAAGCTCATAGCTCTATGAGCTTGTATATCTGATATTTTTGAATAGCCAAAGTATAAAAAAATAATGGTTAATGCAATGTATTGATATATTAAAAAAAGCTACTTTCACTTGCAATATGTGCACCAGAGTATCTAGACTTTGACTCAAGTGCTGGGGGTTGAGTATGTGGTCCAACCGTTGCCAACAGGAGAGTGAGTGTAAGACTGAAGAAAGATGAGTGCGAGAGCATGCGGTCCAAGAATGCTCAGCTACTGCTCGGCCTAAATAAAGCTGGATGTGTAAATCACTCATTAATGGGAAGACAAATAAATCGTGCTAATGGCTCTTGTACGTGCCCTGTGAGCCCCTCTCCCTCTGGGACCTTTATGTGGATGGCATGGTGGTGTCTAGGCTTACCACTGTCTAGACCAGGGTTTTTTTAAGTGGGTGACGAGGCACCCTGGGGTGCCGTGATGGCAGTCCAAGGGGTGCCGCCAGATAATTTGATAATATTTGGAATTCCTTTGGACTTAAAAAAATATTTAGCATCATTTTAAACTTGAAGTACAAAGTTATTTTCAGTCAGTTCTAATCAAAATGGCTATTATCTCAACGTTTCCCTCGCAATATAATCGCTAAAATATGGCATAAATATAAGGTGTTGGGAGTGAAAATTATGAATATAATGTAGGGGTGCCTCGGATGAAAAAAATATATATTTATAGGGGTGCCCTGAGCTAAAAACGTTTGGGAACCCCTGGTCTAGACCACGGTGGTTCCTAAACTATTTAGCTTGTGACCCAATTTGATTTGAGCTTGTATGAGCTTGTATTTGAGCTTGATCAGCTATTTATACTATGTTATTATATAACCTATTTTTTATGTAAGTTTGGAGTTTATTTTCTTTACTTTTTTTAATATTTTGTAATAATTAAAAAGCATCGTAGGAAACAAAACAAAAAGGGATATTTACACCCACTTTTTTGGAAACAGTGGTCAAGAAACTGCAATGTGCACTTATACAGACCTCTGCGCGAGCGTGTGTGTGCATGCAATCGTAGCGTGTCTGATCAGAACAGATATATTGGAGTGACACAAATGTACATGCATGTAGCGTATAGATCATCCAATGTTGTGCAATCAGTTGCTGCTATTTTTGGATTTGGCTAAAATGGTCTAGAATGCAATGTGCTTTCCCACTGTATAACAGCATATCATTGCCGTCATGCTAAAACGTCACACAAAAATATCAAAAGTAGCAGATCTGCAAGCTCGAACATCAAGCTTACGTAGATCTGCTAGATCTTTTGCTATTTTTTAATTTAAATCCTTAAAAGTAACAGTTTTGGACTTAATGAGGTTTCTACTCGACAGAGACGATATGCTGTATCAAAATTCATGCCAAGGACCCCCAAATTGACACTAATTAGCCCACGGACCCCCATTTGAATAGTTATGCCAGGGACCCCCAGTTTGACATTCATTAGGCTACGGATCCCCAGTTAATGGTGTTTCTATTTCTGAGATCCCAATTCATGTTGTAAAATCAATGTTAATTTAACTCTGAGTGTGTACAAATGGAAACAAATAGACCCGTTAGGGAGTGTAAGGTTGTACACTCTCTGAGTTCCATTTGGTTCCTAACTATAATTTAGCTGGGAACCCCTTGGAACTCCCTCAAGGACCCCTGGTGGTCCCCAGACCCCACTTTGAGAACCAATGCTATATATACTATATACTCTGTAGCAGTTAAGGGTTTGGTG
The DNA here is from genome assembly GCF_963921795.1 of Nannobrachium achirus. NCBI lineage: Eukaryota > Metazoa > Chordata > Actinopteri > Myctophiformes > Myctophidae > Nannobrachium > Nannobrachium achirus. The sequence continues at coordinate 40,745,858 of NC_137819.1, read as the reverse complement.
TCTTGCACACACAAACACAGGCTGAACACAGACTTTCAAATGGCTGATATGTACTGTACAGTATGTAGGGCTGAAGTGGTTAATGTGTGTTTTATAATAATTATCAAAATCTACAAAGTACCTTGTAACTATAGTTTTCAAATAATTGTAGTGGAGTAAAAGTACAATATTTTACTCTGAGATGCAGTGGAGTGGAAGTGTAAAAGTACAGAAAATTGGAAATACTCCTGTAAAGTATGAATACCTCAAAATTAAGGATGGATATTGGCGGATGGGTATTGGCAAGAACCTCACAATACGTATCACGATACTTGGGTCACGCTACGATTGTATCACAATATATTGCAATGTGATACATATTGCGATATATCGAGATTAATCATATCAAGATGAATCACTGGAAGGCGAACTACTATGACATCTAGAGGAGCGGAGTGCCAGGACTGGACTTCTACCATTGGTTTCTATGCACGGGAAGTTGGGAACAGAGTTCCTTGTCTCCAAAAGAATTGCGATACTAACTGGAGTATAGATACAGTATTGGGAAATAAAATATTGCAATATATTTTGCCCATCTCTACTCAAAATTGTACTTAAAATGGTCAAAATAAATGGTGCATTTATATAGCGCTTTTATCAAAGCTTTACATAGAATGTGCATTACATTCACCCATTCACACACACATTCATACACCGATGGCGGAGGAAACCATGCAAGGCACCAACCTACTCACTGGGAGCAACTAGGGGTTCAGAGTCTTGCTCAAGGACTCTTCGACATTAACTCAGAAGGAAGTACCATATTCGAACTGGGAACCCTTCAGGAACCCTTTGTGCTCTAATGACGGTTTCTCTACGCCTGAGCTATGCCGCCCCTTAATTAAGTACAGTACTTGAGTAAATGTACTTTAGTTACTATACACAACAGCTCCCTGAAGCTTATAAGTGCAATATGTCCCCCAGAACGAGCAGGGATTAGACTGTGGGCCAGTGTGGGGGACAAACCCCAGTGTAGGACATGAAGCGTATGGATTGCGGCTTAATGCCACAGCAAACCTGACCTTGGACACTCAGAAAAGTACACATGCTGCTGGGTCATTTAGACATGCTGCTGGGTCAGATTTCCTGTCACCACCTCCAGGATTTATGTAATGAGCAGCATGCATGCATACAATTGTCTGTTTCAATTGTAAGGATTCTTTTCAAACCAGCCAGCCTGGCTGGCGTCCCTATTTTGGGCATGTCAATATACGTGTGGACATTTCTCAACATATTCAAGAAGAACATCAACACATTTCAGAAATATATACAGTATATATTTTTTGAATTCAGAGATTAAACTTGTACATTTTGTAAAAAAAAGATTCAAGTATTAAAGTCTATAAACTCTAGCCAGCAGGTGTGTGCAGACAGGTCGCTCAAAATGAGAGCGAATACCAACATAATTACATTGGGTAATTTTGGCACATTTCTAGGCAAGGGGCGCTACCAACACGTTTAGTTGTGTTGTTTACAAGTTGTACCTTGATAACAGAAGGGGAGAAATGCTCGACCGAAGTTAGATTTCCGAACCTTTTTTTTTCTTTGTATACATTTTTATCCTACAATTTTGTAACCAGAGATCGGTCAGGGATTCTTCCTGCCAGATGGAACACGGCTCATTAATCTTGTGAGACAGAACCCGTCAATTAGCAGGCTTGTTACGGGCGGACAGTTTGATTGTGGTACAGTATCATGTGTTCACAGCCATGGAGTGGATGTGGTTGAAAGAGTCCAGGGGGTCTATGGAGCTCCACTTCTGACATTTCACCTGATATACTGTATGTGGCCAATGATACTCTATGTGTCCTAAAAGCATGTAAGGGTTATGTAAGCATGTGTGCATGCCTGTCTAGACAAATCACAAATCCTGTCATTTAAGTCACACTGCAAAGTGCATTTAGACCTATACAGACCGAGTGTGTGTGTGTGTGTGTGTGTGTGTGTGTGTGTGTGTGTGTGTGTGTGTGTGTGTGTGTGTGTGTGTGTGTGTGTGTGTGTGTGTGTGAGAGACTTTATTTCATTTTTGAGCGTCTCCAATGCGTGACTGTATGTTTAACTATGTTACTATGTGCAGTATGTATGTTTGTCTGCAGCATAAGCTGTCTCATAAGCTGTCTCACACTCTACACACACACACACACACACACACACACACACACACACACAAAAATCCAAGAAAGAATACACCTACAGTATAAAGGTCCGTACACACCGGCGAATTAGCGAAGCATCGCGAATAAGCAAACCAAAAAGGCAAAGAATTCGCGATTCTGTGCTGGCTGCATGGCTCACATAACTCATCACAGCAGAGAAGACACCACGGCCACGGTTCACTGTTCCCCCACAGACAGGCTCGCAGCAGCAGCAGCAGTAGTGGTGTAAAGTAACTAAGTACATTTTGTAGGTATTTGTACTTGAGTCCAACTTTCCTTCTACTCCACTACTTTCGGATCCTATTATTTTTACCCAACTATTTATTTTAAAACATTAACCCATACTTTTACCAGTAAGACATTCGAGTACTTTTTCCACCACTGACCACAATACTAGCAAGCAGCCACACACAGGAGACGTTCCCCTCGGCCTCAATGCACAGGGATGGTCTCTCGACCATGTCCCCTCTCTCTCTTTTAAAAGGATAGAGTGAGCTTGCATTGATACACAGAGAGAGAGGAGTTCACCAGCGAATGTTCGCTAAATTCAACACAAGGGCGAATAAAAAACAGACGCCTTTTCGCTTTTTCGAAATTCGCGTTTGGTGTGGAAGCTTCCATTGACTTTCTACGTTTAAAAAAAAAAAAGCGAGTTATACGTTAATTCGCTATTCGCTAATTCGCCCCCGGTGTGTACGGACCTTAAGTCACCATTAACACACACACTGTGTTCACACACACTGTGTTCACGACACAAAAGTCCTTACTCTATAACTTTTGTGTTGCATCTCCCTTTGAATGGGAGCAGGTTGCCTAATTTCCAATGTATGTTCACCTATTGAGAGACACTAGTGAAGCAGAGAGGGGGCAGCATTATCGTTGTTGTCGGGCAGAAGCCTCTGAAGTCAACTCCATATTCAAACTTTATGTGTTTATTCGTAAATTAACATGGCCACTTGATCATGCTACATCAAAAGTAGCAGATCCACAAGCTCGAAAATCTGCTACTTTTGATACTTTTGAGTTCGAATGCTGAAAAGTAATAGTTTTGGTCATAAGAGGTTTCCACCCGACAAAGACGATGTGAGAGACACAACAGTCGGAGGTGAAAATGGGAGTGAAAATGAGTGGACAATATTACCAGGCAGAAACATAAAGAGTCCCGAATGACCATACAAGTTCTGCAGCTCTGAGAGTGTACACATTTTGGAAAATGTGTACACTCTCAGAGTTATGGGGGTCCTTGCAAATAAAACATTTGAGAACTACTAGTGGACTCATGTGCCATAGTATCATAGTAAATCAGTGTCATACATATTCTGAAGAAAACATGGAGACCTGGAGATTAATTGGGTATTATGATCAAAATAAGAACATTATAAACGTGTGTAAAACAGAAAATCTAAAATTTCAAATGGACAAGGCCAAGTCTTTCCCACGGACATATTGTTGACCCATGTATGTGGTGCATGGTTCACAACAATGTTTTTCAAAATGGTCAGGCACATTAAACCTCTACTTGGTTCAAAGCAAAAGAACAGAATGCCAATGTCAAAGCCACATTTGGGTCTCTTAACCCTGCTGGTTGAGGGAGGCTGGATTCAAAGACACCTCAGGCGCTGTTTTTAGACTATCTATGGCGCAAGGTGGCGCAAGTTCGAAAGTGCATTGGCTTAAGTGCATTCGTGACTTACTGTACACAATGCATGCGCTGCCGGTCGCAATTACACTTGCGATGCACTTTTTGCCATTTTGCGGCAGGTGTGAGATAAGAGCCAATAACATGCCATCGTCTTCAGATTGAGAGGTCAGTAATATGAGCACTGTGGGTGTACAGTTTTATTGGACATCACGTCTGGCAAACCTCCCAGCACCATTCAGTCAAGGTTTGCTAATGTTAGTAACTTTTGTAGTCGGCTCTCAGTTAGTCACGCAGGCATTTCTACTGCAACAGTAGGAGCTGAAAACAACACGCAGAACACTCATAATGACGTGCGACAGCAAGGCATTCCACATTCTTACAAACGCATGCAAAGGGAGCGGAGAGCGAGCCAGCTTCTACTAAGAATATACAGTAGACTAGAGGCAGAATTTGAAGAACTGCTAGAACTGTCAACAGTATGTGGCAGTGGTGGAAAGTAACTAAGTAATACTTGAGTATGTAAAAGAAATCTACTTTATACTTCTGCAGTTTTTACTCCTTTGCTAGCCTACTAGACCTGTGCCCATTGGGTACAGGCCTACAATGGGACTGGCAGTTTAAAATCCTATAGCGCAACCTCTGGCATACGTACGTACAGAGATTCGGTCTATTTATTGTAAGATTTGAAAACATTAGTTAGAAGTTACTTTGTAGATGTATATTACTAGAAGTTTGCGGCCCTTTGGGCCGCAAAAGTCTAGAGTTCAGGCCGCTGCGCGGCCTTCACCGCCATGTTGCGGCAGTGTGGTGTGTGTAATGGCCAAATATGGGTAATTCTTTTTTTGAGAAAAAAAAGTTTTTTGAAAAAAAAAAAGTTTTTTGAAAAAAAAAAGTTTTTTGAAAAAAAAAAAGTTTTTTGAAAAAAAAAATTTTTTGAAAAAAAAAAAGTTTTTTGAAAAAAAATTTTTTTGGGGAAAAAAAAACATTTTGGGGGAAAAAAAACGCTTGCGCACACACACACGCGCACGCACGCACACACGCACACACACACACACACACCCCTCTGTTGTAATTCGATACTCTACTCTGCTCAGCTCCTCTCCCCCCTCCCACCCCCTCCCTCCCTCTGTAACTTGATACCCTGATGATCAGTTTCAGCACTGTCCAGAATGTTCAGAATACTATGTCAGGACTGGCTGCTCTGCGTGAGGCGAGATGTTGTTAAATTGAAATAAATGCGGTTCAAAGAGTGGCATTTTTAAAATGTGGACAGTTGTAAATTTTCACGTTTGTTCGACGTGGTGGCTATGTTTGTGAGAGGTGTTTGTGAGAATATGTAGCTAAACATTCTGGTTTAGGTTTGCCACCAATTGCTCCAGTATAGATGCTTGATTGTTTTAAAAACACATATTAACCAATAAAGGCAGGCATTGACACTAAGGCTTTTAGGTTGCCTGACTGGATAAGTGCTCATTTGAGAGGAGACGCAACCGTCTATGAACACAACATGAGATGATATCTGTCTAAACACCTGAACGTGGCCAGCACACTCCTTTGTCTTCTGATCTGTGGAATGTAACAAGTGTGAAACCATAGACATATTCAATCATAGCTACTGTATGTAGGTATTTGGAGGTATTGAGCTATGACATATTTTATCGCACAGCGCCAGAAAGTAACGAAATAAGTGTTAAATTGAGCGGTAATTAAAATCGTATCTATCATTTTATAATGGACGATTTACTTTTCGGGCAAGTGCTGCTGAGAACTTAGTGCAGTAGGGGCGAGATCATTTAGCGACCTACAACTGGGTTGCAACCTGGTCGGTAGTTTTCACCGACTGGGTTGCTAAATCTACCGACTGGGTAGTTGTAGGTCGCTAAATGATCTCGCCCTCTCTCCCTTAGTGTCCCTTGAAAGGTATATTCTAGATTTAGTTGAAAAAAAAAAATACTCAAAATAGCAGATTTAAAAGCTCACATGATCTGAAATGGCAAATCTTTGAATAGCAGCAGCGCGTGCGCAATGAGGGCCTCTCCAACTCTTTTTCCCGGGCTGAATCAGGGGCCCAGCATGTCCCTGGTCTCATGGGCATTAGTGCAAGAACAGTTTCCGTGGTACAGGCAGTTCCAGTGATAATGATGACTGACTGCTATGCTCATCACTGGACACAGAGATATGGTACATGTAACAGATCCGATGTCTGGAGCAAACCAGGAATTCTCTCTTGAACTCAATTAATTTTCATTACAGTAGGTGTTGATATGGTTTGTATCAAGTTGAACTAAGATTAGAGTTGTTTACCAAAGTCTTCTTGAGTGAACAGACAGTCAGCCAGCAAGGCTCTCTGTCCGACCTATTGGTCTCCTGTGTGATTAGGGCCTACGTGATAAAGCCACAATCCTGAAGTTTTTTCTCTCAAATTTATATAACGCGTTTCTAAGTACCCAAAGACGCTTTACATGGGGGGCAGGAGAAAACAAAAGAAAACCATCCTATTATGAGGGGGGAAACACTAAGAAAAGGCTAAGACTAAGGAATAAAATCAATAGTTAGCTGGGTTATTGAAGGGAAAAGGCATATTGAAGAGGTGGGTTTTGAGAGCGGCTTGGAGGGTTGGGGGCTTCTCTGAGAGTTTTTGGGAGTGCATTCCATCCATCAATGTAGGCCTGTCATTTTGATGGATTCATCTGGACCACAGCGACCGGGCATAAATCTCAAAAGGAGCAAAGACCTAATAGAGTGTGTGTGTGTGTGTGTGTGTGTGTGTGTGTGTGTGTGTGTGTGTGTGTGTGTGTGTGTGTGTGTGTGTACTGTTTTTTGATGTATTGTTTTGTTTGTAATAAATTATTTTGTAATTTAGATCTATAAACCATGTACATAGATTTCCTGGTAGAGTAGAAACAGAGATGGTCACTGTTGGTAAGGTACCTACCAATTCCCAAAACTTAAGAATGCTTAAAATATTTCTAAGCAGATGAATTATAATTGTTGGTGTTACCACTTTCAGTTGAGTTTTGACTTGTGGAATGAATCTTTAAAGGGTGACACCTTAGAAGTTAGCACTGTTTAGAAAGGTGTTGGACATCTCATCGCAGAACAGATGGATGAGGATGAGATCACACTGGGAAGCCACCCGCGGGCTCAGCTTGAGCTTGAGTGTCGCATCATGCACCGTCCAGAAGTGTGTCGTATTTCACGATTTAACGATTTTGCGATTTATGCTCGGCCGCTGTGATCCAGATGGATCCATCAAAATGACAGGCCTTGATGATTAGGAATGGGATGCTCAGTTTGGGTTACAGCACAACACACACAAACAAACCGTCACACGCACACACGCATGCACGCACACACACACTTTCATCCACACACTGACAGAAGTATGCAAACAACATCTATTCAAGTGAGCATAATCAGCATATATGCATTAAAATACAGACATGCACACGTTACACACACACAGAACATAATACGGTACATGTTTGCATGTGAACACACTGATGACACACTGCATGCATGCCCACAAATACTTGCTCACACATGTGCATGCACGCACATACGCACAGTCGCATACACAGTTCATTCAGCAAATGTACAAATAAGGGCAGGTTAGTGTTTTTCACACACAAGCAAACAAAAACTACATATATGCATGGGCACACGCACGCACGCACGCACGCACACACACACACACACTCTCACACACCCAATATTTAGACAACTACAGTTTAAACCGATAAGGTCTCTAGTCTATTTTAGCACGCAGACCTGATCTTATTGGCTGTCTATCACAGAGTTGAGCGTGTTCCAAAAGATCTTAAAAGGGCAAAGGCCAGGACAGGCACAGGAGGGAAGCACAGAAAGATAAATGGTGTACGATTAAATTTATCAGATGCCATGGGCACGTTAACATGACTCTAGTTTCCTTCTGCCTCTTCCTCGGTCCATTCCTTCACCCTCCCCTCCTCGGCCTCCCCCGTGTCCCCTCCCCCCTCCCCCTTCACCACACTGAGGACATCCCCTGACCTCACATTAATGGAGCATAATATTCACAGCTTGTGCTATATAACATATACAGTACATATTAAAGGCTGTATTTTTAGCTGTGGTACTGGCCACGCCACCCCACAGTCTGTCTGTGGGTCAGTCGGTCGGTATGTATGTACTGTATGTCTGTCGTTCGGACTGGCCTGTCTGCGTGTCTTCCTCAACGTTCAAGAGCCGGTCGCCCCTTGTGCGTGACGAACAACGCCAAGGACAGATGACTTTACAGCTTCTGCATGCTCACATAATGATTTACAATCAGATGTTGATGACCTGTATGAGTGGCACACATGCACACACTGCACCTTCAATCACATTAAGCACTAGTACAAAGCTTGGACAATTAGTTCTCTTCTTCGATATGTATTTATTATTTATACACTAAAAAACACCTTGACTTTGCTCATCATGAATTACACGTTACGACTTTTGTCCAGTTGGTTTAATAATCACATTTGATTTTTTTTTTTCAGGCGACTATTCCAATTCAATTCAGAAATTCAGTCGCCATTGGCAGCACATAGCAGTTAAGAAGGCAAATACAGAGGAAAGAAAGTACCGTAGGGTACGGCTAAGAGTAACAACTCAATAACTAAAGATCAACAATGTTCCAGAACTTTTGGAGTTGGACATTATGTCCCGAGTCCCCACAAATATCTCAAAACACACAAATTGTCCCGGGTTTTTCACCACAATTAAAATAATGACACTTGTTTTGAATGCTTATCATGTACTGTTGAAAAGTGCAGTCACCACTCACCAGGTATGCCAGGCACACATAAATAAATACATCAATAAATTAGTTAAAGTTATTAATTACATTTGTACTTATAAATGACATAACATTTTTAAACATGTTCTTAAAGGCACACTGCGCATGGCTTTTCTCATTTATGATGGATCTATTATCTGTCTAAACATCTTTCTATCTAGGGCGGTCGCTCCCGAAAAGGTCACTTTCTGGTGTCAGTGGAGGAGAGAGAGAGTAAGGGGAAAGTGAAGGCATGTCTAGACTCTAGACATGACGGGGGTCAAAAACAAATGACAATGTCTCACACTCTCTCTCCCTCCCTGTAGACATTGTGGTTTATCTTTGACCTCTCCTCCTACTCCCCCTCCCTCTGTCTGTCTTGTCCTGTCCTGTCTTGTCTGTCTGTCTGACTTGTCTGTCTGTCTCTGTCTAGCCATTTTGCTCCTTTGACCCCCTTTCCTTTTCCTCTCTTCCTCTCCTCTGTCTGTCCTGTGTCTGTTCAGGGCAGGACTGCATTTTCCACGTCTCTCTCCTGTGTGGTCCTCCTGTCCAATCAGCCCCCGGTATTTGTGACTAATCTCTCTCCCTCTTGACCTCGGCTCACTTCAGATGACGGCAGACGCTTTTATGTGGGTTTGTTTTCTTAAAGTATTGGGAATAACCAATTCCCATTGCCGCCGCTGTCCAGCATTTAATGTATGTCTTCTTGCATGCCTGGAATGTGTCCAGTATCTATGTGTAATGCGGTCAAGGTCAGCACCCCAGAGTATTACGTAAGAGCATTGCAAAATCGTGAGAAAGGACAATTATTAACCACAAGTACCTTACAGCATCCCTATTCTAGGCTTCTGCTTATGTCATAATAGACCAACATTTGGCAGAAAATAGGCAATCAACAAGCACTAGCTGTGAACTTGTAGATTGGCTATTTCTGCTAAAGATATGTAGGGGGGAAAGAAGGGGGGCTACCCCTGCGGGACTCTGGCCAACTATATAAGTGGGTTTAAGTGGTCATGTTACAGCAAAGATTAAAGATGCCTGCACTAGATAAGGGGTTCCATGTGGTTCACCAGTGTGTCGACACATGCTTTGAACTATTTTGGGAGTTGAAGCGCACTGTTTTTGGTCACCCCATTAGTGCAACGCTACATGACGCTACAGCAGCCACAACACTACAGACACACACACACACACACTGTAGATCCACATCACATCAGCGTTCCCATTTAGTCATTGAGTCCCAAAAACAGCTTGAATCACATTAGCACATACACAGCATACAACACAAGCAGCAGCAGCAAAGGGGGGAAAAAGCAAGGTTCCTACCTTGAGCCGTCTTCTACTTGACTTCATCAGTTGTCTAAGTGATGGCCCGACGTTGAAACCCATGGATAGAGAGAAAGCTCTCCAGTCCATCCTTGGACGAGCCCTCCAGCGGTGTCTCCAGTCATCTCCATCCTCCATACATCCGACTAGCTCGCCAGTAGTTTCCTCCCCTGCTGGGAACTCCCGGTGTCAGTGGCACCGACCAGCCTCATCATTCTCCCGGCTGCCATCTTTCCCCCCATACAGATGCTTGTTGGCAACATGTTCATCCTGGTTGATTTTAAGTACTGCATGCAGAATTCGTGTGGCCAGGGACTTCTGTAGGCCAGGTATACACAACTTTATAGTTGATGAAGCTCAGCTTGATATGGTGGGGGAGGAAGGATTTACCACACATTGGCCATTTTTCTCAGGAGCCCAGGTATTTAAAGTCAACTATTTATTTCAGGACATGACCTCCTGTTGTCTATGGGACCGGGACTGCATAGTCCAGGATTGTAATGAAGTGGAAGGGGCCAAAGCTGTCCTTCTGCAACACCGCTACCAGGAGGTCAAACTCCTCACTGTTGCCGTCTGGGGTCATCAGCATGGCCCGACTCGTGTACAGGGATCCTATGGGAGGGACACCATAAGCCTTGACTATCAGAAAGAAAGAAAGAAAGAGAGATTCATTTTCACAGCAGTAAAGTTTGTTTTATATTGAATAGTTGGCAGATATATTATCAACCAGAGCGCTAAGTACATCACGTATAGAGCAAAGTAGGCCTACTCATGTGTTTATAGAAATTAGTATTTAATCATTAGTAGGCTATTTTCAATTGATTCTAAACCAAATGAAATTCTAATAATATAATTCACATTAATGGTCTGTTAATTTAAAATTCTTAAATATATATCTGGCCTATTTAACACATAACACAGTTGTTCTCAAATGTTTCCATGCCAAGGACCCCCTTTGGTCCCCCATTTGAACATTATTTGTGCCAGGGATCTCCATAGTTAATGTTCAATATTAGGAGGATAAATCTATCTAAATCTTTCAAAAATAGACAATCTACAAGCCCACAATGCCCGCAAGCATGTGGGCGTGTACACTAGCTATTTAAATGAATATCTTAGAATTCATAAAATATAAAATAGGTAAATTAAAGTGTTAAATCTGGTTTATTAACTAATTTGGCTGGGGACCCCCTGAGGGACCCCTGGGGGTTCCGGGACCCCACTTTGAGAACCACTGACATTGTACATTTTAGACTCAACCACAACGACACACACACACACACACACACACACAATTCAGCACACAATTCAGCTCCATTTCGAAATGTTTATGCTATTAGCATGACAGCAGCTAGTAGGAAGCTAATAGCTAACTCACCTGCAAAATAACCCACTCACTCTCTGGAAAGAGAATGCATGGTTATTGTTTATGAAAACATTTCTTTGAGTGTTCTGGGGCAGTATTCACCCCCCACAACAACACTGACAACTCCTCTCAACTTACTTACAAAAGTTGTTAATTTTAGGCCATATTGTGATATAAGAAAAAGTATTTCAATGTTTGCTTACAAAACGGAACTTGTGTCAATCAATTAAACGACTCTCTTTGCATGCAGGTGTGAGGGGTAGAGTAGATGGGCGAGAAAATTGTAGCCTGGCTGAAGCTGCTTCTTTAGTTAGGGAGAGTGTAACAAGTTCAACAACCTGCACATAGTGTCTACCTAGGGAGTGTCTGACTATAACATCATACATTGTGTCTCAATTGGCTGATTTGCTTCTTATGTCTTCTTTCTTGTTGAGAAAAATACTTAAATTCAAGCACACAAAGATAATTCAACTTAAATAAGACAACAGTATGCTATTATTTCTTTGTATGATGTTAGATAGATGTAACTTTGTTCGCTGTGTTGCAAAATTGCATTGTATTTTCAAGTTGCATAAACACACCAGCTTACGTACCTTTAGTTTCTGCATTTACCTTTGAATGACATATTTTGGAATGTCTTGTCGTAGTTATATTGCATCTCTACTCCACTACATTTTAACAGCTATAGATGTTATAGCGTTTTGACCACTATATTACACCTCAAAATGTGTAAACAAAATAGTAACTTGAACGATTATTAATAATAAGAGACGTCAAGCATCATTTCAAGGGATTTATTGCCTCTTTCTGTTGAAATTGGTCATAAATCAAAAGTGTTAGTGCAGTGCTTCTACAGCCCGCTGTGGAATGAGACAGGAATGTAAAACAAGCATTTTCTTTTTTACTGATTCCAGTTCTAAGTTCAATGTAAACATAAAGCCTGATTTAAACTTCATCGTATGATCCTGTCATGTGCCTAAAACATAAGATCTACAAGCTCACAATGCATCACATCATGACACGCTGTGAGCTTCTTAATCTGCTATTTTGGGCATGCGATATCATCATGCAACGGAGTATAAATCAACCGTAACAGACACACAGGTCAACATATCAATTCATTGCCCTAACAACAGGTCTGCTTTAGCACATTAATCAACCCTTCCAAAGTCCGTCAAAGCAGTTTTATCACACCACAACACCAATGGCAAAAGAACAGCAGCTCTTAATTTATAATTCTAGGAATAACATCAACTTATGTCAGCTCATAATAATTAAATATCCTGTAAACATGATTTAAAAAGCAAAGTAAAGAAAAAAAAAAGAATAATAAAATAAATGAAAGGGGGGGAAACATAATGGAATTTCTGCATTTACAACACTACATTTGACATGGCAATGTCTGTAATGGACATTCATCAGAGCAAATTAAGACAAATCATTATGATTTCTCCTGGCATTATTAAGTGCAGGGGATGTGGGAAAAATGCTGTTTTTAGTAAGAATGTTTCCTTGGCTTGTGGAACACTAATTTTTCTTCTTTTTTTAAATCTCAATTGCACAGATGAACCTAAAAAATTGTACCTGGGTTTCACTGAGGCACCAAATCCTTAGTGTTTGGTTTCAAGCTGCCTGAAGCGCTAAACAGGTGGGGTCAACACTAACACAACTGACAAACACAGGATGGTAATTCAAAGTCCAAGTTAGTGTAAACTTCTGTGATTCATAACGTAGGTCTACCTCATGCTATGTACTGTAGTTGTCTGGAAATGGTAAAGAGTAAGACCATACCACCTGATGGATTAAATCATACACAAGAATGAATTGCTTGAATTTGACTACTGGTTATTAGCACCACCTGCTTTTCTGTGCAGTATAATAGGAACACTTCCCATTTTGTAATCATTGAGCTCAGGGCTGCAACTACAGTATCGATTATTTTTCGTAGGGATTTTGATTCATCGAATAATCGAGAAGTTTTACAAAAATGTATTTTTTTACATTAATGAATCGAGTAAGTATAACCATTTACAATATTATTATAAACCTTTTTCCTAGGACCTGCCCAAAATATGGATAAATTATTGAATACTTAAATTATTGCATCTGGATTATTATCTTTTAAATAATCATTAAATCTATGAGTTAATTGTTGCAGCCCCAATTGAGTTATACAGCCTCACATTTTAGTAGAAGGTTGTCTTTGAACTGAGCAGCCTCCAGGAGGAGGGAATGTTTGCAATGTGCAGAGCACTGCTGTAACACCCATGTTCAGTCAGATACTCCTCCATAGTCTGGGAAAAACAACAATAACTCCAACCATATTCCCTTTGCAAAATCGGAAAACAAAGTAAGGTCTCTAAAGTCTTGTTTTCCCATTAAAATCACCTCCGGATAGACATTATATAAGACAGGAGGAGTCTTCAACATTTTTTTTTCCCAACACAAGGGAAACCTTTAGCTGAGAGAGATGAAGCAGGGACATCCACTTCATGTATTGTACAAAATTGTGTTGCATATATATTTTAAGACTCCCAAATAACTTGATAAGAGGCTTTGAAAGCTAGCTCACCATGTGTAGCTGATTGTCGCATCAATAGATTGGAGTTCTTCCACAGTTTTGTTCTTTTAACACTCGCATGCCTGAGCCCGATTTGAGATTTAGAGGTGGAATGGGCTTTGTACAGGAAACTCTCAGAAATTTGCACTTTCATGACTTTTCCTAAACCTACAAGCCAAGTCTTTTTTTTACCATCTGTTTTGTAAAATATTTAAATAAATATTTTTGAGTTTCCTGAGCAATCTAATTCCATTTCTAAATCTAAAAAAAAGGTCAAAATGACCTGTTCAGACATGCTTGTGTTGTGGCTGTGGGTTGCATCCAAGTGAAGCTGCAGCTTTGATGGCTTCAATCACATATTTGTTTGACATTAGTGTTGTGTAAATTTAATGTTTTTCTTTGTTTATTTGCATACACCTAATCTTTGTTGGATTTTCAGGCATTTACATTTTTTGTCAACAACAAATTAAGACATTCTGGCCAAGACAAAAACCTGTCATATAATAACTCTGAGGATCTGAGGATCCCCCGGACTCCCTATTGAAGACCCCTGATTTTATAAGACATTATGTGACCCACAAGCTTTCAAGTTGAATGTGTTTACAGTATTCACAGTGGGTCAGTTTAAGCATCAGTAGCCTTCAAAAGTCTATATTATGATAAATGTGGCACACGGTGCTGTTCAAGTGACAAAACAAATCTGATCATGGAATAGATCACACATGAAGTGCAGTTCACTCAACTGCCAGGTGGGAGCGCTAATTGATAATGTGGAAAAGGTAAAAACACCAGCTACTCAGGACATCACATAGCCCTTAGAGCAGTGGTCCTCAACTCCCCTCTTAGGAACCCTCATTGCAGTTGCTGTTTTTTATTTTTCATCCAAACATGGAGAAGTAGTTCACAGTCGCACACAAAAAAATAATCGTATTTTCTATCAATTACACACCCCATGAAGCCTTGAATTTGAGGAGATTTCTTTGTTTTCGTCTCATTCCTGAGCCAATAATTTGATGACCGGGTCATAGGCCAATATAGAGACTCAGTAGGAGACTCTTTGAGTCTCTTTGTGTCAAATTATTGGCTTAGGAATGTGACAAAGAACTAAAAAATCTCCATGATTTCAGAGCTTCATGGGCTGTGCAATTGATAGAAAATAACTATTCCCTGGTACACCACCAGGTGAATTTTAATAACTAGCTGAAAACTACCAGCATACCGGGTTCCCCAGGATGGGGGTTGAGAACCGCCTCAAATAAGATATTACTGCAAACACCCCATGGCTTATAAATATCATAGAAGACTCTACTAACTTTCACAGGTTAAACGTGCCACTTTCTATTCTTCTTATATAAGTAAACTTTTAAATAACGAAGGTCGCTTTTGTTTCATTTAGAACAGGCATTGTTTTTGAACATTCTAGAACGGTGAAGGTGTTTGTGTGACTGACTGTGATGCAGCGGGAATGTGAGTGAAGTCCGTTGTTTCTAGGGGACTGAGGGACACTGGTCTTTTTTTCTTTTTTTTTAAGCCAGCGGTTCCCAAACTTTTCTGGATCAGGGCCCACTTGAAAAATCTCGAAAGCGTTCCCGGCCCCCACCACTCGCTGTGTTAAGTGGTCGGGCTTGCGTTAATTTTCAGAACATGTTTATTTTAATGATCAATCCAGCGATTGTGTTCCGGCTTTAATCAATGAGTTCTTATTTATCAGTATCACACTGAAAAAATTACCATGGATTTTTCTTTTTACATACGTTTTTGTATGTATGAATGTTATATCATCATTATAAATCGTAGGGTTTTTTCAATTATGTGTGGGCCCACTTGCAACATCCTCAAGGCCCACCGGTTGTGAATGGTTAAGCGATGATGCAGGATGCAGGGATGACAACAAGCACAGTCGATGGTGAGGCGCTGATGATGAGGAGACACAGCCGACTGCCGACCGGCCATCAGAACTGGATCCAGTTTGACGCGTTCTGTGGTGGCGTTGGTTGTGGAACAGAGCTGTATACGAAAAACAAAAACAACCATTGTTGTCTTTTACATTTTGACACTGCTTTTTATGCAGCATGATGGAATAGAACTGAGCTCTGCCACACACACGGAAATGTATTTATAGCCCGTTTCTGATTTGACAAGAGACCCGGGTTCAAATCCGTGGTAGAAGAGGAAAGTTACATAGTGCAGCTTTAAGTGTATTTTGATGCCAATACTTTTGTACTTTTACTCAAGTAAACTTTTGAATACTGGAGTATTTTGACTTTAGTTCGACTTTAGTAACAAGTATTTCTACTTTGTGGTATTGGTACTTTTAACTAAAGACAGTAGAGCGGTAAGAGCGCTAATGTTACCTTGCTGAAGAGGAGAAGTCCCCCCACAGGTCTGAGGTGGACTGATTACACTGGACCACTGTGTTAGAGTTACTGCTGTCCAACTCCAGCAGACAGCCTGGAGAGAAAATCACACATTAAAAAATAATTAGTACCTAAAAACAGTTGTTCTCAAAAATGTTCATCTCAAGGACCCCAAAATGTATACCGATATTTATTTGAAAATATGGTTAAATTGATTTAACAGTTTTTTACTTATTTAGCTGGGGACCCCCTGGGACTCCCTCAAGGATTCCTCTGGGTTGGTGGAACCCACTTTGAAAACTGATATAAAAAGGTTAAAAAACATATAGCAGCTTGATAAAACTGACCCGTCATCATGCCTCCGGTCTGGGGCATTGTGTTGTGATTGGATTGGCCTGATGAAGGGGGTGGAGCTATCTTGCCTCCCGGCGGGGGTGGGAGGAGTCCAAACCCACCTGACCCCTGGGAGCGGGTCTTGTCCCTCTTTTTACCTTGCTAGAGGAAGAGAGGGAAAACAGAAGGATGAGAGAGACGACAACAGAGCATCCATCCATCTTCAGCCGCTTATCCAGAGTCGGGTCACAGCAGGAGCAACAGTTCCAGCAGAGAGCACCAGACCAGAGTTCATTTTGACAGCAAATCTTGGTTTATTTTTTGGTCATTTTTTCAGATTTTAGTCATATTTTAGTCATCTGAAATGTTTTAGTTTTAGTTGACTGAATATCATGAGATTTTAGTCGACAAAATCTACAGTTTACAAAATAATGCCTGATTTTACACCTGGTTGCATGTTGAAAATAGCTGTGACACACTGTGAGCTTGTAGATCTGCTGTTTTCAGATTCGCAACACAGAGTGCAAACAAACTTAAAATGAATCTGTTCTCCAGTAGTCCCTCCCTAACATTTTTGTCTAGTTTGTATTTGTAGATGATATTGTAAATATATTTAGTCTTAGTCATCATAGCATGGTTTTTATTTAGTTTCGTCAGTGAAAAAAGGTAGCCGACAAGCATTTTTCGTTATAGTTTTTTTGACTAATCAAATCAACACTGCAACAGAGAGCTCCAGACTTCCCTTTCCCGGCCAACATTAGCATCCTGGGGGATCCTGAGGCTTTCCCTGGCCAGTGTGGACATACAGTATACAGTAATCCCCCCATCTGGTCCATGGTCTGCCAGGGGGGTCTCCTTCCAGTGGGAGGTCTTGCTCACTCGTGAAACAAGACCCCGAGATACTTGAACTCCCTCTCTTGGGTCAAAGTCTCATTCCCTACCTGAAGTTCTACCAGGGAAATAACGGCATTCAGCAATCAACATGCGGCCTAATGCCATCTTCAGACTGGCAGCAGTACAGAGCTACAGTCTATCATAACGTCGTTGTCGGATGGAAACCTTGTATGTCCAAAACCGTTCGTTTTGCATTTATCATTTTTAAAACGATTTAAACTAGTGAAAACAGCCGATCTACAAGCATCTGTGTGCTTGTAGATCTGCTGTTTTCACGACTTTTGTGCGACGGCCTTGTATGATGAAGCAGGGCTTTACTTTGCGAGAGTACGTACACATTTGAAACTTGGAGATACAAGGTTTCCACCCGACAACGACGATAAACTTTAGATGGAATCCAGCGACATAAAGATACAAACTGACGGCCAACAGCTTTTGATCCTCCCTACAAAGCTACATGATACATTTGAGCTGGCTCCAACTTCACACACAAGCAGCTACAAAATGAGAAAATATTGTTGAACCTTTTCCTCTCACCTTCTCTCTCCACACAATTCCTTCTTGTAATGGGTGGGGGGGGGGGGGGGGGGGAATTATGTCCTTCATTCAGTTTCCTGTCCTTTTTCTCGCTTGTCGGACGCACGCTTGATGTGTTAATGAGCATGTTGTTGTGCAACACTTAGACTCGGCGACGGATAGGCTGCATTGCTTTGTGGTTTTGTATATGTTTGTCGCTGCCAATAGGTCTAAATGAGTCCTGGACTAGATGGCTGGAATGAAAACCAGTACTATTCTGTAAGATGAGAACCACGCACAGACATCAATATCTTAGATGAGGTCATAACAGCTCCTCCTGACACATTAACATTATTTGTACATCAGCAATACATAGGAGAGACCAAAGAAGTGATGGACTCTTTAGGGAAATCATGAGTGCATTTTTTAAGTTTTTTCCATAGGCAAAGTGTTACTGTACACTGTTGCTCGCTTGGCTTCAAGCCTGATTCACACTTAATCTTATATAGCCGATCTACAAAAGTCGCAGATCTGATTTATATGTTGCGGAGAAACAAACGCTTACGCTTTACTGCGTAATATTGTGCGTTCTGTTTGGATGTACTCAAGACAAACAAGAGTTTGAATTATTGTGAATCAATCGCACTAAATAAACACTCCAGTAAAAACCTGTAAGGACCTTTACACTCAATTGCTGCCCTAGTTTTAAGGTACTGAGATCTATCTTCTCTATTTCACTCATTAAAATCAGGCAATAAAGAACTATAAATAAAAGTGCATACTATCCCACTATAACGAGGAGGATCACACGTGCTCCCGAATTAGAATTTATGAGCCTGGTCTGTAAAAAGTAAATGCTGATGGATTTCCCTTACTATGAATCTCAGATTGCACATGTGCAACACCTGTAGTGTGAGTTTATTTTTTATGGGGCGTAGCAAATTGGCAGCGCCCTGGATCCACTTCAGTCATGTTATGGTATTCAGTAGCTGGACAGCTACTGCTTTGGCTCGGATACAGATCCATTGGGCAACTAAGACTTGTGGGTTTCTTTCCAAAATGTAAGAATTAATGTATGCTTTGGAAAATGGTGTACATGATTTAAATTTTAAAATGCACTGTACATTTCAATTTAGCAGAGGACCCCCCGGAACCCCCTCAAGGACCCCTGACTTAATCAATATTTATGACATTAACTATGCCGATCAATGCTAAATAGCTTTGATTATATGTAATACCGGCTGAGAAAAAAAAATTCAGTCCCATTCTGAACATGATCCTACAATGCCCAGAATCCTCTGCTATGGTTTGGTGGTTCCCTTTTCGAGGAAATTGCCCCATAGTGACCTCTAGTGTCAGAGGGGAGAATAGCTGCAGAATTTGATGATGGCACTTTCGATTTTTCTGCCTCTGCAATATAGGTTTGATTGATTGATTGATTGAAGAATTTATTAGAAGTTTGCAATAGAAAAAAGTACAGTTTCATGACAGTACAAATCACTGGTACAAGGTCAACTAAAAGGAGATCCTAGAAAGCCGAGGCTTATTTCCACAGGAACCACACTTTAAGTATCTCATATAACATTGAAAGACAGACGGATAGAACATACTTTATCTAGGAGCTTTCACGGACTCTGCACCACCATGTATCGATCCTCACTCCAAACAATACAGACATAAGGTGTAAAAACAGCAGAGTACTACTTTAAAATGGCCTTAAGTTTCTTCTTACCCCAATGTTGAGTGTGATGGTCTGTCCCTCTTTGAAACCCAGGTCCAACTTTGGCCCTGTGTCCCCTGACTGGGCATTCTTGCTTCTCTCATTCTCTTGTTTCACCCATCTGTAGAAAGAGTGCACACACGCACACACATATAAACGCACCTCATCAGCTCCTATACAAAAATAAACATCACCTTTCAGCAGAAAGCCTGCAGTGAGTGACTTTGCACAAAAGCACATAGCACTGACAGCTGGTCTTGGCTGGGACTGTTTTAAAGCTGCACACTGCGATAAGACAGAGGTCCCTGAGCTTCTGTGCGTACAGTACAAAAACATATTGGGTGGTCCAATAACATTCTTGACAATTTGGAAAGTATAAAAGGTCACAATTACCCATTTAGGAATTATTTGAGTTACTTGAATGTACATTAGGGAACCTTTAAATCCAGCTCTCCGGGGACAAAATGCAATAGTTAACTCTGACCACTATTGAAAAGTAATTACTGTTTTGTTGTTGTTGTTGTTTTGCCATTAGTTCGTATATTTTGTTTGTACCGTTTAAACCACTTGAATCCCAGGGTCTCTATTCTGGGGTGAGCAGTAGAGGGGAGGGAAAAAAGGAGCTGACCTAGTATAGAGTCCTGGGGGTCTTCGAAGTATAACAGTACTGTATATAGTGTTTAACAAACATGTAGAGGGTGAAATGCATGCATGTGCTATTTTGGTGTGTGTTTTACAACACAATAACTCATATCCCAGGGAAGCTAGCCTAGAATGCTGCTACTACAACTCTAACCAATGAGCTAGCAGCTGGGACCAGAGTTAAGCGTTTCAAGGCCAGCATCAACACAATCTGTGTTCACCAATTCATCTCTTACTTGAAGTGGTCCTGCAGGGACACGTTGAAGTCAAAGGCATCTCCTCGGTCCCCGAAGCCGACTCCTATGAAGGCACTGCGTCCTGGAGGAGTGACAGGGCACAAAATCACCTTATGTTTCATATTACAGGGTCAAGATTAAACTGCAGTGCAAACCAGAAGAGTTGGAACTGCATCCATAGTGACACCGAGAAATGCGACTTCTCCTATCCCATCAGAGGTACCGTTGGAAATGCCACAGGACTTAAGATTTACAGTACTGTACAGTATGTTAATACAATATAACAAGTTGACAATGTCAATATATGTATACTTCAGACAACATTGCCATTACCTCTTTCATTGGGAGAGGAAAGCTCTCTCCTGTGACTGTGTTGCTCGCCAAAATGCATTGCAATTTGATGCATGGTGAGCTTGTAGATTGGTATTTTTGACATAACAGTATTCTGTAAATCAGGTTATACTCAGTCTGCAGGTGTCACAGTGTCACTGAGACGAATTCCTGTTAATGGTTCGAATAATAAAATAAAATATTGTGTGAGTGATTAAAATACATGATGGTGTTGTAGATGTTGTTGCTTGCTTGTCCCAAGTTCACCTCCTCACCGTTGTCATCCTGTATTCGCAGCACAAAGTACCGGCTGGAGTCGCTCACAGTTTCAATAGCAATACCGGGATAATCCTGGACTGGTGCCTGGGCAAACAGCTCTCCTGAAGGACAGGAATGCAAAATGATATGGGAAAGAGAGAAAAGTGTGAATATTAAAGTGAGAACATCTTTATGAGCCAGGTCCAGTTCTGGTCTTGAATCCCCAGATTAATTTGCTCATTAGTTGAAGAATTCATTCCCCCGTTTCATCTGTAGCTCCAGTCAAGTCAAAAATATTTATATAGCATTTCATGACAAAGAAACTGTGCTTCGAAATAAAAAATATAAATAAATATGCAAACATTATATAATATATTAAGTAAGGTATTGGATATGAAAACACATAAAAGACGATAAAAACAAAAGGATCTGTTCTGTTTTAGTGTTGAGCTTATCCACAGAGTGAGGAGGAGCAACACCATTCATAGATGAAAAAACTATCTATTATTCTTGCGATTTTATCGATTTTTTATTACAATTTAATCAAACAAATCGATTAACCACTTAAAGGAGTAGTTCACCCCCAAAATGACTTTTTTTCTATTGATTAGTCACGCCATGGAGACTAGAGTTCAATAATATTTTGAGTTTTTTGTCGCATTCCTAAGACAAAAATGTGATAACAAATTTACCCCCATTCGTTCCGGATGGGGACCCGTTTCGAAACGGGTCCGTCCCCATCCGGAATCAATGTCTTAGGAATGTGACAAAAAACTAAAAATATTATTGAACTCTACTCTCCATGGCATGAGTAATCAATAGGAAAAAAAAGTCATTTTGAGGGTGAACTACTCCTTTAAGTGTGATTTTATATTTCTGTCACACAATGGTGTCGTGCAATAATAGCAATCTACAAGCTTACAGAGAATTGCGATGCGTTGGACGTATGCTTCCTATAATGACATTCCCAAAATAGTGATCAATCTCTGATCGACTGTTTTATTAAATAATCGATTATTGATATTTTTTTATAAATAATTTAAATTGATTAGCACCCCTCAAAGAAGTAAATTATTTGTTTCACTGGGAGCCAGTTAAGATAAGCTAAAATCCTGATGTGAATGTTTTCAAATGTTTTGGTGTTCAGTTAATAATCTGGCTGCAGCATTGTGAACAAGCAGGAGTTTATGTAACGCCTGCTTTGTACTGAGGTTGTGAAAGGAGAGAGGCTGGATCCGACTCAACAGGGAGAGTGGTTCAGGTTGGATTTTAATGGCTCAGCTCTGCAACACAGCAGCTTTAACTTATCCATTCAATTAAATGTTTTCTCTAACAGAACTTGGCCAGCTTTTTTAACCACCATTTCTTGTCCTTTTTTAATTATTTGTAGTGTAAACAGTGAAATCTTGAGTGTTCAGTTAACTCTGAAAGTGTATAAATGGGACCAAATAGACCTGTAGTAAGCTCCATTTGTACATGGTCCTACATTTTTTGGAGTGCCGCTATTCCCACGTCTTATGTCATGTTTTTATTTCTAGTTTCTATTTTATTTTTTTACAGTTCGTAGCTGCTGAGCAGCCAGGGTCTCAGGGGCAACCAGAGGAATTGCACCTGCTCCATATTCACATGTACAATGTGCAGTGTATAACGTCTCTGTCGGGTAGAAACCTCATATGTCCAAAACAGTTACCTTCCAGGATACAAAAAAACAAAACAAAACAAGTAGCAGATCTACAAGCTCAAGGCGCGTCGCTTCGCACCACGTTTTGAGCTTGTGGATCTGCTGCTTTTGTGTGATGCTGTAGATGCTGCCCAACAGCAATGTACAGCGTATAGCAATGGTTGTCAAAGTGGGGTCCGGGGACCCCCAGGGATCCTTGAGGGAGTTCCAGGGGGTCCCCAGCTAAAAGATAGTTAGGAACCAAATTGACCCTTATGGGTATGTAACTATGGGTATGTAACTGATAATTATAATAATCTTTTATTTATATTGCACCTTTCATAACATGAAATGCATCTCAAAGTGCTTTACAGAGCAAAAGTGAAGCACAAGTGCTTCCTAACGGGTCCATTTGTTCCCATATGTACACTCTCAGAGTTGATTTAGCATTGATTTTGCAGTATACATTAGGGTCCCACTCCCAGAGATAGAAATGCCATTAAATGGGGGTCGGTAGCCTAATGCGTGTCAAACTGGGCGTCCCTTGAAATTAAAATGGTTTGGAATCACTGCAAGAGCCGTAAAAATCTTCTCTTATGGGCATCGCTGGTACATCTTTTCAAATGGGGGTCCACAGGCTAATTGCGACCGAAGGTCGCATTTACCCTGGAAAACCTTGTCGCTTGAGTGACCTTCTGTAATCTTTCCGTACATGAAGTGATGTCAGTGGGATGTCAGCGAGTTGTGACATCACTTCCTGTACCGGGCGGCAACGGGGCGGCCAGATAAAGTTATTAGGCCTGGATCCGACTTTAAGTCGACGCACAGGATTCCAGAAGTGTAGCGCTTATTTGCTCTTGTATCAAACCGGTACTCGAAACGTTCTTATAATTTAACATATTTTCTAAAGTAAATATGGGGGCGGCTGTGTTAAGAACGTTTCGTTGTCAAGCTCATTGTTGGGCATTTGGACCTATACATGGAGAAATGGAGCAAACCTGTTTGGCCTAAACATGGAGATGTGGAGAACACTATATATGGAGATAGTCCAGTCCATCATGTCATATGGGACTACCGTCATAGACAGTAGCCATTGTTAGGCTGGAGTCAATGGCTGTCTGTCTGACTGTCTGTACAGGAAGTGATGTCACATGACATACTTTTTATGCCCATATATGAGTCATTCTGTACCACATCTCCATGTTTAGGCAAACTCCACACAGAAAGGCCCTATCGCCAACCCCAACTAGGGTGTGGGCGATAGGGCCTTTATGTGTGGAGTTTGCATGTTCTCCCCGTGTCTCCTAGGGTTGTTACCCTCACAAAAACATGAACAAGAATGACAACAACTAGAATCGTCAGAGAAACGCTGTGGTTGGCCAGATGGTCAAGAATTGGCGCGCAGGTGTCTTTTTGGGGGTCCTTGACATGAAAAGGTTTGAGAACCACTGGTGTACATACAGTACAGTGTCTAATGATTCAGCAGTGGGATATGTACAGTATATGTACCGTATGAAAAGTACTGCCATGGTCTCACCTGAGACTTTGTCCTCTAGCTTGATGTAGGCTACGTCCCCCTTGGCTGTGATCCTCATGCGACCCGACCAGTCAGGAGCATCTAGCTTCCAGTCTGCAGCCCTGTGAAGTATGAATCAACAAAAACAACCAAAATTCTGCTTATGTTAGTACTAGTAGCAGGATAAACTACAATGAAAGGCATCATTATAGTAAAACCACACCATTTGAAAGCTTTGACATGATTATGAGAGGAAAATAAAGATTCAAACCAGTCAGCTTGGTATGTATCAGACTATCATTAAGAATGTTCTGTTAAATAATAAAATGGACCATTTTCTGAAACGTTTTTTTTTTCTTCTTTTTTTGTATATATATATATATATATATATATATATATATATATGTATATGTATATGTATATATATATATATATATATATATATATATATATATATATATATATATGTAAAAAAAGAAGACTGCAGCCCTGTTTGAGTTGACAAACAATCATGCCTTGGTTCTCTGACATATACAGCAGGCTAACAAAAGAAATTATTCAAATTAATTCCATGACACACTGGTGACATACATTCTACATAATCCATCATCATCTTTGAGGTGAATCGCTGGTAGCTACAACATAGCACACTATATAAAAATATATCTGGGCCAAAAGTAATAATCACTCCATCATCCCCAGACAGTACATGCACCCGCGCTGTGTTAGCCTAATAAATCTCACAGTCACTCCATCTATTCCAATTCAATTCAATTCAAAGCTTAGCTTTATTGGCATGACAAAACATATGTTTACATTGCCAAAGCAAGTGTCAAAATATAATAAGAACAGTTGGAAATGGGGAACATATATACAGTTGAAGGGGGTACAGCATTATGTAGACAGCTATGTCACATGTCATATACAGGTAAAGCTTTTTGGAACAAATGGCTGCATTTCTTTTTTTCTCAATACAATTCGTCGATTTAAAGGACAACTTTGGTTTTACAACAAGGGTTCATATTTTAGATTGTAATTAGAGAAAAGAAAAAGTAAGTGTTAAAATGTTTTCATTTGCTTCGTTCTATTGTTTTATCATGTTTACCGTGCTAAAATGTGGGGCATGGGTACGCATTGGGGCATGCATACAAGTGGCTAAATATGTATTTTTAGACACCATAAGCCAGCAGTTTCTTTATTGCTATTTACAGTAACACTTCTAGCCCCCATAAGTCACATCCAACCATGAAAGGTTGCGTTGTATCTTGGGAATGGGCTTATTCTGTGTAAAATGACATATTTAGCCACTTGTACGCATGCCCCCAACCACTGAAATAAGAATCTCTAAAACAATAGAAAGAAGTAAATGACATTTTTAACACTCATCTTTTATATTATTTAATTACAATCTAAAATATGAACTCTTGTTGTAAAAAACTAAAGTTGTCCTTTAAATCGTATACAAAAAAGCCTCAGATTTAAAAATTGCCCCTCTGTTTGGCCTTGTACCCCTCAAACCAATGGCATGACCTGAGGCCACAGTGGCCTTAATGCCCCAGCTGACTGTAGCACTTTATCATATGTCTCTTTCTTGTCAATATGTAGACAGTACTAGTAGACACCAGTGTCTCTTTCTTGTCATGTGGACACCAGTACCTTTTGTTGAGATTCTGAAATCTTAACTCCCCCGAGTCCCCATCTTTAAACCAATCCAGTGACTTTGATTGGTGCATGCTGAGCAATTGGATCAGATTGTAAATAACATCATTTATCTATTTCACAGCAGATTAGGTTATCGTCCCTAACACTTAAATTCAACTAATTGGTCCGGGGACCACCCGTGGTCTTTGAAGGGATTCCAGGCCAGCCTCCAGGTGGTTCACAGCTAAATGATGGAGGTTGGTTGGTAACCAAATGGACCCTTATAGATCTGTAACTCTTGAGAGTATAAAATGAAAGTTGAAACCAAATTTCATTTTACGCTCTCAAGAGTTAAATTATTGTTTAACATCTGCATAACTTAATTGACAAGAAATCTACACAATTAGATAATGTAGAAGAATTGTTATTTTGATCAATGTTTGTCTGTCATCTCTCCTAGCACATCAATATAGACTAGAACTAGAGCATGGAATTGTGGACAAAATTGAAAGATAACGAAATATGTACTGTACGTTTGGGCACTTTGGGCTCTGAGTTTTGGGTCTGAGAGCCTAGTAGTCCTCATCAATGGTGGTCCGTGGCTTAAATGCTGAATAAATAATGGTCCTTGATGGTCCTATGAAAAAGGTTGAAAACCACAGCTGCCTCCTCACGTCAGTACTTTTACTGTGTAAGAGGAGAGGAGAGGAGAGGAGGACATCTGGATCTGGACTAGCCCTAGAATGTCTCCAATGTTCGGTCGATTGACACTCAAATCTGGAGCCATAGAACGCTCCCATTGCGCGGCGGTTAGCAGCTAATCTGCGCGGCCCTAAAGTGCTGCGCGCTACTTGTGTACTCACCCAATAATGTATTCCTCAGCCTGGGAGAACGATATTGTCCTGTAGTGTCATATCCATTTGAAAGTTCTGGCTGAAAACATGTACTTTGTAAACTATCACCACTTATCACGAGCCAACACGGACGACGTACACGACCGGACGAGGGGCTCGGAATGACTGCTGGACTGAATATATCAACACTTCCTTTGGGAAGCACAAAACGTACGGGGCACACAATTGACAGGTGCTTGTGATTGACGTGGGGTGACTAATCACACTACCTGCGTGATTGTGTGCCCCGTACTTTTGTGCTTCCAAAAGGAAGTTTTGATATATTCAGTCCAGCAGTCATTTCGGGCCCCTCGCCCGGTCGTGTCAGTCGTCCGTGTTGGCTCGTGATAAGTGGTGATATTTTACAAAGTACATGTTTTCAGCCAGTACTTTCAAATGGATATGACACTATAGGACAATGTCTTTCTCCCAGGCTGAGGAATTATTTATTGGGTGAGTACACAAGTAACGCGCTGCACTTTAGTGCCGCGCAGATTCGCTGCTAACCGCCGCTCAATGGGAGCGTTCTATGGCTCCAGATTTGAGTGTCAATCGACCGAACATTGGAGACATTCTAGGGCTAGATCTGGACCAAAGTCTGCTGGCTACGTTTTCACAACACATCGCCCATCATCATTATTATCATCACATCGATCTGCCAATGATATCATTATGATATCACTGCTATACTGTCAGTCAAACGACCGACCGAGCCGAGGTGCAGCACAGCTAACACCCAAAACAACCACTTATCCCGTTATTATGATCATTCATATATTATACAGCGTTTGGAAACTAATAATGAACATTTTTCGCGATGACAGCAGTCAGAAAGCGGGTTTAAACCTGTGCCATACGTTACGTCCACATAACGTTACAGCCAAGGACGGGTTGGGGATTCTCTCTCTGCCCCCCTGTTGGGGTTCTTTCTAAACACTCAACACAAAGTGCACATTTATTTTACCTGAAACCGCGGTTCGTAGCCCGGGGCGGGATGCGGTAAACATTCACATCGGGTTTAACGCACAGGATTGACTCGTATTCACCCTCAGTCGCCATCTTGATTCAACTATTATTGATGTGGGGAGTTGTGGTGGTGGCAGTGGTGGTAGAGACTCATTTATTCGCTCCTTTCGGGGGTCTCGTGTGTGCGTGACAGCGTGAGTGTGTCAGTGTGTGAGGGCCAGTGTGTTTGTGGTGTGTGTGTGTGTGTGTGTGTGTTTGTGGGGCAGGTGCTGCTCCAACCGCAAGATGGCGTCAACGTGCAGGACAAGCCCACCTACCACATTTTGATTTACCCACTTTTAAATTAAAACAGGATTATTGTAGTTTTTATGTAGGCCTATTGGACAGAACCTGCTATAAAATATTATACCAACCAGAGTGCATATAGTCCTAGTCCATAGGCCCACTGGAAATGTGGGTAGAAAGATGGTTAGATCTATGTCCTAACCAATGAAGCCTAATATAATAGAATTAATATATATTAATATGAAATAGTTTAAATCAGGATAATTAACTAATCAAACCAATTAAACAAAATCATCTTTTCTATACCATTTAATGATGGAATATAAAAATCTGTACCAACTAGTAGGCCTACTGTATAATGTATCCTAAAGCCATTTAATGGTTTGGATATTGAAACCCACCAATCAAGCTAGAAGGTAGAAACACACCCCATGGATAGGATGGATGGGAAACTGGGTTTCCTGTCAGTCCATCATGATCCATCCCTCCATACCTCCATCCATCCCCATCTATCCATCCATCCATCCATCCATCCATCCATCCATACATCCATACATCCATACATCCATGATCCAGCCAGCCATCTTCATCCACTTAACCTGAGCTGGGTAACAGTTCCAGCAGAGAATCCTAGACTTCCCTATCCCAGACCACATCAGCACTTCTAACTGGTGGATCCTGAGGTGTTCCAAGGCCAATGTGGAGATAATATTCCCCCCGCATGTGGTCCTCCTTGATCTTCCCCGGGGCCTCCATCAAGCTGGTAATGCACAGAAGACCTCCCTAGGGAGACGTCCAGGAGCGCCTGACATGCATGAACCACCTTAACTGGCTCCTTTCCACATAGCTTCTTACCATATCCCTGAGGGAGATGCCAGCCAGCCTCCCTCCTGAGAAACACATTTTGGCCAATTGTAACCCTTGTTCTTACGGTCATGAGGGGGGTCCCTGGAACAAAATATTTTGAGATGGGGGTGTCTGTGGCCAAATAGGCCTAATTTTGGGGAGGGACTTTTTCGTGTTATCTTTTGGCTTTTAGCCTTAATGTCTGACTGCTCCTTCCTTGCGCTGTTTAAGTATTCAATCAATCAAATCCCTATTCTGGGCTGGAGCTGGGGGCGAACATTCAGTGAAAATAGAAGATCTACAAGCTCACAACACGTCACAACACAATGTTGTGAGCTTGTACATCAGTTTTGGTGATGGGAGATTTGGGTGGGAAAAGGATCCGAGGGGCCTTGCATAGACCCCTGATGTCCAAAGTCTGACCTGGGGGCCAATCCTGGCACAAGATATTTTCATATTATTTTTGAACAGAAAAAGATCACCTCTAGACTAAATGGTTAAAGAAATGAAACACTGAAAGTTTTGAAACCCACCAAGCAGCTACAATGTTTCTAAAAGCCATTTAAAGTTTGGGGGCGTGGCTTGGCAGATGTCGTATATTACGGAAGCGGAAGTCATCTTCGCATAGATCCTCCTCCTCGACGATTCCTGAAGGCAGCGTCAGAGGGGTTAGTGCTTTTATTTTCGCTTGGAAATTACATTATTTTGCATGAATTGACGTCCGTGTTTTCTATCTAATGTTTAAGCAAAGCCCGCATGGTTCCCCCCTTAAATGAATACAGCAATTCCCGCAGCTGTTAAATGGTCGCTTTTGGGTGGCAGCTCGGCTTGAAAACAAACACTTTCTAATACTAGCCGTTATTGGCGAAGATGCTAACCGTTAGCTATCTTCAGTTCGCTGTCCAAGGTGCTGAAAAGGGGGAGTCGTGACACTTGATAAAAGCCCAGTGTGTGTAGATCATAATAACGATGCTTTTTGACGGGCAATGCTAAGTTTGTGTGTCAAAACGAGGATCATTCATTCTCTGTCGCACCGTAGCTAGCAGCAGTGACCCTGACTGAAATGCTCGCCACTAGTCCAGTGTAAAACCAGGCTGGTAGTGGAGGTATTAACACTTAAAACAAATGCTATGTCTTTAAATGAGTAGTAGACCCGTCAGTGTTTCATTTTAGAGGTAAACATGGCTGGTTAATAAGGGTCCATTTGGTTAAATGTATTAACACGGAAGCTTTACTGTGTAGGTACTGTAGAAGATGACGGTTGACTTGTTCTGTCGCAAGCCTGACAGATTGTCACAGTCTCACACAGACTGTCGTTTCTGCAACGTATGGACATCATGCTGGCCTCATCATAATGTTTGATGATATTTTTGTTATCACAACCTCGTTTTCGAGCTGCCTCCCTGATTTTGCAGAGTGTTTGTCACTCAATAGCAGCCAGTGTGATGTGATGTGCACCAGATTGATCCTTGTAGTTGTAGGATCCGGTTTCTGCTGTGCTGTGTGCTGGGGTGGGGGTGGGGGGGGGTTGATGCAGTCAGTCAGGGGGAAGACAGAACAGAATGAGCGTGTAATTCAGCTAGACTGGTGGTTCTCACACCTTGTAATTTCAAGGACCCCCATAACTCTGAGTTACAGATCTGTAAGGGTCCATTTAGCACCCCCACCTAGCCGCAAATTGCAACACTAGATTGTTTTATACTCGGATGAATCTAGGGTTGCAATACCTCCCATAGGGATCCAATGCATGAAAACAGTTTTTTGCTATCTGATTGTATTAAACGACTTCAAACTCACCAATATTGTGGCTCTATGGAAAGCTTGGAATTTACTCTTGCTATCTGCAAAGTGTTTGTTTCTGAAAAATCCACCGTATTTTTTCTAAGTGCTGGAGTTTGGAAGCGCTCGTGGGAAGTCACTTAGCAGTCCTGTGTACCAGCTGGTTCTGTCACATAGCCTAATGCAGGAGGCAGCGGGACGTGGTGTTATAGAAGACGAGCGCTTCCTAAGTTCAAGACTTAGAAAAAAAACATGGCTGCTCGGATTTTATTGACAGAAAATAAAATCATAACAATTCCACGGTGGATTTTTCAGAAACAAACACTTTGCAGATAGCAAGAGTAAATTCCAAGCTTTCCATAGAGCCACAATATTGGTGAGTTTGAAGTCGTTTAATACAATCAGATAGCAAAAAACTGTTTTCATGCATTGGATCCCTATGGGAGGTATTGCAACCCTAGATTCATCCGAGTATAAAAAAATCTAGTGTTGCAATTTGCGGCTAACCCCCACCACACCCAGCACAGTCCGACTGTGTGTGTGTGTGTGTGTGTGTGTGTGTGTGTGTGTGTGTGTGTGTGAGAGAGAGAGAGGGAGAGGGGGGGAGTTGTTTGTGTTAACCCTTACGCATTATTAGTATGGTTGCTATAGGCATTTAGGCAACACACTATAAAACAATCTAGGGGTAGCACTCTAAAAAGGCTATACAGCCAAAAGGAATGTCAGGGTGTTAGTTAATGTTGGCATTGGCAATGACAAATTCACTGCTGTATATTGTAATTGCATGCAGACGAAGGTGACAACATTGCTAAGTTGAAAACTCTAGCAACAAGAGCTTTATTTGTCACAGGTGTAAAGAAATGTGTGAAATGTGTTTTGTTTTTTGTCCCCGCTCTATCGTTTTTGTAGTATTCCGTGAGAAGAAATCAGGAGTAAGAGCATGATAAGGGAAAAGAGAAAACTCTGGGTTAGGGTTTTAACCATTAAAAATGGTAGCACCGTATTAAATTAAATGTATCATATTTTATTTATTGAATCAAGAGAGCTATATACGAAAAAGCACTTCTCCTCTGTCCTGTCGACACTGTCCATCAGGTCCCGGTGGTTTGATCCCTGCGTCCTCCCACAGACACCATGACGTCCTCCATGCTACGCAGACAGCTGAAGAACCTGGTCCAGAACTACTCTGAGGCCGAGGTCAAGGTAAGGAGAGCCCGTCTCGCGAGGGCCATAGAATATCCAAATGGTGTGCCTATAGGTCAGTGGTTTTCAACCAGTGTGGTCCGATGCTCCTTGAGGGGGTTCCAGGTGGTCCCCACTAAATAATGGAGAGTTGGTAACCACATGGACCCTTATAGATCTTTAACTCTTGAGATCGTAAATTGAAAACACATTTTTTCGTTTCATTTTGCTCTCAAGAGTTGTTAAATTATTGTTAAACACCTGCGTTACTTAATTTACAGGAAGAATTGTTATTTTGACCCGTTATTAGTCCTATGGTACCACATCTATACAGCAAGTGGAATTGTAGACAACATCCTATACAACAATAAAAATAAAGGTTTTGGGCCAGAGAGGCTGAATCTCATCAAATGGTGTCTCAAATGCCGAATAAATAACGGACCGTGATATGAAAAAGGTTGAAAACCACTGCTATAGATAGAAAGTGAGAAAACAGCCTGCACACAATAACTGTCCATTTCACATTCCATCCAGACCAATGTTATGAAATTCAGAAAAAATATATATTTATATCTTGGATTATTCTCCCAGATTGTGGTTTTGTCAAATCAAGTTTTTTTTTTCAACGGACCATAAAGAACGGATCGTCGTGGTTACAAATGTTCTTTTCCGGGAGAAAGAAGAAAAGATCACTGGATGTTACAAATGCCGCGTGTTTACATTGTGGTCACATCGTGCATTCCGTGGGTAAGGCAAAAACAATGAAAGACCCTGGCAGAGGCAGAATGAATGAATGAATATCTGGCGATGAATGTGTTCAGTCAGCAGCACTGAGGAAGACCGTGACACTTATTAATCTGGAGCGTTGCAGGCTTTCTGCTTTCCATTGCTTTCTCTTGTGCCTATAGATACCACCACAGTTATGACTAGCAGCCTCCAGAACTACACCAACCGACATGTTTTTTTTCCAGAGGGCAGCGCATGTTTTTAACACTTGTAGTGCCATTATTTTCGTAATTATTTGTAATTTATTCACTGCGCTTTATTTTGAAGTGCCCCGGATGCCATTTGCCTTGCTCTCACAAGTGCATGCAGTGACTGCAGAGCGCTAAAATATTTTCTTCTTGGGCCGCAGGTGCCTGGAATTGTTCGCCCGTCTTTTTTTGCCGGGTAGAGAAAAAAAGCCCCAGTGGACACAGCGCCTACATTTCCATAACATTGTTCATTCAAATTCCTTTATTGCCGCAGAATATGAAAATGCAGCGTCAAGTTTACAGCTCCAAGGACATACAGTAGCAGTAGATACTCGGCCTAATACTCGGCTTTGCTGGCTCAGACTTATTCCTGTGTCCATATTTGCCTCTCCTTCACTGTCTCCTGTCCTGCTCGGCTTACTGCCAGTGAAGAAAATAAATACGGATGACATAAACCCGGCTGTGTTGCAACTCGATTTCACCCTTTCAATCTTCTATTGGTTATGCATCTCTACCAGGTCTGAGCAATATTATTGCAGTGGTTCTTAATGCAGTGGTTCTCCAACTTGTACATTCATATTTACAAGTTAACTCTGGCAGTGTACAAATTGAACCATAGTACAGGTCAATTTAGAACCCCCTAACAGAACACTGAGTGTTCCTGGAGCCAGCTTTGACACTGATCTAATGGATATGTCACACTGTAACATTTCCTCTTTTTTGTTTCTACTGTAATATTACCACCCTATCTTCCCCGTTTGTGTTATTAGTGCAGATTACTTATTTTAGGTTACACTTGCTAATCGATTTCACTCAACTGTTTTATTTTCCTTCTCTTTTCTTGTTCTTTCAGGTGAGGGAGGCTACGTCCAATGACCCCTGGGGTCCGTCCAGCTCTCAGATGGCGGACATCTCAGACCTGACCTACAACGTGGTGGCCTGTAACGAGATCATGACCATGCTCTGGAAACGCCTGAAAGACGACAAGAACTGGAGACACATCCACAAGGTCGGAGTGGTTCCCAAACCTTACACACACACACACACACACACACACACACACACACACACACACACACACACTTCCTTTGGTGTAGAATATAGAATCTGTGTATTATTTTTGAATAGGAATAGTGTATAATTTAAGTGAAATGTAAAATATTTGATAACCATATTTTTGGTTCATTATTGTTGGGCGTTTTCTGTATTTCTTCCTCAGTCACTGACCCTGCTGGAGTACCTGCTGAAGACGGGTGATGACCGGGTGCTGCTGAAGATGACGGACAACGTCTACATCGTCAAAGCTCTCACAGAGTTCCGCTATGTGGAGAAGGATGGCAAAGATCAGGTGACGATTGCTGACTTCCTGGTGATACTGTTACAGCAGCACACTGCTGATAAGCTTATTTAGTCGTCTTACATGAATCTCAGGCTTCTCACATTTTCTTTACTGTGATTTGGAGACATTTTTGGATGTAAACTGAGGATGTTGTTAGAAATGCTAGCCGTTGCTGACTCTATCTAACCTTATAGATTGGCTACATGTTTATGCATTTATTTCATATGTACATGTCGATTTAAGATTTAATATCTAAGAGTCTGACTGGGCTATTGCCTCTTTTTAGATAAAAATAATATATATTTGGGGACTTTTTCTCCTTTCCTGAATGGGCAGCCGCAAGATGGCGGTCCCTGTAATAGATTTCGTCACATATACGGTAATATTGAAAATAAAACGAAAGAACAAGAATGCATGTTGCTGGGCTCAACCTTCTTCCAGGAGAAGGTCTGTAGGTCCAATCTCAGCAGATCGCTGACGTTGTACCCCACTCTGCCCTGCTCCCGTTTTGACTGAATATCCTGGACGATATAATGTCCAATCAGACATGATTGGTCATGCTTCACTTGACATCACAACATATAATATAAATGGTGAGACGAAATTCAGTTCCCAGTGGATTCCTTGCCACTGGCATCAGTGAAACCACACTTGCAATTTCCCAGAATTGAACCTTTCTAGTTGGATAGTATAGATGAGAATGATGCAGCAAAGGTTGTTGGGATCGGGAATGGAACCTGTGACTCGCTGTCAGGCTTAGAGCATTAGTGCCTATTCGTGGTACCATATTCTCCTTAACCATTAAGCCATAGGCTATTTTTTGAGCGATGCTAACCGATCTTACATCTGGCTTTGTGTGTATGTAAGGTATGTCCGTCCCACAGAGCTTGGCATTGGCCAAGCTTCGTGGGAAGTTTATCGAAATGAACTCATAAAAGGCACCGCTCACTTCACACTTGGTGTGATTTTTTAGACCTCTGAAACCCTTCACACCCTGGGTCATATGGGACACAGCACCAGACAGTCAAACAAAGATATTGTGAATTAATTTGGGGCATTTGGAGTGCAAAGGAAGTTGAGGTGACATGCAACACAGATTTTGAGCATCCTGGATGTTTTGATGTGGTCAGTGCTTTAGCCACTGGGACTTAAATGTTCTGATGAGAGGACCTATAATGCAAGCCTGTCTCCTGCAGGCACTGGTTCATGCAAGTGGTGCTTTTCATAGTGATCGATTACACTGCTACATTTGATTCTGACACATCTAATACAGGGGTCTTCAACAGGAGGTCCTTAGAGTGACTACAGGGGGGCTGCCAAATCCTTGTGTGATAGGATCATTCTTTTAGATTAACAACTTGAACCCTTGCATCCTTATTCCGAGGATAGCTTTTGCCAAAAAGGCTTTGAGAGCTTGTAGATCGGCTATTTTTGGCAAATAGGTTTGGTGTAGAAGTAAAAAAAGAGCAGACCAATTGCATAGTGAAAGGTCAAGTTTACAAAATATAAAGTGCTTAAATGTCTGAAAATACACATTAACATGAATCCAACATAGACTGATGACAGTGCTGTCAAACAAGTCTATGAATCTACTGTGTCAATGAAATCGATGAAAATCTGCATCACACATTTATACAATATGTATAGGGAGTCCCTGCTTCATCTCTCTCTCAGCTAAGCGGTGCTTGGCCTGAAAACGTTCAAGACCCCTGGTCTAATAAGCTGATGCATCTTCAATCCACAGGGTTCAAATGTGAGAGAAAAGGCCAAGGTCGTCCTTGTTCTCATGGAGGACGAGGAGAAGCTGAAACAGGAGAGAGACTTTGCCGTCAAGACCAGAGAGAAGACCTCAAAGAATGCTGCTGGTGAGACATTAAAGCATCTGAGGCCCAGTGGTTCTCAAACCTTTTCATTTCAAAGTCCCCCAGAGTATGTGTATGTATTTGACCGCAGACCCCCACCCAAAGATTTTGTGCCATGAACCCTCATACAAGATTTGTGTTACAAGATTAAAGTGTTATTTTTTTTCAATGGCAGATCTATATGAGCTTGTCTGTCCCTCATCCCGTTTATGGCCATATATGGAGATCCCTGATGTCATTTGATATAAAATCAATAGAAAATTCACATATCAAAGAATTGAATAACCACCAAAGTGTTATTTATAGTAATTAATGCATATAATAGCCTATAACGACATGCCCAAAATGGAGATTTTAATCAATTAGTTGGAACAATTTCACCCCTGCCCCAGTTGCCATTACTGATATTTCTGAACTCCTTTTAGGCAAGTCTGACGTTTTATGTGATGACGTGGAAGGTTTGTTTAAAAGGGACCGAGGTGAGACAGGATCATTATTATCGTTTGTATGGCATCACAGGTTTGTTGTGTAAATCCACTATAGTGGGGAGAAGTTATTTTCAGAAGTGCAACACAGCTACGTATGGATGTTAGCACAACAAATGACAAAAACAGCAGCAGCAGCAGCAGCAGCAGCAGAGCTAGCAAGAAACCTTTTGAAGTGAAGAAGTGGAACGCTGTGGCGTTGTGGTCCTGGGACATCGTGGTGGACAACTGTGCCATCTGCCGCAATCACATCATGGATCCCTGCATAGAGTGCCAGGCCGTTCAAGGCACCAGTAGCGCGACTGAGGAGTGCAAGGTCGCCTGGGGTGTCTGCAATCACGCCTTCCACTTCCACTGCATCTCCCGCTGGTTGAAGACCAGACACGTGTGTCCGCTAGACAACAGGGAATGGGAGTTTCAGAAGTACGGAATCTGAACGCTGCGTGA
Source organism: Nannobrachium achirus (assembly GCF_963921795.1). Classification (NCBI taxonomy): domain Eukaryota; kingdom Metazoa; phylum Chordata; class Actinopteri; order Myctophiformes; family Myctophidae; genus Nannobrachium; species Nannobrachium achirus. The sequence goes on along the minus strand of NC_137819.1, from coordinate 40,708,810 downwards.
ACCTGCTTCTTGACCCCAGGGTCTCGAACCTCTGTTGCTCAAACCTCGGTTATTTCAGCCACCGCTTTTGCTGATATTTGTTTTAGATTACTAGCTTAAAAACACCTTTATTTTAAGTTTTCATTCTTTTTTTACTTGTAATGTTTTTGGTGTTTTTACCAGCTTGCAGAGCTGGTCAATAGATAGACAGCCAATTACATCATTAAAATGATGAACATCATATTGCAGTGAACCTGCTTTTTGTTAACCTTTGCACTAAAGAAAGTGAAGCTTTTGGTCATGCTTCACACACTGTTGTCATGCTTCACATGACATCACAATATATAATATAAAGGATAATAACGAAATTCAGTTCCCAGTGGATTCCTCGCGACTCGTGTCAGTGCAACCGCACCTGCAATTTCCCAGAATTGCGCCTTTCTAGTTTATTTTAAGGTCTGAATGATTTCTAATCGCTATAGTCGAACAGATTGACATCAGTGTGGTTCTCTACACATATCCAGCCATGGTGATCTCTTGGTGCGTGTTACTTGAATCTCTATTGCAATCACTCCCTTGAAACTATAAGCCCGTCTTATACTGTTTAAGACCCCCCCAACACCACTAAGAGAGTAGCATAAAATAGCATAATAAAGGTATTTTTTTTTAGATCCAAATAGTTTCGTAAACTATGTCTTTGACAAGACAAGTCTGTCTTTTGGAGTTACCACTTTTTAACCCACTAAGAACCAGGAAAGCATCGGTGTCATTTTATACTTTGGCTATTCATTTTCAGAAAACTGTATTCATAGGAAGACGATTTGTAGAATTGGCCTCAGATCTTTATGGGTTAAAGGCACAAAGGCCAAACGCCAGGGCCGCAAGGCCATCAGATAAAACAATGATTTTAAATCCACCGAAATTATGAATTGAACTTTTAATACATAGTCTGAAATAAAATAAAACTAGACTGCACTCTGTTGAGGTGCCAACCTGCCTCTTATGCACTCGTGGCTGTGGCAGGAATTTCAATCTAGGCCATGAATGCCATGGCTGTCGTATCACCTCGGTTTGGCCTCATTCGTGAAATAAACAGCCCTTTAAATTACTTGCGCCAGCAGAGTACCCAAGTACTCTGTTCGGTGTATCTGTCGCGTATCTGTGACGTATCTGTGTTTAAGCCCGTAGCCAGTCAGGGACCAGCATTCACCATCAACAGCCAATGAGGGAGGGCCCAGCATTCCTGGTCAACAATTGCGACCTGATATAAATAACAAGGAACGCTCTGCTGGCGCACAAGTAGGACACACTGTACATGGCAGAAACTTTAAACTTTAAACGGTGTCACAAAAAACTCAATGAAAAATATTTGTAGAACATTCAATAAAAGATAGGAAGGGGGGGGGGGGGGGGTTAGTGACTGTATTCTTGCTGTTCAGGTAGTAGGTAGAGACAGAGCTTTGATGCTAAACCTATGCTTATCTAAAGTATGTTCAAACATAGTTATGCCCAATACATGTGTTGAATAGATATCTAAAGTATGTTCAAACATAGTTATGGCCAATAGATGTGTTGAATTCAGTCCAATAGTTGTCTGAGTGAACTGCTATTTAAAGCCTGCCAAAAATACCTGTACCAGTGCGTCGTCCTCCTCGTTGGTATTCTCATTCGTTGGCATATTTAAAATCACGCAGTCATCTCTTCTCATGGTCCTCTTCTCTTTCACTCAGCTTCATCCACCGACCCCCAGAAAGACCCCAACTACAAGCCTGTCTACGCCCCTGGAGCCACAGGTCTCCCCTCGCTGGACAACATCCCCTCAGTGGCTGAAATAACGGCTTCCTTTGAGGCTCGCAAACAAGAGCGCCTCAGGCAGGAGCACGAGAAGAAAGAGACAGAGAGAAGGGTGAGCACTATTGAAAGACCTTTTAAATTGATTTATAAGAGGGGTGTTGTTAAAGAAAGCAAGTCTATTAGCATAATTGCAAAATTATGACTTCTGCTGCAAGCGAAAGGGCAGATTTAGAGCTCCACCTTGATATGTTTAGAAAATGTGTAAAAATGTCATTATACCTGATCAGTCGGCTGAAAGCAACCAATTAGTTGAATTATCAACAAAATTCATGAACATCCACGTACACATAAGTTTTCTCTTGTGTCCTTTATCTCTGTAGGCCAAGCTGAGTGAGGAAGAGCTGTTGTGGGAGGATGCTGGTAAACAAGGGCCCAAACCAGCATCAGCTTGGGGAGGAACGTCCATAGAAGAGGAAGAGACAACAGAGCCGGAGGCCGCCGATGCCTGGGGTGCACCAGTCAAACCCTCAAAGAAAGTCAGCGGCGATCCCTGGGGAGCTCCGGCCAAAGCGGAGGAAGATCCTTTCGCACCGGCTCAGAAAAATGGAGAAGATCCCTTTGCTGCGCCAAAGGACGAACCTGATCCGTTTAGTGCGCCGAAGGACGGAGGCGACCCGTTTGCGCCGGAAAATGACTCTGATCCTTTCGGCGCACCTAAGACACACACGTTCGATGCATCCACAGATGGCGCTGACCCGTTTGCCGCACCAGCCAAGGAGGATCCATTTGCTGCCCCAAAAGGCAAGGATGACCCCTTCAATGCACCAAAAGTTGACCCGTTTAATACGCCAAAGGATGATCCATTCAATAATACACCTAAAGATGATCCATTTAATACGCCAAAGGATGATCCATTCAACACACCTAAAGATGATCCGTTTAATACGCCTAAAGATGATCCATTTAATACGCCTAAAGATGATCCATTTAACACCCCTAAAAATGATCCATTTAACACCCCTAAAGATGATCCATTTAACACCCCTAAAGATGATCCATTTAACACCCCTAAAGATGATCCGTTCAGTGCTTCAAAGAACGACCCATTCAATACAACAAAAAATGACCCCTTCACCGCACCAGCCGACAATGCTGATCCATTTACTGCACCAGCATCAACACCACCCAAAGAAGATCCATTTGCAGCACCTACAACACCACCTAAAGAAGACCCGTTCGCTGCACCTACGACACCGCCTAAAGAAGACCCGTTCGCAGCACCTACGACACCGCCTAAAGAGGACCCGTTCGCTGCACCTACAAAACCACCTAAAGAAGATCCTTTTGCAGCGGCCACGACGCCACCTAAAGAAGACCCCTTCAATGCACCCACGACACCACCTAAAGAAGACCCATTCGCTGCACCCACAACGCCACCTAAAAAAGACCCTTTCTCCTCACCGTCAAACGCCCCCCAAGACGACCCGTTCGGTGCACCACCACTGACGACCACGTCGCCCAAGGAAGATCCCTTCGCAGCACCGTCCAGTCCGCCCAAAGACGCTTCCTCCGACCCGTTCAGCGCTTCCATGGCCGCCTCTTTGTCAAAAGACGATTTAGGCGCGTGGGGTGACCCAGTCAGCTCGCCTCCCGCTGACTCTGACGCCTGGGGAGCGCCGTCGGGGACGAAGGCACAGGGAGATCCCTGGGGAGCCAGCTCCCCTGCCGGCGGCGACCCGTTTGGGGACGCATCCAAACCAGACGGCGACCCGTGGGGTGCAACAGGTAAGAGTCACAGCAACCGAGATGGTTAGAGGAGAAGCACAGGTGCACGTAATGAGGGTTGGCTGGACAGCAAACGTAATGAAAGTGAGTTAGAAAATGATATAGTTTGGCTACAGAAATAACCAGTATTTTTGTTGTCTTTTTGTGTAAGGGGGGACTGAATTTCCCCCTTAATTTCCCCCTTGGGATAGAATTATTGAATGCTTTAACCAGTGAAAAATAGCAGATATACAAGCTCACAGCGCGGCACCGAGTGCCGTTGCTGCGAGCTTGTAGATCTGCTATTTTTGAAAAAGTCGTGAAAATGTGTGCAAATCTTTGAATTGAAAATTTTGCTTCTGGGGGGTCCCTGGAACTATATATTTTGAGACGGGGGTCTGTGGCCAAATACATATCATTTTGGGGGTCCTTCACATGAAAAAGTTTGAGCACCACTGACATAGTAGTCTCTCAAGAACAGACTAACTGAGCTCCATTTAAGTGAAAAGGACCTTTTCTTTGACGATGGCTGGCCAGATTGCTGACATAGAAACATGGGGTTTTCAAAAAGTCTTAGAAGGATTCAAAAGACACTAATAGAATCGGGTCAAAATTCTAATTTTCACGATTCTTCAAAAATAGCAGATCTACAAGCACGCTGTGAGCTTGTATATCTGCTATTTTTCAATAGTTAAAGCATAAAATAATGATACACAATAATGTGTACCCGTTCTGAATGGGTTAAGGTATCTAACTTGCATGCATCTGTCTTTTATGAATCTTATCTATCATGTTACGTATGTCTCAAAATCTGTGGTAAGCAACAGGGCGGCCCGTGAGCCAGAACTGGCCCGCCCCATCAGCGATAATATCTAGCCCAGAATTTGTTTACCGGGCCAGATAAACGGTAGGATGAACACATGCTGTAGTTCTCTTTGCATTCTTCTTTTAATGTTCTGTTTTCACTGTCAACGTTAACTCATTTGGATGAAACGCTTTGGTAGCACTTTACAATAATGACCTGTTATAAATCATTTATAAACATTTATAAGCAGTTTATAGATGAGTAATAAACATGAACAAACTGTTTATTGACATTTGTAAATGTTTAACTAAACATTTATAACTGTTTTAAACATCATTTACATGTTATTAGTAAGGTATTAGTAAGTAGTAAACTAATCATGAATAAACCATTTATATACATTTGTAAATGCTTACTAAATCATTTATAACCAATGCTAAAATTCACATAATGTGTAGGTAGGAATGCATTTACAAATGTCTGTTAAGGTGACCTCCATGTGTTGTTCATGTTTAATACCGGTATACGCTTTGTAGATGTTATCAAGAGCCCTAATGTAAAGTGAAGACTATTCATTGCGACCGAGAGGTTGCAAGTTACTATACAAACCTCCACCGGATGTCCGTCACGTCACGTCACGTCACGCCACACTTTTGGCCCTACTCTTATCTCTGGAACCGTTGCCCCTATCCATGCCAAACTTTGCACACACTCCTTGGCTGCCAAACCACAACCTCCACCCCTGATTTCTCACATGCCCCTCTTCTAGCGCCACCATGAGGTTGCTTATCTCCTTACTGGTTATTTATATCTGTCTGTTAATGTGGCCTCCTTGTTTGTTCATGGTTATGCTTTGTAAAACATTCCTTAAATATCTATAAATCATTAGTAGATGTTATCAAGAGCCCTAATGTAAAGTGAAGACTATTCATTATTTACAAATGTCTGTTAATGTGGCCTCCATGTTTGTTCATGTTTAGCAGTTTGGCAAGTTTGGCATGGATAGGGGAAACGGTGCCAGAGATAAGAGTAGGGCCAAAAGTGTGATGTGACGTGATGTGACATGACGTGACGGACAGACTGACGGAGGGACTGACAGACAGCCGGGGGAGGTTTTCATAGTAACTTGCAACCTGATGGTCGCAATGAATAGTCTTCACTTTACATTAGGGCTCTTGATAACATCTACAAAGCGTATATTAAACATGAACAACACATGGAGGTCACCTTAACAGACATTTGTAAATGCATTCCTAACTACACATTATGTGAATTTTAGCATTAGTTGTAAACGATTTAGTAAGCATTTACAAATGTATATAAATGGTTTATTCATGATTAGTTTACTACTTACTAATACCTTACTAATAACATGTAAATGATGTTTAAAAACAGTTATAAATGTTTAGTTAAACATTTACAAATGTCAATAAACAGTTTGTTCATGTTTATAACTCATCTATAAACTGCTTATAAATGTTTATAAATGATTTATAACAGGTCATTATTGTAAAGTGCTACCAAGGCGGTACATGTTGAAAAAAGAAAACTGTGTTTCACATGCCTTTAACAATACATTGTTTCTCTCTGTTCTAAGAAGAGACCTTGTATGAAGTATGAAGCAGCTCTTGTTTGAAAAGAAGCATGACAGAAAATGTTTTAAGATTTGTTTTGGATCTTTTTTATGCCTTTATTTGAAAGGATAGTAGACTGACAGGAAATGGGGAGAGAGATGGGGAATGACATGTGGCAAAGGTCGTCCGGATCGGGAATCAAACCGGCGACGCCAGCAGGCATCATAGCCTAGTATGTGGTATGCGCCTGGACCACTAGGCCAGCGGGCGCCCCATGACAGAAAATGTTTAACTAGGAAATATCCTCTAAGTGCCACATTCAAGGATGGTGTCTGGCTGCCTGCACAAAATGAATACATAGGCATTTGAAACTGAACCTATGACATTAGATTACGCCACCATTTATCAGTAGTTATACCACAGACAACACCCATCTTTATTACACTAACTTTTATTGTATTGTACATTTATTTTCCTAAATTAGACTTTGATTGCGTTCTAGCCTGCCATCTAATGGCTTAGAAAAGAATTGGCCCGAGGCCAAATGTACTTGCATTGCAGACCCCTGCTCTAAATATTATTTCCAGGTCTTAGTGATAGTAATGTTATATGGTTATTAATGCAGGTTTTATTTTAAATGTAATCTATCGATTGATTGATTGATTGATTGATTGATTGAATACTTGATTAGTCAGAAATGCTTAGCCTACTTACTTTGAGCCATAAAACATGTTCTTCTCTCTCATGTGTTGTAGCTCCCACGGCAGCCAACAGCGACGATGCGTGGGGTTCCCCTGCCCCGCCCACAGACCCCTCTGATGACCCGTTTGGAGACGGGGCCTCTAAGACCACCAGCGGTGACCCCTGGGGCACGCCAAGCGACGCACCGAGCAACGGCACAGGTGAGTCTCTTCTGTATAATTCTGTCTGGGCATTTCAGTTTGTTCATCTATCCAAATCTATCCATCCACCCTATCATTCATCTATTGGTCAACAAAATTAGACCTATAATCTGTATTATGCTCTTCTGATCTGCTGTGCTGTGCTCTGCTTTATGAGTAATCCACTTGTTTTTGATGTTTCTGTTTAATTCATATTCATATTAACTACCCATTAATTCAATAATCTAGAGCCAATAACAATAGAGTTACAGATTCACTTTTACAGTCCTTACACACTTGGGGAGCTTTTTATTTATGTATGACTTTTAAACTGCTCTTGGTACCATAGCACATCCACACACAACGTCAACGGAGACAGCAACTGTTTAATATGAAACTAGGTTGATTTTACTGGATGAATTACCAGATGAATAGTTTGATGTGAAATATTCAGACATATTTTGGATCCTGGTGTGTAAGGACCTTTATTCTGACTGAGTACGTGTCGCATGCTGCTTGTGATGAATACATGGCAGGCATAAATCTTTTCAAAGCCAAACACTAGGGTGAATGTTGCGTGCACACATGTATGCACGTTTTCTGGTGCACTCTTGTATGTGTGTGTATGAGAGAGAGAGAGCACGCTTCTACTACAGCTTACCAGCTCACATGCCACCTCTCCAATCCACCACCTTGGTTTCACTCCCATCTTCCTTCCATCCATCAATCGCCTCTCGTTTAACGACTTTAATCAATTAACTCTTGTCTTCCTGCTCTGTTCTCTTCTCTTTACCCTCCCTGACCCCGTGTGTCCCACCCTGAAACCTGCCCACCACCCGTCACCTGCAAACCGCTAGAAAACACCTTTTAGAGCAGAGAATTGGACCTTTATGTCATTGCAGATAATAAGCAAGCAGCACAGGAGGGGGAGTTGGCCCGGAAGACGGCGGCCTTCCTGGGCTCGGTCGGAGCGTCGCTCGTCAACCTGGACTCTCTCCTCTCCTCGGACCCTCAGCCCAAACAACCCCCCCTCACCAGCACACTCGCATACCTCCCACTTACGCCAAGCCCCGGTAAGGAGAGGTAGAGCGCGACTGTAAACCCCGCATCTTCACATCCAGTAGGCCCCTGGGGACCAGCATTTGAGCGCCATTTGTGTTTTGATGATCATAGTTTGGGACAAATTTAGGCGCCCTTTTCTTTTTTCTTTTTTTTTTGCATGTGGTGTATGCCATCAGCCACAACATCCAATTATAACGGAGGGGACAAATGTATTTAACTTATAAACCCAAATAGTTTTTTTTTTTGCAGTTTGAGCAGGGTTTTGTTTGAACTTTGAACTGACTCAACAATGGAAGAATCTCTTTGGGGAGATCCCTGAAACCCAGGCGATTCTAATGGGTTTTAAATGCATATTCAACCTAGTCAGCCCTGGTGGGTCTGAATTCCATAAAGCTTACGAGAGAGAAGAGAAAGAAGGGAAGAGAGAGTACAAATATAATGTTATATAATATATATTGAGCAAAAGGTTTGTATGAGAAGCTAGCTGTGACAAGTGTTTCTGTGTAGTCTTTTCCCTGTGTCCCCACTGTTGTGCGTAGCTGTGGTTGTTATATATATGTATATGTATGAGTTGTTAGCATCAGTGAGCTATTGTAACTGCCCTGTATAGGTAGATAAGCTAGTGTACATTAATCCCATTTGAGCTTCAAGTTGTAACTCTTCTCTTCCCTCTGTCTCTGCTCTGCTCCACTTCATTTTTCTCTTATTGGAATGCTTTGTACTTTATACCCCTCCCTCAATCCCCCCTCTCCCCAATCCTCTCCAATTCCGATTCTGTCGCTGTTCCAATTTATACTTTTTCCCAGGTGTTAAGGGCACAGTCGGTGGCGGCCCGTTCTTGGGTCGAACCATGCCTACTTCAGGCGTGTCCTTTAGTGGGGCGCCATCAGCCCTGCACTCGAGTCCTTTTGGTTATGTCCCCACCTCGTCCTCCTCAGGTGGGCTGCCCCATGCCAACCTGGGGACTTCCCCATTTCAGCTACCTTCTCGTTCCATGGGAGCATCTCCCACTGGCCACGTTATGCCTACATCGGGACCTCCTAGTAGTATTTATCCGCCCTTCTTTGGAGGCGGTATGATACAGCCCGCGGCAGCCATGGGGGGAATTCCTTCGATGGAAGTTAATATTGCCCCGTCCAGCAGCTACATGGGGGCTCCAATGGTACAGGCCAACTTCGCGCCGGGGGGAAATCCTCTGATGGCATCTCAGGGGGCCTCCCCCTTCATGGGGGCTGGAGTGGTGCATCCCGGTGCCACTGGAGGAGGTCCCCGAGCAGGATTCACTGCCGGGGGAGGTTCCATTCCACAGACGGGAGGGGGGGTTCCATTGCAGCCCCAGATGTTCCTGGCCAGTGGGTTAGGTGAGACCACACCCATAAATGACACCAATCCGTTCCTCCTTTGACAACTTGACATGTAAATCTCTCCTGTCAATCAAACAAATCAAGTGTTTTTTCTTTGTTTTGTTTTTCCAAACGCACGAAACAAGCCAGCTCCACTGCTTGCATCAAATTATATCGAGACCCGTCCACAATAATGTTAATGCACAACTGGTTTAAATGTATACAGCCAGAGCCAATATATATAAAATAGTTAATTACAGAAACAAAATGGCTTCACTTCCTTCACTTCTGTTGGGAACTAAAAAGCCATTTAACTGAACTTAAATTTAGTCCAGTTCGATTTGGTTCCCCAAGTGAAAGAAATAAGAGATCATTTTGTCACTGTCCAGAGCCACTCCGTATTAAAGGAGTATAGTTCACCCCAATAAAATACTTTTTTTGCATTGTTTTTGTCGCTTAACTGAGCCAGTCATTTTATGACCGGCAGAGTCTCTGGTAGGAGACTTTTGCAGTGTCTCCTTTGAGTCTCCGCCGCGGTCATCAAATTATTGGCTCAGAAATGCGACAAAAACTAAAATCTCTGTGAATTCAAGTGTTCATGGGCTGTGTAATTGACATAAAATAAGTAATTTGAGTGAACAACTCCTTTTTTAAGAGACCATTTTGTATGTGCCGATATTGTACGTACATACATACATACATAACGAGAAGACTGCGGGCGGTTATTTGCAACTAGCTGTTATACTGTTGTTTGTTCCACTGCACCGGCCTGCAATGCGCCGTGGACATAACAACAATGGACAGTCATGGACAAACTGCGTTGCCTGAATGGCAACCATTGGCTATTGGCCATAGGCTTCAGCCAATGGCTATTGGGCAACACCACTGCGCCATTGGTTTCAGCATATTTCATGCTTGTTATAAATGAGGGGGCTTGCTACTATCTGTGATGGCAGTTGGCATGAACTTTTTTTCACGAAGCAAAGAAAGCATAATTGTTTTTGCCGATATCTGCCCTTGATATAAAAGCAATGCTTCTCATCTGCCGGCCTTGGGGGACCCAGACTGGAGCTAGTTTTCTTTTCTAATAGTTAACCACTTTCTTATGGGTTTTCCCTGGTTAAACTTACGTCCCTGATTTGGGTGGCCAGAATGAAAACATGTAGTCTGGTTCTCCAAGGCTAGCTGTTAAAACATATTAATATAAGTCGTTGAATTTGGTTACAGTGCCCATAACGGAGGCCGCATGGTCTCATACCGTACACACAATTATTGTATCTCTCTGCAGCGATTCCAGTATTGATCTAAAAACGACATTACAAACAAGATTGCGAGATTACGTGTGTGTTCGCAGCTGTATTGTATGTGCGAGAGGTGTGACTGTACGTGCACATGAGGTATATGTTGTGTTTTGTGTAAATAGTGGGAATATTATCACAGTTAAACCTTGAGAACTATATATGAGAGTGTTACAATCATGAGTAACTATTTATTGATCTATTTATTGATTGATTACTTGATTATCTTAATTTATTATTTTTTGTATGGAATATTTGGGGGAAAATCTGTTTGAAACCAGAAATCTTCACACTGCATTCCTTGTTGTGGAATTTGTTTGCTTCACACCAGTGGTTCTCAAAGTGGGGTCTGGGGTCCTTGAGGGGTTTCCAGGAGGCCCCCAGCTAAATTATTGATAGTTTGGAAACAAATGGATGCTTAGGCCTACAGGTGTGTCAACTCCTGAGAGTGTGTGGTACCATAGTACTACTACTTACACAAAAAAAAAAAGCATGAACTGGGGACCCCCCACCCTTACCCCTGGGGGGTCCTGACCCACGGGTTGAGAACCACTGCTTTACACAATTGATCTGTAGTAGCAAGCGCTTGTCACCATGTGACAGGCTCTCCTTGAGATTTGATTGGTCTAGATCCACATGGGGGGCAAACTACCCGTTTCTCCCAATATGGCATCGTCCATCAACTCGATAACCAATCGTGGCTTTTTATCTTCCTTGTTTGGTTCGTACGTTTTTTTTGTATTCATTCCCCCTATATTTATTACATCTTTGTCCAGTGTCGTTAGAGATGAAGTACACTATGACGTACTGTAGCTGTTAGCTGAATGAAAACCCAATTAAAATATATCATTTTCTTCAACGTGCATGCTGTCAGAGATGATACTTGTGTGTGTGTGTGTGTGTGTGTGTGTGTGTGTGTGTGTGTGTGTGTGTGTGTGTGTGTGTGTGTGTGTGTGTGTGTGTGTGTGTGTGTGTGTGTGTGTGTGTGTGTGTGTGTGTGTGTGTGTGTGTGTGTGTGTGTGTGTGTGTGTGTGTGTGTGTGTGTGCGCGCGCGCGCTTGTATTACTATACTTATTAGGGCCAAATGTCCCCACTAATATAGTAGAATTTGAGAAATGGACATCTTTTCATGGTTAAATAAATAAACGATTAGGAAAATATTCAGGTTGTATTACTATACTTATTAGGGCCAAATGTCCCCACTAATATAGTAGAATTTGAGAAATGGACATCTTTTCATGGTTAAATAAATAAACGATTAGGAAAATATTCAGGTTGTATTACTATACTTATTAGGGCCAAATGTCCCCACTAATATAGTAGAATTTGAGAAATGGACATCTTTTCATGGTTAAATAAATAAACGATTAGGAAAATATTCAGGTTAGGTATTTAGATGTTAGACTCATGCCTGATTACTACTTACTGTAGTTGCATGTCGGTGTGGCGCACTAAAAATGGATCTACAAGCTCACAATGTACCGCAGAACAACACACTGGGAGCTTGTACATTGGCTATTATATTAAAATTACCTCCCTGAAATGGTCCTCACAGCTATAGTAATACGAGCACGTTTGTGTGTGTGAGAGACAGTTGACATGATATGAACAAGAGACATTTTCAACAAATACTTTTGACAAGGTAATGCACAATGTACTGTACATTTATGACTATGTGGTGAAGATAAAACTCAACTACAAAGACTGGGTTTGATTTCGCCCCATGTTTTGTGAGACCCTGGTCAAAATGTCAGTTCTTCTAAATTGATCTATTTGAAAAAACTATTGTTACCATGTTATGGTAGTTGCAGCATATTCTTTGTATTCAATGTTTTCCCCTTTCAAACAGGAGGTCACCTCTCCATGTGTGCATAGTGTTGACTTGTCGACAGCCTTTGTGTTTTTGTTTGTTTGCTCGGTCCGTTCAAAGCCGTTCAGAGAAATGTACCGGTAATTAACAAATCGTTGTGTTTTCACTTTATCAATAAAGGTCAATCTTGATTGGGAAAAACTAAATGGAAGTGACCAATTATAGTACAGATAGATGGCTTTTTTTTCCTTTTCTTTTTAAATCATAGTTGGCGTCACTATAATTTTATACTGTATGAGATTTAAAAAATATATATATTTTATTGTGCATTCAAAGTTGAGGATGTGTTAACTGTGGTAAATGTGTGAGAAATAAAATGATGATTCAACACTGGTGACATTGATTTCTGTGAGTATTTCCCCACAGACAGTCATCGAGCTGTGTTCTGCTGTTCAAGTGTCATTGTGACCGTCAGGTCGCGGTTACTATGAAAACCTCCACCGGCTGTGTGTCAGTCAGTCTGCCTCTGTCCGTCACGTTCACGTCACACTTTTGCCCCTACTCATATCTCTGCCACCGTTGCCCCTATCCATGCGAATCTTTGCACACACTCCTTGGCTGGCAAACCACAACCTCTGCACCTGATTTCTCACATGCCCCTCTTCTAGCACCACCATCAGGTTGCATTTTGCAGACTCTTATCTCCGGCACCTTGCCCCTATCCATGCCAAACGTTGCGCTCACTCCTTGGCTGTCAAACCACATGCCACATGATTTCTCACATGCCCCATAACGCCACCATGAGGTTGCTTTTTGCAGACAAAATTATGCCACCTAACGGTCGCTTATCTCCCGATTAGGGAGTCTTACTGGTTTTAAGAGGATCAGCCATGGGTGTCAGCGGGCAGCAACTATCGATTATGTTCTTTAACTGTTAAGCAGTAGGCCCTATTCTACTTTCAAAAAACGTGGTAATTTTATCGTCTACTCAGGCTTTTGTGAACACCCTGGACAGTTTTTAATATTTAGATATTTGATTTTCATTGTATCAGACACTCCCCATCCAGGGCCCATTCATATTCCTTCCTATACATACATACATTCATCAAAAACACCAGTCTTTTTTTTTTCCTGGTGACTCCCCTCCTACTACGTGAGCTGGCTGTGTTTTTTCGATAACCTTTTTCTTTCTTTCTTTTTTTATATTTTATTAATTGTATTGCATTTTCTCCATTTTCCCCTAAATTATTTTGCTGTGAGCACATTTAGAAGATTTATGTTCTTAAGTTGTAGTTGTTTTGCATGACCACAAGAGGGCTACGTGCACAAAAAAGTACACCATAAATGCTGTGATCTGTTGATTTTAAAATTACATATTTGCGAGTGCACACACACACTCATACTTTTGTATGGCACTTTGGGCGTGTGTGTGTACACACACACACACACACACACACTTTTTTTAAAAGATTTCAAACACCTATTACCAAACACCATCTATTAATATAAATACAATAAAATACAATAGCCTTTGAGATTTCAAAAGCATCAGTAAAAAAAATACTTATATTCGCCTTTGCAGGAGGCGACCACAGCAGCAGACAGTCCTCTCTGTGACAAGCTGTTCCATAGAGAAATTAATTACTGTACACAGTAACCACCAGAAGACAGGCTCATGGATTACTGGGTGGCAGAGAGCCAGTGGTACATTTACTCTTACTCAAGTAGGTGCTTACTTGTTACTAGTTACTTTTACTTGGTTACTCACTTTTTTAGATTTAAATGTATCATTACAAAACAGACATTTTAAACGGGTTTTAAACATTTTGATTTTAGTATATATAAATATTTTTACTTTTACTTTGGTATACATTCTTGATTGCAATGCTTTTGTACTTTTACTCAATACTCTGTTACATGTAATTAAAAAACTACCTTTACTTGGAACAGAGTTGTCCAAATGTGTGTCACTATTGTGATATTTACTGTAAACTTTTACTTAAGTAAAAGAAAATAATATCAGTACTTCTTCCACCGAGGCAGAGGGCCGTGGAAGCATGTGACTGATGGTGAGAGCTACAAGGCTGGATGGATGAACAGCCACAGTACTGTAGCCTATATGGAGTATAAGAGGAGCAGATGGACTTGTGCGGATTAAGAAGGGAAATCTGGGTGGGTTTGTGGGCGAAAGTTGCCCAAGAACGAAAGCTGAAATGGAGGCGGAGGAATGAGAGAAGAGCCGGCAGTAAGACGCAGGAGATGTGAACACAAGAAGCCAGAATATGGTGAGTTTATATCATTTTCATACTCCATATCAGCCTTTTACCCCCTCCCAAATTTAAACTGCAGAGTGTAGGCCTTAACTGGCTAGGCAGCATTAGGCAAGGGTGCACTGATTTGGCACAGAGGAGGATTGGCACACTGGCATAAATGTGTTTTAAATGTACTCAATTAAATGAAGTCCCCTCACAACATTCATTCAAACTCTGAACTCGAATTGGGTAGGGAGTCTGGGAGATAGAGATAGATGAGTCTAATGATCATTATAATGTCCTGGTGAGAAGCAGAGGAGTTGTTTTATTCATAAACAATCAAAATCTGTTGGAAACATTTTATTTTTATGTGGTGTCAAAATCAAGAAATCAAGAAAATAAACATAGCACTTCATGGGGGTTGCAGACCCCTGGTGTAGGCTATATACAGTAGGCAGCAGGACTGAGACAAGATGTTCTTTATTTGGAATTTGACATGAGTGAAAGTATAGTATTGGCTAACAAAAACTGTGGATATAGGCATCTACTATATCAGTTGTAAATGTTTGTTTGATTGATTGATTGAATACTTTATTAGAAGTTTGCTAAAAAAAAAGTACAGGACAGTACAGCTCACTGATACAAGGTCAACTAAAAGGATACAGACCAGTGAGACCACAAGAAAGTGCCTTTCTCCAAAGCGGTTTACAGTTTATTTCACATTCAGTCATGCACACACTGATGGCAGAGAAACCATGGAAGGCACTGCACCTGTTAATCAGGAGCAGTTGGGGCTTCAGCACCTTGCTCAAGGACACGTCAACCACTTTTATTTTCCTTTTTGAAGACTTTTGATCTGAAGAACTCTGAGAGGGTGACAGTGTTGAAGAGGAGGTGTAAGATTTGAACATGCTGGTAAAATTTGGTCTTTAGCCAGCTGGGTTTCATGTGGTTCCTCACAGAAATGTTTTGAGTCTTTGAGTGTTCACTTTGACAATATCATCCTATACTTTTAAAGTTACATTTAAACGGTATACCCGTTAAATGGTTCACATTTTCATTTACCATAGGTTTCCTTTACAATGGCCATGATTAATGGTAAAGGGGTCGTTTCCACAGAAATGTTTCTTAGAGGTTTCATGTGTCTCTCTAACATTTTGAGACCAACAAAGCTCTTTCATGAATGGGGAGGTAGTAATCGCTCAAGAACAGATTCCGTGGGAACAAAACAGCCCAGATGATGGGTCCCCAGATTGGGGAGGTAGTGGCTGCTTGGTAGTGACAAGGTGTTGAGCAGGTTGCCTTGCATCGTTTACTCTGATCAAGAATCCTAAGAATAGGTCTGACTGTGTCTTGTCTTTCATAATGTGATGAGATTGACACCTGGATCTGCTTTTTGAAGGTTGTCACCTAAATTTATAAAGAAAAAAAGGGCAAAACATGTGCATACAATCCCAAATGTTTACTCAGTAACAAATCTGATCGATCGATCTATCTATCGATCGATCGATCGATGTCACAGGGCACTTCTGTAAACACATGCTTGGCTGTGCATATTGCTATATAAAATTAATTGTGTTTTTCTAAAAGTATTTTTGACTGAGATTATTTAAATGTTCAGCTTCTTCTGTCCATAACACAGACCGGCATTATCTCCATGCAAAAGTCGGGACCCCTGCTTTATCAGTGGAACAGCATTGATTACCACCACGCATACATGGATTACAGCTCAATTGAACTGGCTTTAGCGATGAGAATAGAATTAGAATAGGAATCACAGCTCGAATCTGGATTCATTCATTGAGTGTTTGTTCAGTAGGGTTTCCTGTCTCTCCAGCTCTTTAGTAATCAGAAAATGCATTTTCAGGTTGGGATACCTATTTTAGAGGACTCTTAAAGGACACACGATAAACAGGTGAAATAGGAATTGATGACACAAAGAAGTGAGCAGATATGGATTGACACTGACAAATGTGTAATTTCCCCCTCACAAAGTTTAATCAAGTTTCCCTGATGATATTGAGTGGTGGAATTTAAAGTAATTCTTCTTCCTAATAATAATGAATGTTCCTTGGAGACTTAATCCAGAGATTAATATGTTTTCCTCTGTGTTCCTCAGGTGGCCACAGGCCGGACCCAGCGAACACTGAGACTGAGATTAAGGGGGATTAACTACACGCACCTAACTCTGTCAGATTAACACAGATCGCCAAATCCAGCGGTGGACCGAGATATCGGACTAATCACTCTGTTACAACCTCCTCCCTCCCTCCCTCCTTCCTTCCCTGAGGATTGAAGGAACAGAGAGTGAGGGGGAAGAATAAAGGAGGACAAATCAAAATGCATCCTAACAATAGAATGGAGGCACCTTGGGGCTGAACAGAAATCCCTGGATTCTAGCAGTAAGATTTGTTTGTTCACTGACCGTCCATGTTAAAACATGTGTTACTTTATGACACAATATACAGTACATAACATATGCCATTTGTAGGAGCCATATGTGAGTAATGTGACTTTAATATACTGTAAAGTCTTGTGTTTTTATTGACGTAAAGGTGTAATAAAGGTTAATTGACAGATTGGGCACTGCACTGGCATTAGGTGGTGGGATCACCCGAGCTGGGGTCACTAATAATTAGTGATGACATTCACCTTTTCACATGAATGGGAGAATCTATTCTGCACAGAGAGAGGGGGTGAGCGTTTTCTGTTGACCGTAAACACCATAACATGATGCAGGATCTATTCATCCATGTTGTGCGTGTCATACAGTGTCTTTTGCTTATGTTTAGCTCCTCGTGGCTTTTTTAACTGCCTAGTTTCAGCTGCAATACCAATACCAGTACCAATGGAATGACAAGGTCTTTCCCTGAATGACCGAACAGAGAAAATGTTTTTGACTCCCAACAACACATTCTTGAAATGTACCTTGCTTGTAATTTGATAAACTGCACTGGGAGACTCTATTTCGATTTGATTAATTGTATTATATGTATTTTAATATACTATAAATTGTGTATCCAAATATTATTATTCTCTGAGCCAGAGGGTTTTGTTCTGCTTCTGAAGCAGGATCACTCTTAAAGAGCCAGTATGAGTGAAGGCAAACCCTACCCATCTCTTGCTGTCTTTTGTCTCTATCTCTCTCTGTCTCTGTTACTGTGTCGCTCTCTCTCAATAGTGGACATGAAGAGAGAGAGACAAGCCCTCCTTCTCCTCCTCACATATATCTTGAGTTTTACCCATCTGTCTCTCTCTCCATCTTTGTCTCTCACTCTCACTCTGGTGGTGATTAAATGGCCATAGCCTTATCCTCCATGACTCTGTTGCCCTTTGTCACTCCCCCTCAAGTGTCCTATACTTCTTTTCATCCATCTATTGCACCGCCTCTTGACCTGTCCCATCTCATCCTCTTCCCTGACCTATCCTCTCCACCCACTCAAACACCCTTAATCCCCTTCATTTTCCCTCTATTCTGTGCTCGCCTGTCACCCCCTCTGTCACTCGCTGTGATTGGCCAGCACAGTGTGTCAAGTCATCTGACTTGCATCCTTGGTTTTCTAAATTGGGGCATCTGGACCATTTCGATTTTGACCCACAGGCAGGGGAATGGTTTCATGTAGGACAGCTGCAACTATCAATACTTTGTTTTAATGATTATTCTATTGATTACTTTTTCTAATCGGGAAGCAGGTTTTCTTTCAGTTTCTTTTTTGTTTTTAAATATATATTTTTGGGCCTTTTTCGCCCTTTATTAATAGTACCAGTTGAGACTGACAGGAGACAGGGAGAAAGCCGGGGAGTGACACGCAGCAAAGGCCGCCGGGATCGGGATTCGAACCCGTAACCTGCTGCTGGTATCGATCGAAATTGGCCCAATACGCCTCCCTCTCCTCTCTTTAACTCCTTAATGGTTAAAGAGGTGGTGCCATAGTTTTGTACTTTTTCTGTGTCTATGGAATTAACATTACTCTAATAGAGCCCCAGATGTTGTTATAATATGCAAATATGTCTTCCCTGTGTTTTTTTGGTCACCACCCACCTGAAAACCAGGTATACTTATGAACAGGTGGGTGTGGCCACATAAAAACATAATTTTAACACTTTCTGTACACACAGGGCTTATTCTTTCCCTAATTTTGAACCATACCATGATCCATATCTCTCTTCTAGTCCCCCCCTCTCCATCTCTATCTCACTAATCGTTCTGTCCAAGTAACGTTGCAACTATCAATTATCTTCTGTTCTCTATCTTCCAGTTCATGTTAGTTCACCCGCTCCCAGTCTCAAGGTTCGACCAGCAGCCAAGATGTTGGAGAACATGTCCAGAGGCAACCGCACCCTGTTGTCCCTGTTCCTGACCGCGCTGGCCCTCACCCTGTCCGTCCTGGCCTTCTGCACCTCCTACTGGATCGAGGGAACCCACAAGGTGGTCAAGCCCCTCTGTCTGTCCCCGGTCAAGATGAAGAACTGTGGACAGAACAACAGTCAGGCATTCACCACAGGTAAGGGAGCGAAGTCCAGGCACATGCACACATAGACATCAAGGGAGCTTGAGCCCCTGCCTTTTTATCAGGCTGTAAAAAAAAGTGCCCTCTCCAGACCATTAATGCAGTTTTTACTGTGGTGAAAGAAATGCAAATGCCCCCCTTTCCATGCCATACATGAAACAACATTAAAGAGTCTCTCCTGATTTTGAACTTGAATGCAGCATCTTATGTTGAAAGAATTGTCCTCTCTGTTGATTGTGTTTAGTTCAGTGTGGTATCACCCACCGAAAATAGCCGACCTCCAAGCTCAAGCTGCGACGCGTTGTGAGCTTGGAGGTCTGCTATTTTCAATATTTTCACCAAAAGGCCCTTTTAGATAGTTCAGCCCCTGCCTCTCTAGCATTATCTGCACGTCCCTGGTGAAGTCACATACAGTATTGTATTGTAAACAGTAGTGGACACAGTATTCAACACAGGTTCTTGACACAGATGGAAACCTATTAAGTCCAATACTTTTCAGGAAATGGAAAAAAGAACCTGTGTTTCAGTGGATCCGGTGTAGTTATCGAGTCCAGGTAGCTCAGTCAGTAGAGCTCTTGCCTTTGAACCACAAGGTCGCAACGTTTGATCCCTGGCACTGCCAACTCGGCGTATGAGTAGCACGGCTTGGGTGCGTCAAATGGTGCGGTATAAGCACCGGGAGCTGATGGTAGGTGTGGCGCTCCTCCTCAGCAATCCATCTGCCAGGGGTCACACTACGGCATTCACGAATAGTGATTTTTAGTATTCGAATTATTCGACCTCAAAGTATTCGAATAGTCGAATATTCAACAGGACAAGCCAAACTGGCCAAACGGTCAAATATTAAGTAAGCAAGAGGCGAACATTGTTGCGAGGCGTTGTGAGCATGTAGATCTGCTATTTTCACAATATTTATCTGTGGAACCGAGTCACATTAAATGTAATACCTACAATTCCAAGTGCTTGTCAGGGTGGGGGTCCCCAGTTCAAATATGTTTATTGTGGGGGTCACGGCCTAAAAAGGTTTGAGAACCCCTGGTATAGAGCATTAACAAATTCATTCCCTGACAACTTATTCTTATGACTTCCTATCTAGCCAAGCTTTATAAACTATATATTTTTTAAAGAGAAAACAAAAAACAAACAAAAAAAAGCGAATATTCGACTTCGGTGAACAACGTCGAATAGTGACTTTGATATTCGAATATTTGGTGAATGCCCTAGGTCACACAGGGGTCACGCTTGCATTGTAAGAGGGATAGACTCCTGCATTCTCGGCTGATACCAACAATAAGCCTCTCCGACCTACTTAATACTTACTTACTATTATTAAGCTCTTGAATTTATTTAAAATCCACAGACACACTGAACTATCGATAGCAGATGTAGATCAGTTATTTTTGCTATTTTTTCACGACACTCCTGTTCAAGAATTGATGGAGGGAAAAAAAACAATAAAAGTTTGAAATATGGAGTTATATTATTGCCTGACAGACAGTGATGATTCTATCAGAGGTTGAGGTGTGATGTGTTAGCCCTGCACTGTTCCATTATATATACAATCTGTCAGCAAGCACTTTGCCCAAATGTCTGTGTCATATCCATCCATCTATCTGGATAGATGGATGGATGGATAGATAGATAGATGATAGATGGAAATATATTAGTAAAGATGCATCTATTACTAATGGAGCTAGAGTGCCCACTTTTGCCACTTGTTTTCATAATGTCACAAGTTGTTTTATCTCCTGCAGGTTGATGCTGTACATTTACCCAGTATAATCGTATATAGCAACCTCATTCTTTTCTTTGTTCGTTTTTTCCAGACCTACATTTAAGCATTTCACAAGTCTCTATGCAGTGGCTGTGTAATCCAAGCTTTGTCTCTAATCTCTTCCCTATCTCTTTGTATCTGTGACTGATGTTATCTGGACTCCATCAACAACAACAACCTTATCCTCTGCAGAGGTTAAGCCCATTTCAGTCCTCATGTCATATTCAATTTCCTCACTGCACACACAACTGGCAGATTACATACAGAACAGTGATTCTATGGGGGATTCTGTGAATGGTTTCATGTAGGACAGCTGCAACTATCAATAATTTTTTTATCGTCAACTTTTCGAGAAGCATTTTTTTCCATCAACGAATCGAAGAAAAAACTAATTTGAATGTACTTTTTTAGAATCAGTTAAATCAATTAGTCTGAATAACCACTTAATCCCTATTTATACTTTATGTTTGACCTTCCTGCGGTAGGACCAGGAACTCAGGCTCAGCACATCAAACATGGCCACCACGGTTGCTGCAGTACTGATTAAATACACATTTCACGTCGGTTTTGTGATTACATACTATAAGGCTATATAGTAAGGATAAACCTGGGTAACCCCTGGTTACCAACCTCTGGTAATGATGAATGCCCGGGTGATAATGTCTCTCTCTCTCTCTCTCTCTCTCTCTCTCTCTCTCTCTCTCTCTCTCTCTCTCTCTCTCTCTCTCTCTCTCTCTCTCACTCCCCTCTCTATTAATTGGTTGGCTAACTGAGGGATGTACAGTATTACAGTATGTCAGGGTTCCCCCATTAGTTTTCCCCAAGGGCCGAATTATGTCTGGGGTGCCAAGCCGAGGGCCACAGCATTGCTTGGGGCGACGGTGGCGTTCCCGCTACTCCAGCGACAGTTCAGATATCGTCGTTGTCGGGTGAAAATCTTGTATGTCCAAAACCGTTCGTTTTGCATTTATCATTTTAAAAATGATTTAAACTGCTGTTTTCACTACTTTTGTGCGACGGCCTTGTATGATGAAGCAGGGCTTTACTTTGCGAAAGAACGTACACATTTGGAGATACGAGGTTTCCATCCAACAACGACGATATACTGTATATACTAGTGTTGTTGCTGCTCTTATACCACCATTATTACTGGGGTAGGTGGGGGCCAGACAGTAGCCCCCTGCGGGCAAATGGCCCGCGGGCCGCCTATTGGGGAACCCTGCAGTATGTGGTCTTTGTTGTCTGTTTATAACGAATGTACAGTATGTGTCTGTTTTTTCAGTACCTTCTGAAGATGAAACATCCTCTCTTTCAAACCCCCCCCCCCCCCCCCCCCCCTCCATCCCCCCTCCAGAGGCCCCGACCCCGGACCCTAAGAGCCCTCCGCCCAACATCACCCTATCCCCTGGGCAGAGGGAGGAGCTGGCCAGGATCAGGAGGAGGCAGATGACCAACGCTGTGCAGTACATCTGGGAGACCGGAGAGGACAAGTACATGCTGAGATACTTCCACACTGGCTTCTGGCAGTCCTGTGAGAAGCACAACGATGGTTAGTTAGTTAAATAAGAGAGAGAGGTTGCGCATCAACAATGGGGTTTCTCAGTGGAGTGCTAGACCCAAAGTTCAGTATACATAAAAAGTAGGAATTGAAAAAAGAAGAAATCCCCAAAAGATAGCACATCCAAAACTTAAAAATCAATGGAGGACAAAGTACTCACACGTGTTTCGGCTATGAGCCTTCATCAAAGCATTATTTAGCCTTATTTAGTTAGTGTTCAAGTCTGGGGAATTATGACAACATGTACATGTATCGTAACCCAGTGTTCATTTCATTGATACAAAAGTAATGGCATGTGCAACGTGTTGTGGGCTTGTAGATCAGCTATTTTTGGCACACATGCTAAGTATTAATCAGGCCTTACAACACCGGCATCAAGGCCTGCCAACATAAGTTTTGGTCGAATACATTTTTTTTTTTAATTTCCAGGTAGTGACCAGTTGGAGAAATGTCGAAGCTTCCTTGAGCTGACACCAGGAGAGACCCAAGGTTTGTACTGTTTACTGATGCTAGGTTCATTGATTACCTGGTAGTATCATATAGTTTCAAGAATGTTATTTAGATAGAATGCTGTTGTTTAGATATATACTAGGTTCATTGTGTACCTGTAATCCTAGTTTCTTTCGAGGCCCTACACTATTCTCTCTGCATTCTCTATTTACTGTATGTGATTATTGTGTTGTTTATTGCAAGTCGCTCTTAGTTGCAATGTTTTGTACTGCTGCTAAACAGGTTAACATTGTAAACGAGATCCTCTAACCCAAAGCTGTATAAATAAAGGTCAATTTCCTTTTTAAATAGTGTACCTGCTAAATGCATAAATTGTCACATTACAGTATTTGTAGCATCAATCCATTTCCCTGTCTTGCACCCCTCTCTCTTTTTGAGCGGTGGTCACAACGCTCCTATACGTGGCGGTGTGTGTGGGTCTGTCTGTCTGTCTGTCTGTCTGTCTCCGTGTCTGTATGTAGCCTAGCCTGTGGGTCTGTCTGTCTGTCTGTCTGTCTCCGTGTCTGTATGTAGCCTAGCCTACAGTACCTTTTATGGCCACACATGTTAAGGGAGGGGCGCTGTTGTTCAGGATAGGCCAGGCACACTCACACACAAACGATCAGGCCAGGCACACACACACACACACACACACACACACACACACACACACACACACACACACACACACACACACACACACACACACACACACACACACACACACACACACTCTCTCTCTCTCTCTATTGGTGAGCAAGTGTGGCTCTCTCACTCATTCACTCACTCACTCAATGCAAAAATTCAATTCAATTGAATTCAATTAAATTATTGCGCAGCCTCCACGACCACCGCTCAGTTCACACAGGTGTGATTTTTCAAGTGTACTTATGTGGTTCTCTCTCTCTCTCTCGTGTGTGTGTGTGTGTGTGTGTGTGTGTGTGTGTGTGTGTGTGTGTGTGTGTGTGTGTGTGTGTGTGTGTGTGTGTGTGTGTGTGTGTGTGTGTGTGTGTGTGTGTGTGTGTGTGTGTGTGTCTCCACCTCTCCTCAGGGGTGTTGTGGCTCTCAGTGTACAGTGAGTGCACATACATTGGTCTGCTGGCCATGGGCTTCCTGCTGATGTGGGTGGAGGTGCTGTGTCTCTGTGCCAAGAGGGAGATGAACGCCCTCAAGATCAACGCCTACGCCGCCATGTGCACCGTCCTCTCAGGTGAGAAGATGAGATGAGATGATATGGAGATGGAGATGAGATGAGATTATGGGTGCCACATTTAATCAATCTGCAGTTTGGGAGCCAGAAGGAAAGAAGAGTCTGGGACGTGTGGGGCATTGTCCCGGATGTTTTAGGGAATATTCTCAACATTTTATTTGC
This sequence comes from Nannobrachium achirus, assembly GCF_963921795.1. Taxonomy (NCBI): domain Eukaryota; kingdom Metazoa; phylum Chordata; class Actinopteri; order Myctophiformes; family Myctophidae; genus Nannobrachium; species Nannobrachium achirus. The sequence goes on along the minus strand of NC_137819.1, from coordinate 40,684,544 downwards.
AAAGACCCTCCCATAACTCTGATGGTGTACATTTTGTTCCATTTGTACACGCTCAGAGTAAAAAAAAATGTTTTCCATGGACATACAAAATGAGTGGACAATAATACACATTACCAGAAACCCGCTAGTTCTGAATGACCATAGCACTCTGTAACTCTGAGAGTGTACAAATGGAACCAAATGTGGTTCCATTTGTATATTTGTATGAGTAATGGGTCCTTGCAAATAAAACGTTTGAGAACCAGTGGACGCTCCTAATGTGCCATAGTGTCATTATCACTAAAATCAGTGTCATACATATTCAGAAGAAAACAGAGTGAATGTCAACAAGAGTTGACATTCAGTAATTGGGTCTTATGATCAAAATAAAACATTATAATGGTGTGTAAAACAGAAAATCAAGACATTCTCCTGTGTATGGACATATTGATGACCCCTGGCCCTGGACATGCATTGTCTCTCATCAGGGTTGATGGGGATGGTGGCTCACATGATGTACTCCACAGTGTTCCAGATGACCGTCACCATAGGCCCTAAAGACTGGAGGCCACAGACCTGGGACTACGGCTGGTCCTTTGCGTAAGTCACCTCATCTGACCATGCATTCACGCAGACATGACATCACCTGAGAAAGACATGACTGAGTGCTGGAGACCATTATTTGCGTTCGAGACCCTGTGGTCCTTGAGGGGGTTCCAGGTGGTCCCCAGCTAAAGGATGTGGAGTTGGCAACTAAATGGAACCTTATAGATCATTAACTCTTGAGAATGTCAAATGAAGGGTCCATTTGGTTTACTTTTATGCTATCAAGAGTGACATTATTGTTAATTACTTAAAGACAGGGTGAAAACAAAAACATGTTTTTCACACTTTTAGAGCATATCTGTAGTGATAATATGGCCATACCTAACACTAGATGCCAAAAAAATAGAAAATAAACAATCTTTGTGTATATTTATATCAAAGGTCCCTAAATAGGCCATTCTTAATTACTTCTGTGAACAGAAATTCAAAAAGTGATGACATAGACAGGTCCGCTTGCATATAAATGAACCTTTGATTACATTCACCTGTTTGTTTCCCATTGCTGGCTCTCATTACTCCCATTACTCAGATTTTAAATCCCATCGCCTGAAGGGCTGGTCCCCTCGGATTGGTTCAGAAACACACAGGCTTCCTTTTCAAACTGAAACTTCAAAATAAAATACCCAAAATAGTCATTTCATTGGGTCTTTAATTTACAAGAAGTCTACACAATTAGAGGATGCAGAAGAATTTTAATTTTGATCAACATTTGCCTGTTGTCTCTTCTATGGTACCACAGAAATACAGCATGGAATTTTGGACAAAATCTTATCCAACAACATATTCTAATTCTTGGGTCTGAGAGGCCAATTCTCATCAAATGGTGGTCACGTCACAGCATGGTTGGTTCACATTGTTCATGTAGTCAAAAAGAGCCCTGGGTTGCTTAAATTAAAACAACCAAACCTCTGTGTCTCCCTTATGCCCCCCTCCCCTCCCCAACGCTCCCAGCATGGCGTGGCTGTCCTTCAGCTGCTGCATGGCGGCGGCCGTCGCCACGCTCAACTCCTACACCAAGACGCTCATCGAGATGCGGCACCGCGCCCGCATCCGCCTGGAGGAGGCCAAGGCCGCCTCCCACGCTCCCTCCTACGACGAGGTGGTGATGGGAGGCACAGGAGGAGCAGGAGGAGGAGGCATGGTGGGACCCGGAGTCTTCTCGGTCAGCCAGCTGATGCAACTGGCCCAGCAGGGGGTGCTCCTGGACCCGCTGTGGCCCCGAGGAGTGGGCCCTGCAGTGGGGCCCCTGGCCTACGGAGCCGGGGGGGCCCTGATGGTCGGCGGGGGAGGGATCGGGGTGGGAGGTATGGGGCCGGGAATGGTGGGGCCAGGAATGGTGGTAGGAGGGCCAGGAATGGGGCCTGGAATGGCGGTAGGAGGGCCAGGGATGGGGCCAGGAATGGTGGTAGGAGGGCCAGGGATGGGGCCAGGAATGGTGGTAGGGGGGCCAGGAATGGTGGTAGGAGGGCCAGGGATGACAGGGGCTAGGATAGGAAGCGCTGTCGCAGGAATAGGCGTCATGGGTGTAGGGTTAGCGGGACCGGGAGGGATGATAATGGGAGGAGGAGGGGGGAGGCTGGTGGAGCAGCCTCACAGCGGGACGGTGGTGCTGGTGGAGGGATGCGGGCTGGAGGGATGCGAGGACTGTGAGAGAGAGATGGACGAGGTAGACTACGACCTGCAGGAGGAGGAGGAGGAGAGGGAGGGCTCCATGTGCTGAGGGAGGTGCGTGTGTGTATTCATTCTGAATCATGTCATTGAACATGATTTAGAATTCAGAATAATCTTCGTAAATTAACATTCGGTGAGCTTGATTATATGGCATTAATAAGATGGTCACCATTTGATATCTTTTTTTCTTATTTTTCTTTATGTTCTATTTTTACGAACATTTTGAATTATTATCTAGTATATTACCAAGAAAATATGCTCATGGGTGGGTAGAAATCTGTTGGTTATGTGACTAAGATGATCGGTTGTCTTTCCATGTTTAGCAGGCAATTACATAATCAAATCCTGATGGCATGGGGTTAAACACGGGGAAGTATTAATCCACTAGTCGGTTGTTCATTGATTAGTGACCTCACTAATCAACACCCGAAGATTCCGTACTGTCTACTGTGTATACCATGAGGAACACCATGGACCTATACTGAAGTGAAATTATAACTAACTTGCACTGCTTTGGAGCCACTGGAAGGACATCAGTACATTCTGGAAGATTGAAGATCCTATGGTTGACAGAGACTCAGTGGTATAGATAGATTTGATAGCGTTTGCCTGTGCAACTTGTTGCCTCAGTGTTGGTGGTTTTGGTCCATCATCTTACTACGATTTGATAGGTTTCTTTTTACAACAATGTTACAGAGACAAATTCCTGTACTGTATTTATCTCCTGTGATTGGTGAACAAAAGTATTCCAATATCTGTATCAGCCATCAATGTTATGGTGTTTCTAAATATCTATACAAAAACAAAACATGTGTTTCAAATGAATATCACCATCATGCTGATTTAGAAATGTATGAAATTGTCTTGTTTAATGACTAATTTAGGTATTTCATTATTATCTTTGTAATGATGACAATCAAATCAACTATTAGAATTGCAAATAATTGTTACATTTATAGTACTGTATCTGGTTGGATAAACCTATTCGTGTAAAATGACTGTGGCATTGCTATGAACTGTCAAATTAAATTAACTAGCCCTTACCCGTTCAAAGATATGAGCTCCAAAATGATGTGCAGTGTGTGGGTTATGGGATGTGCACTGTGCACACAGTATGAGGGATGGAAAGTAACTTTAACTGGTGCTTGCATGATGTAGGAGCATCAATGTAAGAAACCCGTTTCCTTTAATGGCTACAGAGATACTGTCCCCCCCCCCAGCCCGCCCGCCCACCCGCCTGCACACACACCCGCCCGCCTGCCTGCACACACACACACACACACACACACACACACTCCCCCTGTGTGTGTGTGTGTGTGTGTGTGTGTGTGTGTGTGGGTTTGTGTGATTGTGCATGGCCTGAACAACAGCGCCCCTCCCTTAACATGTGTGGTCACAAAAGGTACTGTAGGCTAAATAGATATAGATACACCATAAAAATGCAAATATACAGCATACGATTTGCGAAAGTGACAAACGGGCTTCACAGTTATGTCAGGTGTGTTCATATGCTTATGGTGATGCGATTTCAGATCAATTGCTCAAGCCACTAGTGGTGGGAATTTTCGTTCATTTCCGTGAACCGAATCATCGTACGTTCGTTCACAAGATAGATTCGGTCATTATCGTTCAATCGGTCGTTTACAACTTTCGGGAAGCGGGGGCGGGGGGGGGGGGGGTTATTGGAGCCGGCGTTGAGCCGGTCGTCACATCATTCTCGTTCAGAGCCGTGACCGATAATCAGTCGAGTTCAGTCAGTCAGTCAGTCAGTCAGTCGGCTCTTTCCTCTCTGCCTGACTGTTTCGGTCAGATGACAGACTCATGCCTGGCCTGCCTGCTGCCTATAATGTGAACGTGCAGACCTGACGAAGATGATGTATTGATTGACACGCTCTATCGTTATAAAACAGCCAACATAAAGCGCAAATTAACATTTCACCCGTTCAGAGAATGAACGATTATCCCTTTACCATTAGCATTGCGTTCACACTTCATGAATTAACATGACACTGGCTCAATGGTCCATTGTATGAGATGAGATGTGTTACTATAGGCTACTTGTAGGATAGATTAATCCCATAGTGTTTTCTATGGCGTATCTTCTAGCATTCTTTTGTATAGAACTGTACCGCTTTTTTTGCAAACTTAATACAGTAGGCCTAGTCAGTCAGTCAGTCAGTCTGCAGTCTCGTAGCGTAGGCTAGTAATCAGGCTAGTAATTAGAACATCCCGTTCAAAGAATGAACGATAACACCCTTTTCACTCGCAGTCAGTCAGTCGGTCTCGGTCAATCAATCATCAGTCACAACTCTTCTCGCGGTCGGAGGCTGCTGCTCCGTAACTGTAGGTCCCTGATTTCTGTTCCACACCCCCACGCACACACAGTCCTGCTTCTCTGAGGGAGAGCCCGCCTCCAGCCCACTACAGTGTCTAAGGAAAGAGGAACGGTGGAAAGGAGGGACGGAACGGTCGGTCGGGTCTGTCTTCTCTTGTGAGATACGTTGAATGAACCGTCTCTCTCTCTCTCTCTCTCTCTCTCTCTCTCTCTCTCTCTCTCTCTCTGTCTCTCTCTCTGTCTCTCTCTCTCTCTCTCTCTCTCTCTCTCTCTCTCTCTCTCGTCGCATTTGCAACTGAACGCCGTGAACGGTTGAACGGCTCTTTTCCGGATGGTGACCCGTTCGATCTCGTTCACCATAAAGATCCGTTCATTTGAACGGGTCATTCATGATGACCGACACATCACTACCAGCCACTGATGAGAAACGCGGTTTCAGACAGACAGACACTCAGACAGACAGACAGACATTCCGAAAATTATATGTTAGATGTGTGGTTATTTGTATAAAGTGTCATTGCTACCACTGTTTATAGATGGGACTAGGGTGGAATAATGAATAAAACCATTGACATCTTGCTCCGAACAATGGTATTTTCTTTTCTTCAACTGTTACTTTTTAACCTAAAGTGTAGATGAGAATGGATAGATAGATGAGTATAAATGGTGCATTTATATAGCGCTTTTATCCAAAGTGCTTTACATAGATTGTGCATTACATTCACCCATTCATACACCGGTGGCAGAGGAAACCATGCAAGGCACCAACCTGCTCACCGGGAGCAATTGGGGGTTCAGAGTCTTGCTCAAGGACTCTTCGACATTAACTCAGGGGGAGCCCGGATTTCGAACTGGGAACCCTTCGTGCTCTAATAACGGTTTCTCTACCCCTGAGCTATGCCGCCAAACATAGCCTACTGTATAGGTATGAAGGTGGGTGAAACTGTTATTTAGACAGGTGCTGATGTTCATTGTTTAACTATCCTATTATGGAATCCTATATAAGTATAATGTCCCTACGTCTAGATTTCTTTCTTTCTTCTCCTTTCACTTGGAAATCAATCCATAGAGCCATTTGGGCACTTAGAACATTCCATTTAATTCATCCACATTATCCTTAACATTTACATTTCTAAATGGTGGACAAATGCTGCAAGCAACAGCTTCAGATTATCTTCCATACTTATTATAACATCTACACTTAGACTTCTCGGAAATGTTATGAGAAAAACATGGAATATCCATAAAGTCTGTACTTAAGTTCAGCTGAACAACATATGATATTCGATTCTATTACGAGAAACTCACAAGTAAGTTTGTAGACAAAAACTCAGACTGTATAGGTGAGGCTAGGAATCACCCCACAGACACATTGTGGAAGAAAGAGTGCAAGTATCAAAGCAATAGAATGGCTACAAAACTGGTGGTCCTGGCATAGAATATGTGTGAGTGCGTGTGTTTGTCTGTGTGTGTCCAGAACTAATCTCGCAAACCACTTCCCACTGTTCATCACCAAATGCTGGCGGCCGGCCAAGGAACTCAACCTACAAATATTTTGTAAATATAGTTTTTGTGAATATTGTTCAGGTTTTGTCATCATCATAAGCGGGGTGCGTGTAGGTCCTCTGCCATTGTGTACATAAATCAATAACTCCTTGGTTTCAGCGTTCAAGCAGAGGTAGCTCAGTGACAGCTCTGTCACCTCCTGCAGGTAGGCCTTCTGGTTGCTGTTGGTCATCAGACCTACAACCACAGTGTCGTAGGACAACCTGGCGCTGGTAGACTCCCATGGCAACCAGGAGGATGATGACGACAGCCAGAACCACCACAGTGATGATGACAGGGATGGTCAGGTCGTCTTTGGGTTCAACTGCAGCAATAAAATGCAGAGGAAATGAAATAGTGAGGAATGATCTTAAAACAGGACATCCATCCATTTATATATTCTATAGTATCGACTGTCTGAACATAAATAGTTATTTGTGGTATCTGAACTTCTCAAAGTAGGCTACATTTTATTTGTAATATTGAAGCAACATTACCAGACAATTGTCCTCTCCTCATCTAAATAATAATACAATAATTGAATGTCATGTGAGCCCCCTATAGTTATTATGGACCAGATCACTATGAACTCACTCTAATGTAGTTTATATTCAATTCAGTTCAGTTCAGTTCTATTTCCTGATACTAGACATACATTTATTATCACATGTATATATCCATGTAATTATTTAGTTTTAATATTATGATAATGTGATCCAGCCAGCCATTGTCTTGTTTTACGTACAATTCAAAGTGCTTTTAATCCATCTAAGTCAGTATCAGGTTAATAATGAATTCCTAGTGAATTAATTTGATCTAACTTCTTTGGCAGCACATCGTCCATTCCTCCTTCAGTCCTATAATAACAGTCTTACCCCAGTTGGTCCTGATCAGCTCTCTGTCCAGTGTGTACTTTAAGTCCTCTTTGATCCCAGCCAGCTGAAACACACAGTCGTACTGCTTCCAGTCTTCATGTTTGACTGAGGTCAGGTCCAGGTCAACGCTCATCTGGAAGGTTCCATCAGGGTTGGGGAGGGTCTCTCCATGGTCCACGTTCTCCTGGAGCTCCTCTCCATCTTTAGTCCAGAACATGATGACTCTGTCTGGGTAGAAACCTGTAGCGTGACACCTCACTGGAGAGGATGGAGTCTTCTGGAGGAAAGATACAGAGGGACGCTCTGAGAGAGAGAGAGAGAGAGAGAGTGAGTGCGCAATTTAGTTAGTTAGAATCTATATTCATTGGCTTTGCTTTGTTTTAACACATTCTCAGCCAGAAATCAAAATCGACTTAAGTAGAAGACTGCCAGACTTTTTGTGCACGGATCATGCACCACGCGTGTGCACATCATTCACAGCTTCCAAACAGACAAAAAAAAAAACTTGCAAAACGGTGCCTCTGTTCTCAACTTAGCTGCTGCTGTGTTTACACAGTAGGCAAACGGTCCCATTTGAACGGCGGACGGTTTCTGCCTCTGCCTCCCAGTCAGAGTAGTACAACATAAATTTGCATTTGAATGTATATTTGTTGACTTTGCTTTGATTTAAGAACTGTTGTAATAACATGACAATAAAACATCTTTGAACAATGAAATGAAGGAGGGATGGAGGAGAAAATGTATAGAGAGAGAATGAGAGGGAAGGGGTCAGAGACAAAGAGAAAATCCCACCCAGTGGCAGTGAGCTGTGCCTTAGGCTGCTCAACAGCGCCACTTGAAGGTAGGTCACCCAGTAGTATTGCAGCTGTTGAGGCCTTACTCATACAGACAGACAGACAGACACACACACACACACACACACACGGTGCACCAACCCACCCACCCACACACACACACACACACACACACACACACACACACACACACACACACACACACACACACACACACACACACACACACACACACACACACACACACACACACACACACTCACTCGGTTAAATGTTGGAGCGGTAGGCAGAACCCCAAAGGGAGCAGATCTCCATTCAGAAACACCCCCACTTATAAGAAACATCCCCATTCAGAAATACCCCCACTGGTTGAATGGAGATGTGTAACCGGAGTGAGAGCATAAAACAGAGCCAAAGAACAGAGAGAAAAAGAGAGAGGAGGATAGAAACAAAGACAGGAAGAAGAGGAGAGAATCAGAGAAACAGGAGAAAGACCAAAAGAGAGACATGAAGAAATAGAAAATGGAGGGTTGGGAATCACAGAGTCAGAGAGACCAAGAGACAGACTACATGTCCCCTGGAGACTTTTCAAGTTCATCTCTTCATTTAAGTACAACTCCATCACATCATGTTGTTGTACCTGTTCTCTGTAGAGTCTTCTTCCCATAGTTCACAAACGTCTTCAGATATTCAATGCACACAGTTGTGTAGAAGTGCTTCAGGTAGGCTGTCCAAGCTTTGTCTTGGTCCATTTTCTGTTTAGTGAAGAAACCCTGTGGTTTAGGAGTGACCCATGTCTCTGTCTTCAGGTCCCATGAAATGAAGTCCTCTCCATCATAACCAAGCTGATGATAACCTTCAGTGTGTCCAGTTTCATCATCCCACTCACAACCAGACATCTGCTGGATGATGTGGACACCTGAGAGACAGACAGGCAGACAGACAGGTTGATGTTCTGTTTTGTGTGTGTGTGTGTGTGTGTGTGTGTGTGTGTGTGTGTGTGTGTGTGTGTGTGTGTGTGTGTGTGTGTGTGTGCGTGCGTGCTTGCGTGCGTGCGTGCGTGCGTGCGTGCGTGTTATTGTTGCTATGAAGTTAGTTATACATTACCAATTGTTGTGAAACATCAACATAGCCTACCTCCAGTGTGGTTAAAGCGCTGCCTTGCATTGTCCATGTTCACCTTGTTGGCATACTGGTGATCCACAGCTCTCCTAGTGCTCCTCTCCCAGTACTGTGGGTCCTCTGTAGTGATCTGGTTCATCCAGTCCTGTTTGGGAACTGCTCTCTGTGTGATGCTGTCATAGTGAGTGATCTGAACATCATCAACCATCCCAACAATCACAAACTCTGGGAAGTTTGGGACTCCAGAGGATGTAGTCTTGAGGATTATCAGGGTGTGAGTCACTGTGAAACCCAAAATTAAACATAAAGGTTTAACTTCAGCCACTTATACTTTGTTGTTGATAAATAACCTAACGAATAACGAAAATAGCTGATCTACAAGCTCACATGTTCCAAATGTAATATATATATCAGCTATTTTGTCTATTTTCTTCTGCCAATTATGACATGCCCAAAATAGGGATGACAGGGTTAAAATAGTTGATGTTATTGAATTATTGTGACCGAAGATCGCAGTTAACTATGAAAACCGGCACAGCCTGTCCATACGTCCTTCCTTCCGTAACGTTGTGACATCACCTGTTGTGACAACACCTATTGTGACATCAATTTCGAGCAAAGTTTAAACTTATGTAGGCTATTTCATTACAAAGCAGCATTAAGTTGTGCGAAGCCAGGTCGTTGCTTACAGTGTTAACCTACGCAGTAAATCACGATGCACTGATGAAAACCACGAGAATTGAAATGAAAGAATAGAAGTGAGACTGTACCAGGAGAGGCAACGTGACAAAACATCCACAACAAAATAAACTCTTTCATTTTGACGTTGGTTTGAGGAAGATAAAAATAAGGTTGAGCGCATGGCTACTGTTTCCTCACTGTTGATAAGTCTCAGTATGACAAATACAGTATCCGACAGCATCCAATTCTAACCAATAGAAATGTAACAATGCTGTTACATCATGTGTTTCCAGGAGGATTTCACCAACTCAGGTTATTAAAAGTGAAAGTATAAACACAATGACAAAGACTTTATTATTTGCCAGTATAGAACAGGAAATGTCATTATTGCAGAGAGATTCATGTATTCATCAGCATTTATTATGAATTCATTAACCTTTCATGCACACACACACACGTGCACGCACGCATGCGCGCACACACACACACACACACACACACACACACACACACACACACACACACACACACACAGAGTGACACCGGATCATCAGGATGTAGGTGACTGAGTATAGGCCTCTGTATCTACCCTATTCTTCTTTGTGCACTTTGACCATGATCCTGTTGGCAAACCTTTTTTCATATCAAGGACCCCCAAATGTATATTTACTTAGCTGTAGAACACCATCTGAAAATATTTTGTGCTAGAGACCCCCATACAAGATTTATTTTTTTAAATATTCCAAATCTTTCAAATGTTGTCAAGATATATATTTTTAAATAGCAAATCAATAAGCTTACAATGCAGAACATCTGCCACATTGTGAACTTTTATATCTGCTCTTTTCAAATAGCCAATTTTGATGAGTTGCCAAGTTTGTTGGGGAACCCCCTCAAGGACCCCTTTGAGACTGCCCTACAGCAGTGTCTGACCAATCAGTATGAGGCTAAAAAGTGTCACTGTGAGCAACCTTGCTTTGTCAGGACAGCAACATGTCAAACTTGGATGAAAACTGAAAGTGTGGTCACACGTCAAAACACTTTATTGCATTTCCAGTGAGGCTAATAGCAGCCTGAACAGCGTGGCTGGTGTTGTTATCAACTTATCACCTTGTGAGTGTGTGTGGGGTCGGGTGTATAACGTCCCAACCGTGCAAGACGCAGTCACTTACAGGTAGTTCATAATGAAGGATGAGAAGATGGCTGTGATCCAAGAGCATATGGTGCTGGACGAAGTAGGGGTTCTAGTGTCTATAGTGGACTTTTTTTTTTTATATATATATATTTTTTGTGGCTTTTATGCCTTTATTGATAGTATACAGTAGACTGACAGGAAATGGGGGGAGAGAGAGATGGGGACTTGGGGAGTGACATGCGGCAAAGGTCGTCCAGATCGGGAATCGAACCGGCGACGCAGCGGCAACCATGCCTATATGGCGGTGCCTATGTGGTATGAGCCTTGACCAGTAGGCCACCGAACGCCCCTTCTCCATGTAACTTTACCATAATGCTGATTACAAAAGGGCTTTCAACAATTTCACCAATACCTCATTAAGAAAAATCTCTTTTTATGACCTGTATATTCATTTGCATTGGAGACATACAACCTCAAAAAAGTATTCCCCAAAGAAATGCATATTTGTTCTAATTTACTGTCCATAATTTGTATGAATATTTAAATAGCTATATATTTACAGTACACACCAAATGTAAGTGCACTTACCCCCCCCCCCCTACTTCTGAAAATATTGTGTCAGGGAAATCCATACAAGATTTATGTTTAAAGAAATATTACAATATTTGAATTTCCAAGTGGACCCCACTTGGAGAACTGCTCTATCTATGCTATCCTGGCCATGGAAGCATATTTTTTAGCACTGGCGCCCCCACCTGTTCACTCCTTGTAAGTTGCAACTTACTTCAGCAAGATGGATAAAAAGGGAAAGCTAACTAACTCCAAAGTAAATCACAATACATTGAGACAAACAATTAAGATATTTATGACTATTTAATGAAACAAGGTGAACTGGTCAAAACACAAGCAACACGTCATAACACATCTGTACAAAGACAGAAACACACCCAATTCAATCACGAGTATAAACAAACATTCACTATAGTGATTCACATGAGCAGCATGGCTGTCGGAAAACACTGCACTCTCTTAACTGAAATGTTTTGGCATGTTTACATGAGCCTTCTAAATCAGTGATTCTCAATTATTTTCATACCAAGGACCCCGAAAATTATATACATTTGTTTGTGGACCCCCATCTGAAAATGTTTTGTGCCAGGGTACCCCAGAAGAGAAGATTTGTGTGTAAAAATATAAAATATTCCAAAATATTCAACATTCAAACTTTCAAGATTTTTCAAAAGTGTGCGGTGAGCTTATAGCTGCTATTTTTGAGAACCACTGTTCTAAACCACTGTTCAAAATCCTAAGAGTTTTCTGAAAAATGTATGTTGCTATATAAATAGCTAAAATACAAAATGAAAAAGATGTTTTCCCGGTTTTAAAGGGTTTAAAGTCTATCGATCATCATTTTTGCTTCATCGGACGAAGCCCTCAACTCAGTAAGGTGGTTCTCAACAACATCCATAGCCATTTGTCAGAATAGTGCAGATGTGGGAGATGTAACAGTATGATCCAACGTTGTATTAATACTGACAGATCCAGTTACCCGTAGAGCATTTCCTAAGACAATGCAGGGATTGTAGAAATGGTTTTCCATAGAGAAGAAGGCCTGTTTAAAAAACAAACAAGAAAAGAATGTCAGAGAGAATAATATTATTATATAATAATAATAATAATATTACACGTGACTAATACAAAAAATATATATATATATATAATATATATACATTTTAAAATCCTCATCTTTCTTTTACAGAAAAGTGACACTTTCCTTCCTAGTATTTCCTTCTTTATTGAGACAGAAGTAAAGTTACTTTCTCAGACCTTTGTTTTGACCATTTTCATATTTTAAAGTCATTTAAAATAAATTCCCCACATTTGCATGCTTTTTCTTCTCTTTTCAAGAATAGACAATTGGTTTTAACCCTTTTATCAACCAATTTAGTTGCCATTTATCCCTCCGTGCACATTTATGACTTCACTTGCCACTGCTGTTGTACGTACTCTACTGGCTCACCTTCCAGTGCATCACCCAGGAGGACATAGCTCCTCTGTCCTACTCCTCCCGTTCAAACCCCTTGCTGATTGCCGATGGAGAGGTTAGCATTATGTATTGAGAGGCACTCTTGCCGATTTCATAAGAGACTCGTCGCCAATTGCATGATATTTAAAAAAGTTATTTTGATAAACCCTTCTTCCCACTAGACTAATAAGGATTTATATTGTCTGTGTTATTGTTTACAACCACAATTATTCACGTGTGGCAAGATCGCGGTTCCACTAGTTTTACTACTAAGCTAGTGTAGAAGCCTTTTCAGAAGTTAATTTAATGTTTTCCATTTAATGATTTCCTTTATCCTCATCTAATCTTGCGCTAATGCACGCAACTGTTTTCGCCAGGTTTTAAGGCCACGTAGCCTTTTCAGAAGTTAATTAAATGTTTTCCATTTAATGATTTCCTTTATCGTCATCTTGTGCTACTGCACACAACTGTTTTTGCCAGGTTTTAAGGTCTTGTTTTAGTTGTTTCTCATAAGCTCGCAACCCTCCTTGCCCATCAGCCCCCACCGTTGCGCTCAGGTTCACCGGGAAAACTGCGTTCGCGGCAGACCTAGCTCAGTGACAAAGATCATCCTCCCCCCGAACTTGGTCAATCATGTGCGTATATGTTAACCAGAGCGCTTGCGCCATAACAAACTTGCCCCCATTTTTTCTGTGGACCGCTGGCCCCGACCGATTTCTCAGCTGCAATCATAAATAATAATAATCATTCAGTGTCAATCGGCACCGCTTCGCACAGCGACACCGTAGCTACACAGCAGAGCTCTAGGAAAAGTTATATTCTTGTACTTGTTTTTCTGAGGATACGGTTAGAAATACGTTTTAGGGTTAGGCATAGTTTTACTGTGGTTAGGTTTAGGAATAAGGTTAGGTTTTGGCACTGTTTTACTGTGGTTAAGTTTAGGGAATAAGGTTAGGTTTTGGCACTGTTTTACAGAGGTTACGTTTAGGAATAAGGTTAGGTTTTGGCATAGTTTACTGAGGTTATGTTTAGGAAAACCTGGTGGCGATCATTGCGAGGTCACTGGATTTGGCCCATGTTTTGGGGCGAGCATTCTTGTATTCTCGTATAGTGCTTTGTGGCAGTGGATTCAACCCCCTAGGCCTAGACTCAGTGGTGGACCACTGGTACTTTACATATGCGACACCCAGGTGCCTCACTTCTCTAGGCTTTACAGACCATCTGTGTACACTACAGGACCCATCCCCTGCCTCTAGACCCGACCCAAGACAGAATTGCAATAATCTTTCTCAACTCTCACCACATTTACTTCTGATTTCCAGGGCCCATGGTCAGCGGTGGAGGCGGGTGCGGATCTTGCGGCTGAGGGTGCGAGCCAGACGGTCGACGGCACTGCCGATGTGGCCCCGCTCTTTGCGGGAGGAAAGACCCTCAATGTTCCCACTGTACCACATCACCCAGCCCCCAAGGGACATCAGTACGAAGAGGGCCCCTGCAACAACACAGCCAGGGGGTTAGTTCAGTGTGGGCTCGTTTACATTAAAGATTGAAGTGGCAACTATTTGCAAAGGAATTCAAATAATTATGGTCTACATATACAACAACCTGAAAACTAGCAAACCCAACTTGACATAAATGAGCCACCAGCATTGCCAGTGACTGACTTCTTACAACCAGAGACAAGGTCATTTACACAGCTGTCACTTTACTCTTCAGCTTCTTAAAATCATGGATCTAGTGATTTAATAATAATAATAATAGTCTTTATTATCCCCACAGTAAAACACATACCATATAACACAAAACATCTGTATCTTCATGAGTTCGAAGTAGCGTTACTGTTTACTGAAAGTATTGCTAAGCAGGTGATGGCCTTATTATACATAGCAGAAAGTATGTGGGAAATGCAATAATCTTGGAAGCAATACAGGTAATACTGAAATATAAGAGATTGTTTTGGCCACATTCAACTCTAGATAGTTATCAGTGCACCACTGTGTTCTCTAAAATGAGAAATAGTGTTCTGGACGTCTGTAACAGAGTTATTGGCATTGAAACAGTCAGAGAATGGCAGTGTCATCAGAGTATTTAAAGTATGTGATGCTGTCATGCTGGTGGGTGAAGGGCTAAAACTGTCATTTGTGTATGAGGGACTGAGGACACAACCCTGAGGGGAACCTGTGTTGGTAATAACAGTTGATGAGGGGTGGTAGTGGCTCAGGAGGTAGTAGGGCCGTGTGGGAACCGGGAGGTTCCAGTTCGATCCTGGGCTCTCCCAGAGATAGTGACCTCTTAAGCAAGACACTGAACCCCCTAATTGTATGTGTGTGTGTGTGTGTGTGTGTGTGTGAATGTAAAGTGCCTTGGATAAATGAGCTATATAAATGCACCATTTACCATTTATGAGAATGCTGTATATATTTTAACTGTTTGTGGTCTATTACTCAAAAAGTTGTGAACCCAGTAGATGAGGAGTGGAGGAATTCTGAGGTGATGTAGTTTCTTGATCATGTGATGACGCTGAATGGTGAATTTGCAACTACTACAAAAACTGCTCTAGAAGGTTGTAGAGCAGTGCTGTCAGGAGAATAACCACATCCAATTGCACAAACCTTGCCAAATTTTAGAACATTAAGTAGGGGAGAACCACAGTCACTTTGTTTTCACTCAATAAAGGAATTTATATCATTATTGAAACACTCAGCGGGACAGCTGACGGAGAGAGCAAATGACCGTTTTTGAAAGGCTCCATCAGGTCTCAACCTCAAAGGTACGCACCATATTAAGCTGTTACAAGAAGTTTACAGAATGTTTGTATGCACTACAGGGCATTGACAAACCAGGACTAGTTCCTTTACCTATTATGGGTCTAAAATATAGCCCATTGATATCAGAGAGGTTCTACAATGGTGGTTTAAATAGTGGCTGAAAACCTGTATTTTACACTTAGTTCACAGTTGTTTCATTATGCTGTATGTATACATGTGTATCTATCTACTGTACCAGAGCGGCCCTTTTTAGACAACAAAAACATAGTACCTGTATAAACAAGCAGGTCTCCAAAGTCTCGACCTTTGATCTCCAGGGGAGCAAAGACTCCCACCAGCAAGGCGGCACCACCGAACAAATCCATCAGCACCGCAAAGGCCAGGGCTAGCTTGCAGTGGGACAGGTGCTTACATAAACCCATGATGAGCTGAAAGGAGGACCACACAGACAGTGGGAACTGTAAAGGAGAGAGGTTGCAATGGAAAACATCAGAATCACAATGAACATCATGTGAGGGCAGAAATCAAGATGTGGCCCTGACATATGTGACAACCTCATGTATATTCTTTACTGTTCCCACTTCCAGTAGGACAGGATAGAGAACAATGATTGATTGATTGATTGATTGATTGATTGATTGAAGATTTTATTAGAAGTTTGCATAAGAAAAGGTACAGTTTCATGACAGTAAATGGTATTTACAATAGCAAAGTCAGGGGAGGTAAGGATATACAATGCAAAATATATGGTATTTACAATAACAAAAGATTACAATACAAAGCTGAGGCAATGGAAAGGAAGGTAATTGAGGGACCATAAGCCAAATGGATGATGACCACTAAAACTGTATATCTTTTTTTAAGGTTACTCAATGAAAGACATGATGGAAATGGAGGGATGGAATACAAATCACATCAAATAGGTGTGTGTGTGTGTGTGTGTGTGTGTGTGTGTGTGTGTGTGTGTGTGTGTGTGTGTGTGTGTGTGTGTGTGTGTGTGTGTGTGTGTGTGTGTGTGTGTGTGTGTGTGTGGTCTGTCTGGGTTAACGTAAATTACAGAGCTGTTAAGAGGCAATATTAACAGATTCCAATAACAAAGATGTTGCCATACCGTTATCTACCTGTAGGTTTTGAGTCTATGCGCTGGCATAAACAGTTGTAACCTTACTGTTGAATCTAGTCTTTGATCAGTGGTGCTGTGATTTTAACTTTGGTGGTATGCATAATAATGAGCTGCATTATGATAACTAGTCTAGAATACAATTTATGCAAAGTAATCTCTGCAGGCTTGGCTATGATTGATCGCTATGCTAAAGTCGCTGTGCATCCCTTTACTACAGTACAATACGCCATGATGTTGTCGAGCGCACGCAGAGGCGCAAATAAACGCAATCCTAGATATTCTTTTAATAGCTTTTCAACTCACTTGGTACTGTGTAGCCTGCAAGAAGAGTAGAAGACGCTGGATCGTGTTGCTCTGGAGAAATTCGGTAGATATCTGGATTCTGGACTGGAAAATCACTTCACCTCCCTCCTTCCGTGTTGTTTCAGATCTTTCTTTCCACCCCCCTACCTGTAACCTGCCTGCACCACACCCAGCGGTGTCATGTTTCTACCAGACTCATGCTGCTAGAAATGTCTTGCCTAGTGGTTTTCAAAGTGGGGTGGGGTCTGGCTGGGGGACCCCCCAGGCTAGGGGGCTTGATGCGGTGCCCACATCCAACACAATCAGTATTTTATTGTTACTAATGTCCCAATGTCACGAATGAAGCCTACTAATTATGATATCTTATGCAATTAATGTCATGCCAAAACCTCTATCTGAGTATCACTATTCCTAAGACAAATTTGATTTGGGGTCCCAGTCCCATCCATGGTAGAAAATCTTACAAAGTAAAAGTCTAGCCATCCTCTCATGATCCTTCCTCTTTATCTCAAGGTCAGGTCACTTCAGTATCTAAGGTGTTGTTAATTCAGTTGCAATAGTGTAAATGCCATCAATGGATGTGTGGACATCTGAATTAATCAGATCTTCCACCAATGTAACTTTTACTCATTACTATTTGTATTAAGGAGAACACAGTATAGGCTACAATATTTATTTACTACAACCTTGGCTACTGTAGTAGAGGTAGCCTATAAAGTTGTCAGCTTTAAATAGCCAGTTACTTTGCACAGTTTGGAGATTTAGATTATCAATACAAAACATACATCAACTGCTAAATGGTTAATATTAGCTCCACAGCAGCCCGTATAATGATGAGAGAGTAAGACCCTACTAATTCATCCAAAACCTCACCAGCTGCAACGTTAAAGTGATGAAACTCATCAATGTGTTGTTAATTACAGTCCAATAAAAATGATTATGGAATGGACCATTCTGCATAATGAGGAGGTCTCCTGCCTACTGTAAATGTCTTCTGCTGCCAATGCTTTTGTACTTTTACTAGTGCAGGACTTTTACTACTTGTAAGTTGTTGTTTTTTTACATTGTGTTGTAGTTTAGTAGGCTACAGTGTTTCTCAAAGTGGATTTCAGGGACTCTTTAGGTTCCTTTATGGGGCTCTAAAATTGACCTTTACAAGTCTGTAACTTTGACAGTGTACACATTGAACGGGTCCATTTGGCCTACTTTAATATGTCTTTGGATAGTTATTAGTTTGATAGTCAAGCGGCGACAGTCGTGTGCGCATGCGTACACGGAAGCGTGTCCAGCAGCAGTGAGTTGTCTTAATAAGCAGGTAATTGCAGGAGGACACATGTGAGCCGCAAACACATTACTGCACTATTACCAAACATATTTATACACTTTACCACGCGTTCTGCACCGAACCTGCCATTGTTTCCCCCCGTTCAGCGTTTATAGTTCGTGCATCAGTTGTTATTGTTGAGTTTTTGACGGGACTCATGGGAGTTTGAGAGCGATATCATCATGAACCCCCCGACTACTTCACGGAACACCAACCCTGCTGCAGGTAATAACCCAAACAACGACTTATGCAGCAGGCTGCTGCCTTCCAGGTTTTAATGCAATTCCACCAACTTATGTTTATAGATTGTTTGACAACTTTTCAGCCCCGGCGTCCCTATATTTTGAGCATGTGTGAGCAGTATTCAAAAATGTTCCTAAAATAGCGATATAACCCAGCGAAAAGCACGCCACGCATCGCGATGCACATGATGCCATGCTTGAGGTTCTGCACTTTTCTCTGAAGTCGTAGGGAGAAGAAGGAGAGCTTACACATATATAGAGCTGTGGTTATCAAACTTTTTCATGTCAAGGACCCCCAAATTGTCACTTATTTGCCCGCGGACCCCCCATTTGAAAAGCTATGCCAGGGACCCAGGGAAGGGAAGATTTTTACATCAGTGATTCGACCATTTTAATTTCAAGGACCCCCATCTGATCTCTGAGACTCTAATTCATTATTGTAAAAGCAATGTTAATTTAACTCAGAGAGTGTACCAATTTGTACACTCTCTGAGTTAACATAAGGGTCCATTTGTTAATTTAGCTGGTATAATTTAGGTGGGGACCCCCTGGAACTCCCTCAAAGACCCTTGGGGGGGTCCCTTGACCCTACTTTGAGACCAATGGGTTAGAGATGGGAAATTCTAACATTATGTGTCCATCATCATCTGTGTATCTGTTGGGTGTCTCAGGCCATTATGTCCCTGGCCGACCTGTAGGAGTTGTAGGTGGAGTAGGAGCAGGTGGTGGAGGAGGTGGAGGCTTGTATCTGAATGCGTATGAGGTCTCCTTTCCTTACGAGGAGAGCCTGGACAGGACCCCTGCCTTCCACGTCAACCAGAGCCAGCACATAATGGAAGGTAAGATGGCAAGATGGAATATTATAGTGCAGTATTTCTCAAACTTTCAAATGTCAAGGTCTCCCCTTAACTCTGACGGGTTCATTTGGTTCCATTTGTACACTGTCAGAGTTATAGACCTGTATGGGTCAATTTAAACCCCCCTAAAGGAACCCACAGAGTCCCTGGAATCCACTTTGAGAACCACTGGATTTATGGATTGGTTCTCAAACCCTTTATTAACTTCAAGGACCCACATTATACAGTAACACTCATGCAGACCTGTAAAGCCCGTATCAGAGTCGGGTCCGCGGCACCGCGGTGTAGTGCCGTGTAGTCTTTTTGAGTCATAAAACTACAACGTTAACG
This sequence comes from Nannobrachium achirus, assembly GCF_963921795.1. Classification (NCBI taxonomy): domain Eukaryota; kingdom Metazoa; phylum Chordata; class Actinopteri; order Myctophiformes; family Myctophidae; genus Nannobrachium; species Nannobrachium achirus. The sequence goes on along the minus strand of NC_137819.1, from coordinate 40,664,828 downwards.
CTCAAAAAGACTACACAGCACTACACCCCGACTCTGATACGGGCTTAAGGGTCCATTTTAGAACCCTGCTTGTCCCTCCGTGGACCCCACTTTGAGAACCTCTAGTGTAGCTCATTGTGTTATCATGTAACAGTAACATTATGTTATTATAGCCTAATTGATAACACTATTTCCACTGAGTTATGGTTCCAATTAAGGCCCAGGATTCATGAAACCTACAGTATGCTATATAAAGTCTTAACATTCTTCAGAGTTGCACTACTAACAGTTAGTAGCTTCTGTTGTCTCAGTTTTCTTCCACTCTCTTCTCTTCTCTTCTCTTCTCTTCTCTTCTCTTCTCTTCTCTTCTCTTCACAAGCTATTGTAGCTACATCATTCCACAATAAATGTCTATGTATTACATAATTTTGCTATTTACGTAGCAAAAACACAACAACTCACCAACTCAAGGGAACTTAAAACATATAACACCAAATGAACAATATCATAATAATGTGCTGTTTGCTTTTAGCTGTTCCAAGGTCATAGATCATTATCTTGCATAGAGCTACTGCAATGGAAACAGCGTGTGTGTGTGTCTGTCTACCTGTGGCTGTGTGGTTGTTCTGTTCCAGAACCCATGGTGATGGAGCCTCCTCCTCAGTACAGTACCTTCATGCTGATCTCCAACCTGCGCACCCACCTGTACGTGTCCCTGGAGAAGAACGCCTGGCTGCAGAAACGCATTGAGGAGCTGGAGGAGGAGCGCAACTTCCTGCGCTGCCAAATGAGCTGCTTCATTTCCAACATGAGAGGCCAGGAGGGTAAGTACTAACGAATACCAGTCTGACTCTGTTCGCCCTCCCGGCTGTTCACCTCGGGCGTCTATGCACAGTCTTTGCCTCACTGCCTGGTATTCCTAAACGTAACCTCGGTAAAACGGTCAAATAATTTTAGTGGAGTAAAAGTAAAACGTTTGAATCCGAGACTTAATGGAGTAGAAGTAAAAGTTTTGGAAATACTCAGGTAAAGTATAAATCATAAATAAATGATCGAAGTATACAAAAACCGGCCCCACCGAGCAGTCAGCGCGGTGAGCGTGAGGTCGGCGGAAAGAAATTAGGGCGAACGGCCGGGAGGACGAACTGATTGGTTACCGTACTAACCAAGTAGTCCCAAATGGCCACTGTGTATGATATTCTGTTCAAAATACCCCAAGGAATGGTTACATTTGTGTTAACATTTACAGGCTTTATGTAGGGTTAATAAGTCTTTATGTCTATCTTCATTGTATATACTGTGCCTTTATGTATTGCAGACACTTGATTTCTTGATCAAGAAAGCAGATTGACAAGCTCACAAACTAAATGGTGCATTTATATAGCATCTTTATCCAAAGTGCTTTACAATGTTGCATTACATTGACCCATTCACATGAAACCATGCAAGGCACCACACCCTCCTCATCAGGAGCAGTTAGGGGTTTAAGTGTCATGCTGTGTCGCATTGTGACCTTTTAGATCTGTTGACACTGGCGTACAACTATAAGTATACAAATCACCCTTACGTCAAGATGTTACAATGCATACATGGCTTAGCTTCTGTCTGCTAATGCTGTGGCCTCTTATTATTATTTTGATTGAACATCCCTCGTTTGTTTTCTTTCTGTCTATCTCCTTTGCTAAATAGATACATATGTATAGCATTTAGGAAACGACCAGTTATCCCTTACTACATCCATATAACTGTCTGCTCTTTGTGTTTCTTCACTGTGGAACTGGTCTGGGTCTGGGAACCCCCAGTTCCACTCTGCTCCCTTGACATGGATATTCCATAATGCTATAATCTCCCCTCCTCTTCTCTCTCTCGTCTCTGTCTGTCTGTGTATCTGTCTGTGTCTCTCTCTCTCCTGACCAGTGGACCTCCAGCATGCTGTGGCAGTGAAGGAGCAGCCAGCCAGTTCGCCGTCTCCTCCCTCCCCCATGACCACCAGGTCTGGAATGACCCTCAAACGCCGGGCGCTTCCTCGCTCCCGACGCAGCAGCACCGCCACCGTCCCTGGTGAGAGCGCGTGTAGGGCTGATTGAAGGGGGGGAGGGGGCAGACGTGACTTTTGAGTTTTGACTCGCAATTAATCTCTCCTCGACATATTGTATGTCGTTTATTTATTTTTTAAACTTGTCTATTTATCATTTTCTTCTTGGCTGTAGTCAAACAAGAACATGATTTGATCATTTCACATTGACTTAGTTTTCTTTTTTTCCCCATAGTCAAGCAAGAGTACCATATGGAGGAGGAAAAGTACTACGCAGAGGAAGAATACATGGAGGAAGAGGAGACAGTGGATGAAGAGGAGGAAGACTCCTCTGTGGAGAAACGGCAGAGGAAGAAGGGCAGAGGCCCCAGAGAGCCCAAGATGAGGAGAGTGTTCAGGATCACCCATGGACGTGAGAGGCAGAGGGGTGAGTGTAGACCAGAAAACAAGAGAATAGACTAGAAACCTTTTCATTTCCACACATAATAAATGTCTTTTTCCACTGTGGTAGAATTTAATCACTTAAGCCCTATTTTTTTACTTTGGCTATTCGGAAAAAGCTCACAATGCATCTCGACTATATTATGTTCTTATATATATTTTATCGTCAGTTTCTGAAAATCTTTAAATTAACTGATTTTCAACTATGACATGCACAGAATATGGACGCGAGGGTTGAAAGTGGTTACAAAGTGATCCTACACGAACACAACCAGATGCCTAATATTGCACTTGTGTGTTCTCAGCCAGTCTTCTCAGCCACTTTGGATTTCACTAGACAAACTAAATACTCAAATATAAATCGGAAAAATATATTTGATAATTGGAGTCCTTGGTCAACTTACAAAGTTCCATCCAAATCTGTTTGGCTGTTAAGGGGAACAAAGACACATACTGTATGTACAGGAATGACTGCAATCATACCCCTGTCTCTGTGCTACAGGTATGTGCACCCAGATGTAACGACACCAAAGGAATTAACTATGACTGATTTACAATTGAACAAGATGGATGTCTCTCTTTACTAGATAACTTATAGTGCCATTTACTTGTGACCTGTCATTACTATACTATATTCTGTCACAATGTATCATCCGTCCCATATGATAATCTCTCACCCCTACAGTGAAGGACCCAGACGGTGTGCTGATGCGTTACAAGAAGATCCTGACGACCTACCAGCGCGTGAGGAGCATGTCCCGAGCCTTCCAGGCTCACGGGGTGGACCGCAACACCATGGCCTCCACCTCTCCCATCGCTGAGCTGATGCTGGTCGCACCAGAGAAGGTACTGCTGTCCTGCTTAGGGTTGGAGGCGGTAACCGCCGTACCGCCGTACCGCGGTATACCGAGGTCTACCACGGTGTCATTGTGCTTACCGCGGTAAAAAGACAAAAAAAAGGTCTATTTTTTATTGGAAAACAAGCGAGTTTTAAAACGGGGGAGAAGCGAGGACCGCATGCGCTCCATGCCGCTCTGCTCTGGGCCGTGTACCACATGTTGGAAGCCACATACGTCACTCAGCACACAGTGCACACAGGGCAGGAGAGTACGGAGCACAACTCTATGACGGTCGGAGCAGCATAAACTTTCTCTGTAATCCACTCGACACAAGGATGTTAATACATACCTTGTGTTGTGGCATATCTTTTTTTATTCATACGGATTACTGGCGGAGCGCGGGCCGCGTGGACTAAAACCGAAAATGAAACTATTTTACTTTTTCCACCGCATCGCACGTTGTGCCCCATCCAGCGGCGCGTCGGCGATTTTATAACCTTTTCTGTCAAGTCTTGTAACTAAAACCTGTATATAGCAGCACTCAATCACTGCGATTTGAGAGTTGAGACGTGACGTGAGTTTACAGAATCACTGTACACGATCTGACTACCCTTCCTCTTCTGGTTTGTTCACACAGCTGTTTGTGTCTGAAAAGCCCAAGTAGCTAGCCTACGTTACTATGGTAACCCGACAGTGCAGATCTAAAAGCTCAGAACGCGTCGCGGATGCGATGTGTTGTGAGCTTGTAGATCTGCTCCTTTGAAAGCCAGACCTGCTGTGCTGTACGGAGAAGTATAACTCGGGCAGTCAGGCTGTGTCGCCTCTCCACTGTGGAGAGGCGACTTTTGGGAAGATGATTGCAATATTTTGGCTTATCGCCGAACCTTAATTAATAGATACGGGGGTGCGGTAATTACCGCAGTACCGGTGGTAAATGGGAAGACGGTAATCGCGGTAACAAAATGTCCATACCGCCCCAGGCCTAGTCCTGCTCTCCTTCTCCCTTTCCTTCATCTCCTTGTCAGTCTGTCTCTTTCTTCTGTTTTCTTTTTCTTCAGCCATTGACCCTATAAACAGGGTTTCACTGCAGGCAGGTTCCTCTTTAAACTATTCCTGTGTTATTGTCCAGGGTATGTTGTACGTACATGTTTATATACTGACTGTATGCATAAATCTATACACATGTCATATCCATTGGCCAAAAACAAACCATGTACATATCCATGTAGAAACAAAAAATGTATTTAACTCTGAGAGTGTAATGGACACCTAATGGGTGCATTTTGTACTAGTACTTTACCCTTGCAGTTACAGTGGGGAAGCCAAGTTAAACATGCTTGGCTTCCCTCCAGTCGTCAGGGAAGGTGTTCCGGTTTAGGCTGTTAACCCGTTGCTATATATACAGTATATATAGCAACATACATTTTTCAGAAAACTATTATAGGATTTAGAAGAGTGGTTTAGATCAGTGGTTCTCAAAAATGGCAGATATACAAGCTCTGCTATTTTTGAAATCTTCTTAAAGTGTTTGATTATGGTTGGAATAACGTGTTCCTTCCACGCGCTACGTCCAAACCAGGGAAATCCCCCGTCAGGTGAAAAGAAGCAACTTGGACTACTCATGCATAGAAGGAAACATGAGGTCAGTCCGTTGTCTCCCCAGGCGCGGCAGAGGGAGAGCAGAGCCCAGGATTACAGCTTAGGCAAATGGCACTGGGTGAAAAAATGTGTTACAAAATCGTGGGATAAAAACTATTATTAAAAAAGAAAAAAGTGTTTGATTATAAATTTTTCGCAGAGAAATACATTTCATTTTGGGATTTCTTTGGCACGAAAATGTGTGAGAACTACTGATTTTGGAAGGCATTTGTAGAGTTGGCCTCAGGTCTTAATGTGTTATAATAAACCATGTGTACTTTCTCCTCCCCGCAGCTAGTTGAGGTGGGTGAGTTCGAGGCGCCGAAGGAGAAGCTCTTGGACTACGCCAGACGCTGCTACAAGGCCATGGACGAGCAGACTCACCTGCATGTCCAGGCCATGAAGAAAACCCATAAGCTGCTGCCCATCTCCTATAGGTTCCGTAACTAACTGACCCGTGGCACAGGAACCAGAGTTGAGCCTAATTTTGTTAGCCTGCATTTTTAAAGGAGTAGTTCACCCCCAAAATGACCTTTTTTTATTATCGATTACTCACCCCATGGAGACTTGAGCTCAGGTATATATACTTTTATTTTTTTTTATTTTTTTTGTTGCATTCCTAAGCCAATAATTTGATTACCACCAGTGATCCCGGTAGGAGACACAAAGAGTCAACTATATGTCTCCTACCGTATAAATTAGGGTCTTTATTATTATCATCACATTATTGGCTCAGGAATGCGACAAGTTTGTGAATATCTACCCAACATAAATACAATTCCTGGACAACATTTTGCATCCAAATACAAAAATAACTCTGATTTCACAATCAATTTCACACTCTCATGTCCAAATATCTTAAATATAAGTGCCAAAAACATGGATCAGTACACTAAAGAACATAAAGCTCTGATACAAAAAGGTCATTTCCAGAGGCAAAGACCAGGTCACATTGATCGCTGTTGAACAGGGTTATAAAAGCTGAACGACTGGCTAAAAGAATATCCCGACTGACAAAAAAATATCCCCGAGTTCAAGTCTGCATGGTGTGAGTACTCGATAGAAAAAAAGTCATTTTGGGGGTGAACTATTCCTTTAAGGTTTTCAGACGATTAGAAATGGAAAATCACTATCTGCCTAAGTTATCTAGTTGACTAATAGACAATCATGAGGGGGGGGGGGGGGGGAACATCTTGTTTCCTAAGTCATGTTTATCTGCCTTTATGTATCTAACACTGTTTAACTATACTCTCCTAACACAGTTACTTCATTGTGCCTATCAGAATACTTATTACATTCAAAAATTTGCCTAAGTCAGAAAGTTAACCTTAAAATGGCAGAAAGTGATTTAGGATAAGCTGAGGAAGTGGGCAATAAGGCACAATGAAGCAGCGGTGTTAGGAGAGAGTTAGGCAGAAATGTCAATTTGTCCAAAACATGACTTCACAGCAGTTAGGCTACGAGGCTAACGAATTATGCCCAAAATGGCACACCTCACGCGTTGTGAGAGTCTATTATTGTCTGCACACGACACCATTGCGCGACTGAAGTATGAATCGGGCTTCGGGAAGACGATGCCTGTTTTTTTGTTGTTGTTTTGTTGTAAGACTTCCTACCTCAGAAGCATGATTTCAGTTGATTGTTTATTTATTTTAACATGTATTTTATGTTTTCTTTCCTTTACCCTTGTCGCAGTTATAATTGAGGGGATTTACTGTATGTGTATGCAGATTTTGTTTATGTTTATTTTTCCCATACCCACAGTCTCTTTATAATACATGGGTCAAATGGAGAGTATATTATTTTGTATTATTATATATATATATTATTATAGTATTATTATTTCTTTTCTTGGGAGTTTTCGCAATATGTTGGCTGTAACTTATTTTTGTTAAAAAAGTTAAGAAATAGAAAGATGTTGCTTGAGGTAATACATTTTGATTTAAGTTGTGTGTGTGGTTGACTTGATAAGCTTTATGTTACAGTTAAAACATGTTTTAAGAAATGACTGAATGTCAGTTGCACAACCCACACAATAAAGCACTTTAACAACAATTACTGTTGTCTTTAAGGTAGTTATTACACAACATAATAAACGGGTGACAGAGATAGTTTGGAGAGCTCAGTATAGCAGGTTCGCAACCTTTTCAGGCCATTGTCCCCTAAAATAACCTTATTTTAATTGGGGGCCCAAAATGATCATATTTCATTGACTCCCAGCATCTGACCATTATCCACACAGGAGTGATGTGATGCTGTGAGGAATCAAGCCTTATACCGCCACTCAGTGGCAGAGGGGTGTACTACGCTCTAGGTAGTACACATTTGGTTTTGAAAAGCCTTACTGACTAATGGCTGGCTGGCTATATATAATGTAAGATAAGAACACACTTTATCGATCCACTGGGGCTCCTCTACGTTCCTCATCTTTTCAGTATTGTTTACGATTTCACCCCAATTTGTTATCCTTTAGTATGCCGGACTGAAATTTAAAATGTATAGACCTTTTTGTTTTTATGAGATGAGAGTGAATTGAAGAGTGAAGAGAGAATGTAATAATAATAATAATAATAACAAAGGGGGAACAACCAAAGGAAATCAATTAGGAAAAGCACTATAAGAAGGTTAAGACTATGAAATAAAATCAATAAAAAACTGGAAAGGTGGAAACGGGGGGTGCAATGTAGTTAGCAGGTGAAAGCCATATTGAAGAGGTGGGTTTTGAGAGAAGTTTTGTAGGATTGGAGGACCTTTGAGCAAGGCATGTCTGCGTTTAGAGCTGGGGTTTATACCCAGCAGCTACATCCCTGAAAATGTATAATATGATATGGGGTGATTGTAATGACAACAACTGTGCCACAGTTGACAGCTGACTCTGGCTGGGTTTTCACCATCCCTGTTGTCTCTCACAGTTGACTCTTCAAATGGAGGCATGTTAGTTAGCCCTCACAGTGGTAGAAAGAAACTAACTACATGTACTCAAGTACTGTATAACTGTAACTGTAAGTACAGCTTAAATTGAGGTACATTTACTTTGGCTTAATATTATGGCATTGGCAACTTGCTGTTCGTTGTTTTGTTTGTTTATCATTGTCTTTTGGTGAAAAGCGTCCTTGAGTTGTTAAATTCAAGCTATTATTATTGTAATTAATATTATACTTTAATCTTCCAATCCTCTACATCTCAGAGGCAAATATTATATCCCCCACTACAATTATTAGACGGTTTTTGTGATCGGCTATTTTTGAAAAAAGGTAAAAATATTTTGATGCCAATGCATTTATGCTTTTACTTTTAATTAAGTAAAATGTTTGAATACAGTCATTTTATATTATGGTATTGCTAATTTTACATAAGTAAAAAAAAAAAAAACAATAACATCTGATTAGTTCTTCTTCCACCACTGACTGGTATCAGGTTGGACACAACAATAAATAATTTAACAAACCCATCATCATAATTAAAAAGTAAAACAATCGTGCCAACAGAGGGGGGTGTGCTCCTCCGCTCCTCTCCAAAAAAAAACTTCACGTTTACCTTTCACCTCTCCGATCCGTCCAATCACCGCGAGACTTGCGCGGAAGGAAGTAGCGAGCGGCCGTCCGCCGCGGCGGAGTGACAGCCGAGCCCGGCCAATGGCGCGACGGGCACGGCCGCGCTCGGCCAATCGGCCGCCGCGGTGGGCGGGGACGCTCGTCCAGCAGGGCGGGGCCACGGGAAAAGAGGAGGAGGTGTTCCTGATGGCAGCCATCTTGGATGTTCAGAGTGATTGTTTAGCGAAGGGAAATTTAATAATAAAAAATAAAAGATAAAAAAACGGATAAAAAAGCGCCGTTGCACGCGAGCGGCTCGCATTTTAGCAGAGTGGAGCGCCCAAGAAACGAGAAATTGACCCGGGAAGACCCAGGTAAACTAAAAACAACAACCCAGAGACGGTTATTTATTTACCTTTTTTCTTTGCCTCTCTATCCCTGTGTGTGTGTGTGTGTGTGTGTGTGTGTGTCTCTGTCTCTGTCTCTCCTCTTTACACATCACATCACACTGGACCTAGTTGCTTCTCAAACTTCTCAAAAATATCCCAATATTAACTCTGAGAGCATACAAATGGAACCAAATGGACCCTGCCGGGTCCATTTGGTTCCATTTGTATACTCTCAGAGTTAACAGACCTGTTAAAATGGTCCATTTGGATTGGAAAGCCTCCCGTCCCCCCTCTCATCAAGGAACCCAGAGAACATCCCTGGATTCCCCCCCACTAGATGTGATCTCCACATCCACAAGAGTCAAGTTGCTGCTAGCGTAGATGTTTTTAATTGGAGATGCTGCTGAACTTTCTTTGTGCCAACGTGGCTGCTAACTTTTGCTGGGAGAGGACTGGAGAGTGAGTTGTGGAAGTGCCACTGCCACACACTACACTTATGTTGAACATATTTCTTTTGCGGCGGATCAAGTGAAGTCTTTTCTTTATACAATTTAGGCATTTTGTTTATGAATTGAGTAAAAAAGGAACCCTAATGTAAAAAAGCTATTGTTGTGCTTTCTTGTGGTTTAAATCCTATTAGTAGACCTTGTATCGGAACTGTCCTGTACTTTTCCTGTGCGAACTGTTAATGAAGTATTCAGTCAATCAATCAATCAATCTGAAAACCCTCTTATCCAGAGCCGACGTACAATAAGCAAAGGCATATGATTACATAAATAGATTGCAGAGAGGACACAGTTTAAGTTCCTCAATGAAACTAGGTTACCAGGTAAACAATGAACCCAGCATCTGTCTAGACACCATGCTACCTAAATTAGCCTTCTGTGCATTCAAACTATAGGAGGCCAGCCAGGTAAACAATGAACATAGCATCTTGTCTAAACACCATGGCATCTAAATTCTGTACATGGAAACAAATAGGATGCCAGGTAAACCATGAACCTTGCAGTGGCATCTGTCTAAATGGCATGCTATATTTAAATCATATTCTGTACAATGAAACCATAGGATACCAGGCAAACCTTAGAATCTTCTAAACATCATGCCATCTTAAGAACATTCAGTAAAAACCATTTAACTATGACAGAGTTGCACAAATGTGTTGGTTACATTTGTACAGAGTTGTCAGTTACAAATCGATAATTTGGTTACATGTGTACACTTTCTGACTTAAATTAACGAGAGAAAGAGAGAGAGAGTTTTTAAGATACCTAGGCTGAATACAAGAACACACTCGCCCGGGTCAAATCCAGTGACCTCGGAACGGATGCCACCAGGTATTCCTAAATGTAACCTCAGTAAAACTATGCCTTAGTCCTAAACTTGTCCTAAACAATTTGCCCTCCTGGCCCCAAAAATGTGGAATAAACTCCCTGTCGCATTTAGAACCACAGACTCACTCCCTAGCCTCTGCCGTGGGCTGAAGACTCACCTCTTCAGACTCCATAGCACTATTGTAACACTCAAAGCTAGATAGTTTTTTCCCCCTAGTGATTAGGTGCGTTCTCTACTCATGTTCTTCTTTTCCTAGATTGATATTCCTTATGCATTTTTTATATTGTGGTTGATGTACTGACATATTATCTTGCTTATTATAGTGATGTATTACCTGCTTATTGTAAGTCGCTTTGGATTAAAAGCGTCTGCTAAATGACTACATTGTAAATTGTAAACCTATTAACCTTGCTCCTAAACATAACCTAAAACTATGCCTAAACCTAACCTGTATATAATACAAGAACCGCTGGGGGCGAGTGGTCCTCGAAGCAAATGGGGGCGAGCATTCCGGTTACCCCTGGGGCTGTGATGTGTGAAACACACTGTTGCAAAAATAAGTGATGCTCAAGCTAATTGGAGCTGCTTTGTTGCAGTGCCTTAACACAGGCTCAGGGTTGGAACATGCAGCGAGAGAACTCTTCTCTCAGACTTCTTATGTACATGCAGACTTTGATGTCGGCTGGTGGGCTCCTCGCCTGTTAGATCCGATTTCCTTTCATGTGTGTGTGTGTGTGTGTGTGTGTGTGTGTGTGTGTGTGTGTGTGTGTGCGTGTGCGTGTGTGTGTGTGTGCGTGCATGCATGCATGCATGCTACTGGCTGATGATAACTGTAACGACGTTATTGAAATGGACACCTCACACTGACTGTCGATAACAACATGTGGACTGGCTGTGATGCTGCTAGCCTAGGGGACCTTTCCTTTCCGCTGTATGGATGGACAGAGCAGCAACTGTGTTATTCGTTCATAACTCACTGTGCTCCACAGGGCGCCGACAGCCGGGTGGTCAAGGTGCATGCCACACATAGGCTCTAATGTTCGATGCCCGAGCACTGCAGCCTTTGCTGCGTGTCTCTTTCCTGTCTCTTTCCTGTCGTTCTCCACTCTATCTGTCCACTAAAGGCAGAAAAAGGGCCTGCGCCATCATGTTCCTCTGGGTCAGATCTTGAATCACCTTTTTTCTTTTAGTACATTTCTTTGCTGTTGGAATGGTCAGAAAGAAATAAATATATATATATATATTTTTTTTAAAGACTTATGATTAGACTTTCAGGTCCAGTGTTAGGATAGGAGTCAGTCAGGCAAAAACCTTTGTCTAGATTCTGTTTATCATTATCATCTTATCATAACTTACGAGTATCATATGTCATATCAACACAACTGTTTAGATTGCTTTTGTGTGCTCACAATAAACACAGACCCGGCTCTCTGTTAACTCAGACTTATCCACTTTCAATCTGGGGCATCCCTATTTTGGGCTTCCAAATTTTTTTCACATAAAAAATGATGCAACATATTGTGAGCATGTCTTGTCGGCCATCTTTCACTTCCGTACCAGTGTTTTTTATCAAAGATGCTTGATTTAGAAAGATAAGCCAGAGGCGAAATGGTACACAAATAATAATACATTTTATTTGTAATGCACTTTATGTTTGACACAACTCTCAATGTGCTACATTGCAAGAAAAAAGCTATTTTTATGTAAAAATGTCCGGAATATTGTGTGGCTTGTGGCGATCGCGTCCAATATTTAGTTCAGTGACCATGGGGAAAAGACTCAGAAGCTGTGTTCAAGTTCTCTTCTCCCATTGGAATGAATAATAGACCCCCAAGCCCAACCTAATTCTGATCTCCTAAAAAAGGAGGCCACCTACGTCACGCAGATACAGGAATTAAACTGGAGAGATGGCATGTAGGGTTGGGATCCAGAATCGGAGGAACCGGATCAAACATTGAGGGACCAGAAAGGAACCGGTTCAATCACATTTGGAACCGTTTACCGAACCAGTTTTATCACACCGTCAGAGTTTGTATGTGGACTTCACTTCTGCTACAACTACAATAATACATGGGGCTCTCAATTGTTTTAATTTCAAGGACTGCCATAACTCAGAGAGTGTATAAACCTGGGTCCATTGTTGGTTCCACTTGCACTAGTTACCTATAAAGGTCCATTTGGGACCCCCTCAAGTGACACACTATATAGGAATCGTTTAAAGGGAACCGTTAAGGAATGTACCGTTAATAGGGAATCGTTAATACAATCCCAAAGGACCCAACCCTAAATGGCATCATTGGCATGTCTTTTTTTGTCTTGGTTTTTATTCACCTCTCGTGGAGACGTGCATGGTTGGTGGTTGGTGGAGCCGTGCTGAGGACAAACTTAAGTGCCACTGGTGGTGGAGTAACTATTGGTTTCATTAGGCCGGCTGTGGCCGCGTGCAGCAGGTCCTTACATAACCCTGATAAGGATGCTGTTCTTAGGTCTAGTAGTGAAGATGAGCATCATCACAGACCACGGTTCGGTAGTACTACTTAGACCTGTCACCTGTCACAATTATTACATAATCTCCCAATCGCAATGATCTGATTGAATTATTTAGCAAAATTGTCAGAATCACTTCCATTCACCTGGATAAATTAATCTGTTGAAAAACATCGAAAATAGCCGATCTACACATCATTGGAACATGTGATCTTTTGGATCGGTTATTTCTGTTGTTCATGAAAACCTTTGAAACTATACAATTATTACATGCATGGCCTGTTTTGGTCAAAATACCATATTTATTGGTACGGATCATTGTTCATTTCTTTATATCTGCCCGGTGCAATTGTGGTTTAACAAAGCCTAAAAAGGAATGAATGTAAACCAATCCCAAGTCACAAATAAAGGCGGTTATATAATAATGAACTGTGACAGGTCTACCTGTAGCCGGTACTTAGAAGCCTTCCCTGAGCTAATGTGAAAAGCTTGTTCCTTGTGTCCTCGCTGCCTGCGACAGAGCCCTCTCCTTCTCACCGGGTTTGTCCTTGCGCCACCTGTCCTTAACTTCGTTAACTCAAATCAACTGAGCCCAGAGAGTGAGAGTCAGCTTGTTCGCCGCCGCGAATCTGAAATGCAATGAAAAAGTAATGTGCTGAAGTAGTGAGTTAACGTGCACGGAGTCCTGAGGAAGCTTGGATTTTAATATCAAATAAATAAGTGTGACGTCTTCTTTAGTGGTTAGAGGTGACAGTGAGTCCCAGGTTTGTTCCCCATTAGAGACATATCGTCTCCGTCGGTCAGTGGAAACCTCATCATGTGTCCAAAACTGTTACTTCTCAGGATTCCAATTAAAAATAGCAGATCAACAAGCTCAAAACACATCGCTTCGCACTGCGTTTCGACCTTGTAGATCTGCTACTTTTGATACTTGTGTGTGATGCTGTAGTATGATAAAGTAGGGGCATTAATTTATGAAAACACACAAATATTTAAAATATGGAGAGATAAGAGGTTTGTGCCCGACGGTAACCATATCTTCTGCACTTATCAATGCCCTAGATCAGTGGTTCTCAACCGTTTCAATATAATAATCATATTTTAACTGGGGACAGCCCACCCTGATGATCACTATGAGTTGAGGCATTACATTTTGTATAACACGGTTCTATTGTGAAAATAGCTATTTTCACAATTTCTGCCTCTAATATTTGACATTTTGGCCAATGTTTAATTTGACATTTTAGAGGTATTAAAATGTCTTTAAATTGTCACTTTAGACACGTGTAGATACCCTCTATAGACTTGAAACGTTATGTTGGTTTGTTTACTGTTGAGTGAGAAAACAACATTGCACATTAAGTTCATCATCTGGAGACCCCCCAAAATAATTTGGGGACCTCCCTGGGGGTCCCGACCCTCAGGTTGAGAACCACTGCCCTTGAGCAAGGCATTGAACCCTGCACACTCAGGAAGGTAGATTCCAGACAGCCGGGTGGTGTGATTAAATGCCTTGTGCCATACTGTGCATTAATTAGTTAGGAAATGTAATTGAAACGCATATACTGCGTATACTGTAAGTACCTAAAGTGCAATTAGCATACCGGTAATATCAATTTAGCTGAGAACATTATCAATTCTCTTAAGGCTTTTTCCAAAGTACATGGTTAGCAGCACAAAGGCACACTGCAGCAGTGTGCGTAATGCCGTTTTTAGAAGGGCTGCTCAATGCCTACAACAGAAGACTGATGGACTGTGCTACTGCTGTCGCTTTAATAGGGGCAGAACCACTGTAAAAAGAGCATTTATGGCATGCCAAGTTCACCTTGGCCCGATGAAAAGGCTTCATCTATTCTTCATCTCTAAGACTATTTGCAACAGTGTCTATGTATTATTATTGTATCTGCCGGAGTATTAGAAACTCTTAGACTTCATTGGCTTATAATTACAGTTGGCCTAATTACATAACCAAAGCACCCCTAGATGCTTCTGTAAAAAAAAAAACATTTTTTTTTTTTTTTACATTTCTTAAAAATATTGCCGTTATATGCAGGTTTCAGTCCTGGTTCATCCCTAGTGGAGACTGAAGATCAATCAGTTCATGCGTGTCGTAAAGCTAAGCTATTTGTTTTTGTTCCCACAGTGAAAGAAGGCATGAAGACAGCATCCTAGTCTTCAGTCATGGCCGATAAACGAAAACTACAAGGTGAGATGAATTTCTCGTGTGTGTGTGTGTGTGTGTGTGTGTGTGTGTGTGTGTGTGTGTGTGTGTGTGTGTGTGTGTGTGTGTGTGTGTGTGTGTGTGTGTGTGTGTGTGTGTGTGTGTGTGTGTGTGTGTGTGTGTGTGTGTGTGTGTGTACTGTGCACGTGTTCATCTGTTTGTTTGCGATCAGAGACAAATAGCCTTAGCATTTGCAGAGTCGTTTTTAAGATAAGTTTCAGGTGGCAGTAGGGCTTCACAGTGAATCAAAGTTCCCACATTGTCCAATTATTGACATTTATTGATGTGTTAATTTGCAGAAATGTAGGCCCAATGTAAAAGTGAAATCAATGCTTTGTTGGTGTCAAATTTTGGGTATCTATTCTGAGATGCACAGCATTTACAGTATAGGTCAGGGGTCTTCAACAGGGGGTCCGGGACCCCTAGGGAGTCCTCAGAGCTACTACAGGGGGTCCTTCAAATCTTTGTGCTCACAACGCCTCGCAGTTGTGAGCTTGTAGCTATTTTCGGCAAAGAGGTTTGGTGTAGAGGGGAAAAAGAGCACACTAAGTACAGAGTAAAAGGTCAAGTTTATTAAGTATTGACAGTTCAATGGTTACATATCTGATAACACAAATTGACATGTATCCAAAATGCACTGATGATTGTGCTGTCAAACGATGAAACTATATGGAATCTGGGGGTCCCTGCTTCATCTCTCGCTCAGCTAAGGGGTCCTTCGCCTGAAAACGTTGAAGTCGTTGTGAATCAGAATGTGTACATTAGCAGGAATGGGGCGCTGCTCCTTTTCATACTGTTTCACAAATCTCATTTAGGAAGGGGTCCTACAAACATTTTCAGTTGTGAGATTCTATTTTGCTTTGATCCATGTTGTGGACAACTTGTTGGACCTTTGCTGTGACTGTCGGCTTTACCTGTGGCAAGAGGTGCATCACCTTGATGCTAAATGGAACCTCCAGCCAGCCAGCAATCCCCCCTTAGCGCTGGACCTTTGCCCCACAGGAAAACATGAGGCATTAGCACTTCAGCAGCTGTGACAGATAGTAATGTATTATTACAGAGAGGAGGTTGGCTGCCTCCGGCTAAAAATATCACCAAGAAGACCGCATCTAATGCCTTGGTTTATACTTTGGTTGCGTGCCGGCCGGTGTCGCGTAGACTTGTGTGCCTGAAAATAGCCGATCTACAAGCTCACTATCTGTCCCAGCTTATTGGACTCTTCACGCAAAGTCGCTTGGGGTCAGACTTTATTGAATGGTCATCCTCTAGTCCAGGTGTCTTTAACGTTTTCAGGCCGAGGACCCCTTAGTTGAGAGAGAGATGATTGATGAAGCAGGGTTTGACAGCACAATCATCAGCGTGTTTTGGATTCATGTCAACGTGTGTTTTCAGATATTTAACCACTTGAACCGTCAACACTTAATAAACTTGACCTTTCGTTCTGTACTTAGTTGCTCGTTTTCCCCTCTACACCAAAGCTTTTTGCCGAAAATAGCTGATCCTCAAGCCCACAACACCTCGCAGCGCGAGGCGTTGTGAGTTTTTAGATCTGCTATTTTTGGCTAAAGTTCTCAGAATATGGACACTAGAAAAACACTTTCGATTTGGAGGACCCCCTGCTCTATTCTAGAGAAGCATCATTTGTCATTTCGCTTGCCGTCTCTCCTCCTCACCTCCTCGCACTTTCTTTGCTCTTCCCATTATCTCATCATTATCCCCCTTCCCTCTTTGTCTCTCATCTATTTCAGACCCCACTATCCTCTGTCAAAAGCACTGTTCACAGCATTCCAAGCATGATAATTATGTGAGCGTCCAAAAGAATGAACGATAATGCAAATAGCGGCACCAAACACTGCCTGTGCAGTCCAGCTGCCTGTGTCACAGAGACCATGCTGAGGGGGGAGAGACGGCGAGAGGCATTTCCATGATGCTAAAAGACACAAGCAACAGGAAGAGGGAAACCTCTTATATTTTACTGTTTTTTGTAAAATAATGCCTTTCTTGATCATACTACAGCGTCACACAAAAGTAGCTGATCCACAAGCTCGAAACGTGTCACGGAGCGATGCGTTTTGTGCTTGTAGATCTACTACTTTTGCTGTTTTTGAATTAGGATAATCTGATGATTCTTAAAGTTATCCAAACGTGTTTTGGATGCTGCCATCCACCTCTTCAGTTTGAAAGACATATTCATAGTTATCTTTATAGTTATCATGCTTGGCGCTAAAAGGGCTTTTCACTCGGGAAGCGACTGACACGCTTAGAAATAGATCTGCAATGAGAGGCGAGTGGGCGAACTAGGGAGGTGCCCACGGGCAATCTGAGTGACAATCTCTCGCAAAACTGTCGCTTTTGTGCTTGTTTCACACGCACTCTCACCTGAGACGAGAGCTATGGTTTGTCATCATCATCACCTTTTTCTTGACACGCAGGACTGTGATTTGACACGGTTGAAGGCAGGCGTAGATCGCCATGGCTGTCACAATTACACGTTTAAGTTGACGATTCATTGTCACGTAAATAATTGCGATTGACGATTTAATTGTGTATTTTGGCATTTAACATTGGAACATAATCATGAATTAAACGTAATTCTGTTTGCCTTTTTATATTAGGCTTTGTAATAAAAGATTTCACAGGGCAGATATGACAAATGACTTAACTGTACAAAAAAAGTGCTGACATATTTAATAATTTTATACAAAAGAAAAACGCAGAAATAGTTGATCTATAAGCTTACGTGTCACTTTACCATGATTTCTTTTTAGTAGATCAAATCTTAGTAATTTGACAATTATTTGGGGCCCACTTGCAATATCCTCAACACAAAACACAATTAAATTGTTAATTGCAATTATTTGAGTGACAATTAATCGTTGTGTAAAATGTCGTAATCGTGACAGCCCTACTCTGGTCTCTGTCTCTCTCTCCCTTCAGTCTTCGTTATCAGAACTCATCTTATGTGTCCGTACTCGTCCTGTCCTGCTTGTCTTCCTCTCTGCTTATAGTCTATTTCTGTTGTCCTTCTTAGGGATGGGACGATATGAATATTTCATATTTCATATCACGATTATTGTGACAAAATAAATCGCGTTTTACGATATTATCACGATAATCAAAATCCATTGTCCTGGGGCGGAACATTTGCCAAAAAATAGCAGATCTACAAGCTCACAATGCGTGACACGTTGTGAGCTTGTAGATAGGCTATTTTTTGGCAAAGACATTAGATAAAGAGTGAAAAAATTACTGTATCAAGTACCTATATTATAAGTAACTTTTACATTATAGAGGGTTTAAGTGGTACCAGATATGCAGCTCGGCAAATAAAAGTGCAAGACGGAGGACAATATCACAATAAATAAAATCTCCACGATATGATTATCATGAGTATTTTTTATCACAATAATATCACGTATCGTCCCATCCCTACTCTCCCCATCAGAAAACTGTCAGTACTCTGACTGTAAAAAATCCCCAGTGTGGCCACTGGAATTACTGTAAATGAATGACCACTCCAGACTTTTTTCAGACTTTGTTGTGTTCATCACTTAAAAGAAAAAGGAACAATACTAACAGTTTGTTTATCCGTTTTGAATGATTGATTGAATACTTTATTTAATCAGAAATGTAAACGGCACGTGTTACAGCAAGACATTACTTTAAGGCTAAAAGGATAACACGAAAAAGTCCTGGGTACTTGTGTCCATTGTGGTCCTACAGTATGTATTCAATTAATCAACACAGCATAAAAAATAACATGTAATAAATAATACATGTCTTCTACAAATACCAACATTTTGGGCCCTCTTTTTATGGTGCCTTACCCCTTAAGGCTCTTTTCCACCGGCAGCGATAACGATGACGATAACGATTTAAAAAAGTGGGTTTTCAATTGAAGTGGATCGGCAGCATCCACCCAACACCGATAAAGACAACGATAGCCGACAACTACATCGTTAGGATCAACAACGATGTGGTTAAGATCACAGTGATATGGAACTGGGTGTCTGACAAACAGCTCGTGACGCGCTCTGCGCGAGCAGCTGTTAATTGGTGCCTCTTCACATTGATGTCCGATAACTTTATCGGACATTAATGTGAAGGCATAATTATCGCTGTGATATTTTATGGCTATCGTCATCGTTATCGCTGCTGGTGGAAAAGGGCCTTTATTCCTAAACTTATTGTCTCCACCAGCCGAAATCCTAATTGGCTAACATTGGCTTCCAAAGTTTGCAGGATTGGTCCATTTTTAACAAAATGACTTAAATCATGAACGCAGCTTGTGATTACAGAGAAAATAGGGCCCTATATGTACAAAGGAGTGGCAGTGACTGACACCCCCCCCCCCCCCTCTCTATCTCTCCTGGAGTTTCCCGCTTGCTCCACCTCTTCACCTCCTCTCTCTGTACACCTCCTCCCCACTCTTCCTCCTCCTCCCCCACTCTTCCTCCATCTGTCTGTCATTTCTGATCATCTCCCCCCTCCCTCCCCCCGCTCTCTGCCTCTCAACCAGTCACCCTTCATGTCTGTCACCCTTCACTCTGCGACACCCTCCTCCCCCCCCCCCCCCATCTCCCTCTGCCTCAGTGGTGTCACTTTCCACTCTCTGGCTTTTACAAGAAAGTGGCCCTGGCTGTGAATTCAAAGTTTTACTTGAGAGTAGGGATGGGACGATATGCGATATTATCGTTTATCGTGATAACAAAACACACACGATAATCGTATCGTGGAGATTCAATTTATCGTGATATCGTCCTCCATCATGCACTGGGATCAATTCACCTTTTATTTACCGAGCTGTATATCCGGTACCATTTTTAAACCAAAATAATATACGTACTGGATAGTCTTTTTTCACTCTCTATCAAATGTCTTTGCCAAAAAATAGCCAATCTACAAGCTCACAACGCGTCGCAACGCATTCTGAGCTTGTAGATCTGCTATTTTTTGCCAAATGTTCCGCCCCAGGATAATGGATTTTGATTATCGCGATATCATAAATCGCGATTTATTTTGTCACAATAATCGTGATCTGACATTTTCATATCGTCCCATCCCTACTTGAGAGTAAAAGTACAAAAGTATTGGCAATAGTATAAACTTATATGCCGATATACAGTATATACTTGATGCCATCGCGACATGTTGTGAGCTGTTTTCGAATAGAATCATGATGATTGGAATGATTGGTTATTGTATGTTTTCTAATAATCCTATATTAAAATTGCCTAGATGATGGTGGGTCGACACATCAAGTGTGGATGTCACAATCTTAACGTACTGAATTGGCTGATTATACGATCGCATAATCGCATTTTTCTGGAGGGTCTAGTTTAGCGCTTCACATGGCCATGACGTGGTCACCTGACTGACCATTGTTCTGATCAGCGCAATTTATGACTCGATTTGAAAGTGTGAAAATCTAGCAATCTAAATCTGTAACTTAAAGTAACTAAAGCTGTCGTGTACTGTAGTGTGTTGTAGTGGAGTAAAAAATATATATACAAAATACAATATTTGCCTCTGAGATGAAGTGGATACGTAAAGAAAATATCAGATGGAAATAATCAAGTAAAAATATCCTCCAAATTGTAGTTAGTACAGTGCTTGAGTACCGGTACATGTACTCAGTTACTTTCCCTTCTCTTTCTCTCTCTCTCTCTCTCTCTCTCTCTCTCTCTCTCTCTCTCTCTCTCTCTCTCTCTCAACCACTGCTCCCTCAACACTTCCCTCAGGCTCTTCGACCCCCCCCCCCCTCCCCTTCCCCCTCCAATCTCTGTCCCAGTTTCTGTCTCTCCTCCATTCCACCCTCCATCGTTCCCTCTGTCCCTGACTGCCTCGTTCCCTCCTCACCCCTCTGTCCATGTGACCACCACGACCGCCGTGCATTTTTAACCACGTTTGTTCGTTCACGGTGACACACCATTCATTCCCGCCCGGGACGATGTGGGGAGGGGAGGGGGGGGGGGGGTGTTCCCGCTTGCTTACAAGAATGTGCAGCTTTTATGCCATGCATCTTTGATGAGCTGCTGCCAACCATGTTCCGGAAATGCTGCTCTGCACTGTTTTACTGTGTGTGTGTGTGTGTGTGTGTGTGTGTGTGTGTGTGTGTGTGCGTGTGCGCGCGCGCGAGTGCGTGCTTAATGTGAGCTTTTAAATGGGTTATTTCTTATTTAACCAATGACCAATATTAGCAATAGCTTGTGACTAAATACTAACTACATTGATGACTTACTACATTATATACTTACCGGTTGTGCGTGCGTGCGTGCGTGCGTGTGTGTGAATGTTAACTTTTGCATGGCTAGTATTATTTTCTGTCTCTATAGAGCATCGCAGCGGAAGTGGTTTACTACTGGTCCCACAAAAAAATCTCCCATTCATTTTCCCCATAGACTTTTACAAAAATATTTATAACAATTATGTTAAGCCTAGAACCAAGCCATCCAGGATTGCAGTGAATCATGATTGACCTTTGATCCCATGTGAAAACATATTTTAATGTTAAATTATTTGACATACTATATTTAATAACTACCCTTTGTTTAGCGATTTTGAAAATGTTCTTTTCATAGAAACAAAGGTTCTATTTCATACCTCCTAACCGCCAGAGGGCGGTGTATGAACACCGTGGATAAACATCACGCGCTTGCGCAGAGGTCGAATTCTAATAACAACATAGTCACCCGTGACCCTGTGTGCCTGTGCGTGAGCACGTACACTGCCTACATAGGCAGGACGCACACAAGGACCTCCCTCTTTCATCTTTTCGCCTAGAGCGCAGGTCGACACAGCAGATGCGTTGGAGTCTCGATAACCTAAACCTATATGGTACGGTGGGAGCTGCGGTTTTCGCCCTCCTAGAGACTATGTGGACTGCAAGGTTTACCCTGTTCAAGATGGGACTGAAAGCAGTACGGTAAGTAACGGCTGATGATAGCCAATTGCTAATATACTAGCGTCGAGAGTGGTTTTCGCTCCATAAAGCTAGTTGTATTGTATTGTGAGTTTGTGACCCACGTGTGTAGCACGTCTGCCGTTCACTATAGCGTCGATAGTGGTCTTCGCTACATAGCTATTGGTTAACCCTGCAAGGCAGCAGTGTGTTGGTGTATGGTTGTTTAGCGATAGCGCTATTAGCCTAACCAGCGTGGGTCTGCGGCTAACGTTGGCATAGAGAGCGGTGTTCGCTCCACAAGCTAACGTTAACGGTCGCTTGTTTACAGCGTTGCACAGCACACGGTGCTGGCATTTAAAAGCGTGTAGCATAGAGAGCGGTCTTCGCTCCACAAGCTAACGTTAGCTGTCGCTTGTTTACAGCGTTGCACAGCACACGGTGCTGGCATTTAAAAGCGTGTAGCATCAGAGAGCGGTGTTCGTTCCTTCGCTACAGTTAAAGCTGCTATAATCACCAGTCATGCAGAACGCATGTGCCCGGTGCGCCGCCGCTTTGGATATGGAGGATGGTCATGACTGGTGCCCGCGCTGTCTCGGCATTGACCATCTGAGGCAAGCCTTGACGACGGAGGCGTGCACGAATTGCAGCTGCATGGCCTTGGATGCGAGGAAGGCACGGCTGGCGACGGCTGAGGGCAGGGACATGCCTCCATCAGGCATGCCAGTCTTGAGCCCAGTGAGGGGGCTTTCTAAGAGCAAGCGCTCCCATAGTAAGGACGCATTGGCCAAGAAGGCAGGCGCCAAGAAGGGCCGTCGTGAAACGGCTGGTGGGGAAGGTGCAGGTGCGAAAAAGGTGCGTCAGGAGGACCAGCAACCCCCGTCGCACACGGTGGACTCACTGGCCGCTGAGTTTGCTCAGATTAAGGCCCTGCTCTATAACCTGCAGCCCCGTACCCCTACCACCGGTGCTACGCCATGCTAGGCAGCTGGGCCTGGACCATGCTGCAGCATGGGCTGCTGGTTTGGAGGACGTCCTGTCTATATCGGCCTCAGACTCTCTCTTCACAAATGAGGTTTCATATCATGAGGAGCCAGTTGGAGAGGCCCCTCGCTCTGAGTCGGGCTCACAGGGGTCAGGAGCAAGTACTGCTACTACTGCAACCAAGGAGGACCTTCAGCTTGCCCTGTCGCGGCTGGGCATTGAGGTCTCTACTGAAGGGCCCCAGCTTTCCAATGAATTCTTCAGGCATAGGCCGGATCCAGTTTTCTCTGTGCCGCCTTCGAGGGCTTTCATTGCGGAGCTGCAATCATGCTGGGCAGATTCCAGGTCTAATCGTCATCCATCGCAAGACCGCAGGGCCATGGGTGCCATGGCTGACGCGGCACAGTTTGGTTTGGACCATATGCCAGCGGTGGAGAATTCAATCGCTTCCCTGGTGGTGTCACCAGAGGAGGCCCTTAGTCAGGATCCTAAATGTCCACTGGCCCAATGCAGACTGACGGATGACTACATCACCAAGGCTTATGAGTCAGCAGCTCAGGTGGCGCGTGTGGGGAATTCGATGTCCCACCTTGTCCTGGCCCTGGACAAGTCTCTTGTGGCGGCGGGGGCGGATGCGGCAACACAGAGCCTGAGTGAGGCTTCACTCAGGGCCTTTGCCTACATGGCTAAGGACCTGGGAAGGGTTATGTCCACCTTGACCTTGGCTCGTCGCCAGGTCTGGCTTGCTCAGGCCCCTGTGTCAGCGCAGTGCAGGAAGAAGCTCTGCAAGCTGCCTGTTGCCCCAGGCCAGATTTTTGGGCCCTCAGCTCAAGAGGCCCTGGACCGCTGCCTTGAGGTGAAGAAGTACAGGCGTCAGTTCGCAGACTTGTGCCGGGAACCCGCACGGCAGTCAAGGCGCACGGGCACTCAACGCTCAGCATCTGGTGGTCAGAGCGCTTCATCATCGGCGGCTAGAGACTCTTCGTTTCGGCACGACCAGCCCCAACGAGCGCCCCCACAGCCCTCTTTTAGGGAGCCCAGAGGTAGGGCTCCCAGGCGTGGGGGCGGCCGATCATCCAAATCATTCAAGGGCCGGGGGAGTCGAGCGTGACTCCCCCGACCCGGGCCCCAGCCGGTTCACCCCAGAACATCTAAGCCGCTGGGAAGCCCTAACTTCGGACCCCTGGGTACTTTCCACCATATCCGGAGGATACAGGATTCAGTTCAGACGTCGGCCCCCAGCATTCACCGGGGTGAGGATGACCGTGGTCGACGATCCGCTGAGGTCTCAGGCCCTCAGACAGGAAATTACAGAGCTCCTAGTGAAGGATGCCATAGAGAGTGTACCTGGTTCAGCAAGGCTAAGAGGGTTCTACTCAAATTATTTTCTTATCCCAAAGAAGGATGGCACACTTCGGCCAATCCTCGATCTCAGGAATCTGAACCAATTCCTGAAGACTTTTCATTTCAAGATGTTGCGCCCAGTGGACGTTCTCCAAGCTGTGGCAGCAAAGGACTGGTTCACCAGTATAGATTTAAAAGATGCTTATTTTCACGTGCCAATAGCACCAGACCACAGACAGTTCCTCCGGTTCGCCTTCGAGGGTCAGGCATACCAGTTCCGGGTCCTTCCGTTTGGCCTCTCTCTCAGCCCCCGGGTCTTCACCAGGTTCGTAGCGGCGGCGCTGGCCCCGCTCCAGGACAGAGGGATGCGGATTCTCCCGTACCTCGACGATTGGCTGGTGTGCGCGTCGACTCGAGGACAGGTACTCAGCGACACATCGGCCCTCTTGAACCATGTGGCGCAACTGGGGCTCACAGTGAACCTCACCAAGAGCTCCTTGACTCCCAGTCAGGAAACTGTATTCATTGGAATCGCCCTCAACTCCGTTTCAATGATGGCCTGCCCCTCTCCACGGCGAGTGGACAGCATCCTGGAGCTTGTGTCTCATGTGCGGAGAAGCACCACGCTCGAGTATGGACTGCTCCTCAGGCTGCTGGGTTTACTGATATCGGTATCCAGGCTTGTACCTCTTGGGCTCCTGTCAGTGCGGCCTCTGCAGGTGTGGGTCAACGGCTTGGGCCTCGACCCCGTGTGGGATCAGGAGAGTCTGGTGACGATCTCCAGTCATCACCGTCGGTTGCTGGAGCCGTGGAGGAGAAGGGAGAGACTGTGCCGGGGCGTGCCCGTGGGGGCACTACCCTCCCGCCGGGAGTTGGTGGTGACGGACGCTTCCCTGTCAGGCTGGGGAGCCTTATGGGAGCACAGGGCAGTCAGAGGGTGCTGGGGCCCTCAGGAGAGGCGACTACACATAAATGTGCTGGAACTCCGGGCAGTGTACTTGGCCCTCAAATACTTCCTTCCTGCCTTGGAGGGGAGGCATGTCCTTGTCAAGTCGGACAACGTAGCAACGGTGTACCACGTGAACCATCAGGGTGGCATCAGATCCAAGGAGTGTCTGCTGGAGGCCCAGAGGCTCCTCAAGTGGGCTTTTCCTCGCCTTCGCAGTCTCCGGGCAGTGCACCTACCGGGAGTCTGCAACCAGGCAGCGGATTTGCTGTCCCGTCAGGATCCTCCACCGGGGGAGTGGAGATTGAACCCGGCCGTGGTCCAACGGATCTGGGAAAAGTACGGCAAGGCAGAGGTGGATCTCTTTGCCTCAAGCGAGTCAACGCACTGCCAGCAGTGGTTCTCCCTGTCGGATCCAGCCTGTCCATTGGGACAGGACGCGTTCGCTCACCCATGGCCGCCAGGCCTCTTATATGCGTTCCCTCCTTTGCCCATGCTCACGCTGACACTTCACAGGATAGCCACAGGCAGTCACACAGTGCTGCTGGTGGCTCCTTACTGGCCAGGGAGGATCTGGTTCCCCATGATCAGGCGGCTTCTCATTGGAACGCCTTGGCCCCTCCCGTCGAGGCAGGATCTCCTGTCACAGGTGCAGGGCCGCATTTGGCATCCCCAGCCAGATCGCCTTCAGCTCCATGTCTGGCCCCTGAGGGGCCAGGGTCTCTGCTAGAGTCCTGCGATGAGGCAGTTGTCCAGACCCTGCTCAACGCTCATGCGCCCTCAACAAGAGCGCTTTATGCAAACAGGTGGAAGCTGTTCTGCAAGTGGTGCGAGTCTCAACACGAGGATCCGGTCAGGTGCTCTGTGCAGAGACTGCTACTGTATCTTCAGACGTTGCTGGTCAAGGGGCTCTCGTCCTCTACTATGAAGGTGTATGTTGCTGCCATCTCAGCTCGGCATGTGCTGGTGGACGGTCGGACGCTGGGGTCTCATCCGCTGGTCAGTCGATTTCTGAAGGCAGTGCTCAGATTGCACCCCCCGCACGTGGCTAGAGTGCCCTCGTGGGACTTGCCTATGGTCCTGGAAGCCTTATGTTCTCCGCCGTTTGAGCCGCTGGAGCAGGCTGGTCTCAAGTGGCTGTCTGCTAAAACCGCCTTTCTCCTTGCCATCACGTCTGCCAAGCGAGTAGGGGAACTCCATGCCCTATCTGTCGCTATGGACTGTTTGAGGTGGTCCTCGGATGGCTCTGGGGTTACCATGTGGCCCAACCCCTCTTTCCTGCCGAAAAGGATTTCAGCCTTTCACGTCAACCAGCCTGTCACTCTGACAGCTTATGCTGCGCACCCAGGGGCGGAGGGGTCGAGTCATGATGTGCGATTGTGTCCCATTCGGGCCCTGAGGCAGTACATTGACAGCACGATGGCGTTTCGGAAGTCGGATGCTCTCTTCCTCTGCTATGGAGGGCACAGGAAGGGACATGCTCTGTCCAAGCAACGTCTTGCTCACTGGATCATTGATGCCGTTTTGCAGGCTTATGAGCGGAAGGGGCTGCCGGCTCCTCCAGTGAAGTGCCATTCCACCAGGAAGGTGTCCACCTCCTGGGCGGCACTGAAGGGCGTGCCACTGATGGATATCTGTGCGGCGGCAACATGGGCTTCCCCCTCTACGTTCGCCCGCTTCTACCGGGTGAATGTTGCTGCCCCTCGACTGGTCCAGATGGCTGTGTTGTCGGCCTCCTCGACCTGTAACTGATGGTTGGTGAGTGCAGGTTCCTCGTGACCATGTTGATATACGTTATCCACGGTGTTCATACACCGCCCTCTGGCGGTTAGGAGGTATGAAATAGAACGAGAGTTATGCATATAACTATGGTTCTATGAATACCGGATAACCGCCAGAGGTGTCTGTCACTCGGAATCCCAGACGAAAAGATTTTCACGAGGGAGGTCCTTGTGTGCGTCCTGCCTATGTAGGCAGTGTACGTGCTCACGCACAGGCACACAGGGTCACGGGTGACTATGTTGTTATTAGAATTCGACCTCTGCGCAAGCGCGTGATGTTTATCCACGGTGTTCATACACCGCCCTCTGGCGGTTATCCGGTATTCATAGAACCATAGTTATATGCATAACTCTCGTTTTATGGTCATGATTCACTGCAATCCTGGATGGCTTGGTTCTAGGCTTAACATAATTGTTATAAATATTTTCGTGAAAGTCATAAGGAAAATGAATGGGATATTTTGAGAAATAGGCGTACATTTTGTGGACCATTTTCCTGGTCCTCTCAAGAAAAACTGTTGTTTCACAATTCTTGTACAGATCTTTACAGTTGGGCTTACTTATCTTTAGGAATAGGAGATTCGGGTTGGGATTATGATTAGATATTTAGAGGTTAGGCTTAGGGGCTCGCGTTTGAGCAATGACTGATTTATACTTAATTATGCATTGATGTGGTGCCTCCTGAAATAGTCGACCTACAAGCTCATAATGCATCACAGCATGACGCGTTATGAGCTCCTTTCTTCGGCCCCAGTGTGTCAGGTGTAAATGTGTGTACGCAGGTACTTAGTCCAGGTGTGTCCACATGATGTGATTGGTTCTGAGAAGGCACTTAACCACGTCGTACACCCTTTATTACTTGGTTGACTGGAGTCCCTCAGGGCTCTAAACTAGTTTGTTTTCTGTTTTAGCTTGACGCTAAATATCTTCTCTGAAAATAGCAGATGACGATGTACAAGCTCATAGTCGTGTGAGCATTTCAAAGTTGAAATCACATCGCTAGGCAAAAGTATGCCAATGTATAGGTCGTTGCACACTGCTGTGTTTTTTCGTCCGAATATAGGAGCAAATGACAGAATACAGAAAATGTATTATTTTCCATCACAGTGGTGCGATGAGGTATAAATTAGGCCTAAACGTTTTAAAGTTGTGTGCTCTGTGTTCTTCTCTTGCCTCCAGGGGAAATAGATCGATGTCTGAAAAAAGTAGCGGAGGGGGTGGAGCAATTTGAGGACATCTGGCAGAAGGTAAGGAAGAAGACCTGGGGACGTTTGGGGACACAGGAAAGTTACTAAAATAATTGTTTAATAATGTTTCCCTATGTTGGGGCAAAAGTACAGCAGCAGACCCACAAGCTCACAATGCATCACGATACGACCCATCATGAGCTTGATGACCTGCTATCTTCGAAAAACACTTGTATTCAAATATTAAATAGGTCTTAAGTGGTTCAATTAAAGTACTCACACTCAAGCTGACTAGATGTTACAAAGCACTTGCATGCATGCTCCTCCCCTTACAGTTCACATTGCTGTCACCAGCATGCAGAATTTTGCAACTGCCGACGTGAGTCAGGACCCAACTCATATCGCCAGTTGCAAAATTCTGCAGCAAAGAATCAACATTTCTTAAAAAAGAAAAAAATCATTATTACGCAACATTCACACATACGTAGCTGTCGTTGTGGGTGTCGGTCGGGTGCATATTGTTTGTGTCTGAACCCGCCTGTTCCTTTTCTCCTGCCCCCCCCCACACAGCTTCACAATGCAGCCAACGCCAACCAGAAGGAGAAGTATGAAGCAGACCTCAAGAAAGAGATTAAAAAGCTACAGGTGAGGAGTGAGCGCTTTTCCACTGGGAGAATAGTTTATGTTTATGAGTTGAGATGGAATGAGTTGAGTTGGGAGGTTAAAAGTGGTGGTCCTCAAACTTATGTGCGTGAAAAAAAGAAGAAAAAAATATATATAAATGTATTTCAGAAAATGTCAAAAATAGCAGCTGTACAAGCTTGAAGTGACACACTGTGAGCTTGTAGATCTGCTATTTCTGAATAGCCAACATATACATTTAATAACGTGATTAAAACGATTGTGTTGCTAGTTTTGCTGGGGATCTCACCTCACTTACTTACTCACTAACCCATTCACTCAGAAAACCCTCAAACACACACACACACACACACACACACACACACACACACACACACACACACACACACACGCACACAGAAACATGACAATGTGTGTTTACTGATGTTAAGTGATGCAGTTGGTCTGGTAGGTTGTGTACACATGGTGTGCGCGCCAACATGCCAGTTGATGTGCCCTATATTCAATATCATAGCGGTCAGCTGAATGTTGGAGTGTTACCATGAACACCAAACTACCCCAAGCCAAGCTCTCTCACACACACACTCACACGCACACGCACACGCCATCCCTGACTGCACATGACCAGTCCCTGCATGCTGAGACCTTTTAACTTTCTCTTTCTCTCTCTCTCTCTCTCTCTCTCTCTCTCTCTCTCTCCCCCCTCTCATATCTGTCGGTGGTGTTCTTGTACTTCCTGTCGCTCCCCAGCGTCTTCGAGATCAGATCAAGACGTGGGTGGCGTCCAACGAGATCAAAGACAAACGGCAGCTAGTAGAGAACCGCAAACTCATCGAGACGGTGAGTGGACACAAAAACACACGTTGGC
This sequence comes from Nannobrachium achirus, assembly GCF_963921795.1. Taxonomy (NCBI): domain Eukaryota; kingdom Metazoa; phylum Chordata; class Actinopteri; order Myctophiformes; family Myctophidae; genus Nannobrachium; species Nannobrachium achirus. The sequence goes on along the minus strand of NC_137819.1, from coordinate 40,635,278 downwards.
ACGTTTGTGATCGAGTTCCTCCTCCCAGGTGACTTGTTGATGACCATGATGACTCCGCAGGTTGGGTCTCTCAGTGGTCCTCACTCACACCGCGGCACTCTCATCTAAAACTATTTTGTGCCAGGGAACTCTCATGAACACACTTTTGCAGACAGAAGTGCCACTGACCGGCTGTGAAGGTGACTTGTAGGGATGGGACGATACGCGATATTATCGCTTATCGTGATAAAAAACACTCACGATAATCGTACTGCGGAGATTTAATTTATCGTGATATCGTCCTCCGTCATGCACTGGGATCAATTCACCTTTCATTTGCCCAAGCTGCATATCCGGTACCACTTAAACCCTCTATTGGTAAAATGTACAACGTGACGCGTTGTGATCGTGATGATATCGGAAATCGCGATTTATTTTGTCACAATAATCGTGATATGACATTTTCATATCGTCCCATCCCTAGTTGGGTCTCTCAGTGGTCCTCACTCACACCGCGGCACTCTCATCTAAAACTATTTTGTGCCAGGGAACTCTCATGAAAACACTTTTGCCGACAGAAGTGCCACTGAGCGGCTGTGAAGGTGACTTGTGCCTCTTGCTCCCGCTAGTCCCAGTGCTCTCTGGCCCCTTTTCTGCCTGGGTTGAACCGGACTGTTTAGCGTGTTTCTATTTCCACTGAAAATGTATTGGTTCCGAACTCTAAAACTGGAACCAAAAATACTTGTTATTTCTTGCCCTGAACTGGAAACCAAAGTGGGTGTGTTATCGTTCTACAGGTTGGAAGATGCGATATAAACAAAAGAAAGCAAAAAAAAAAAAATCATCTTATAAAAAAGGGAAACTGTAAGTGTCATTGACAATTGAATTTCCCCCTGAAATGCACACTTGGACCGGTCATATTCACATTGCTGGCCAGACCTGGGGCAACTGGGGATCTTGCTCCGTAGGCAGGCTCTCTAAACATTCAGCTATGCCAGCCCCAATTACAATCTAAAAAATCTCTTTGAAGGTCCAAGATGCCAAGTCTCCATAGACTTCCATGTAATTCATAGTGCACGGATCATGCACGCCCATGCCTAGATCATGCACCACGTGTGTGCACGCTGTTCACAGCTTTCAAACCAAAAAATCCGCTTGGAAATCCGTTCAGGCATTCATGATATAGCAGCCATTATGTTTTCTTCAAATGTAAACAAACATGGCTGCCATGTTTGAAAGATGGGGTTGGTATGGGGGTTAAACATGCAATTTCGCGATCGCGATCATGCCTATTACATTTCTGGAGGTCCAAAAAACTTTTTTTTAACGACCCAAACTCGGGGAAACTCGGGGTTGGCACAGGTATGGTACCTATACAAACTCGGGGAAACTCAGGATTGGCAACAGATGTGTTAAAACTGGTGGAAACGCGGTCCGGTTCACGTCTGCTTCTGTGAAGCCAGCATGTCTTCTGTCCCCCCGGTGAAAAAGTTAAAAAGCCTTTATTAAGGTGGCTATTTCATAATTGAATTGAGTTAAAAACTGACTGTGATAATCAGTGTTATATGTCATTGAATTATTGCAGCATTTGGTAACGCTTTCAGAGTTCCATACAGACCCATGATAAGGGTCCTGTTTTGGAGCCCTTGGTGGTCCCGGGAGCCCATGTTGAGAAACGTTGATATAGGGCTAAGCACCCCCCCTCCTCCCCACCAAGCCCACACAGCACATGTTGATTATGGCTCTCTCAGTCTCAGTGAAGCCAGTAGGGCTGATAGTAGAGTATCAAGCCGATTCAGGCTCCATCCACTAAACAAGACACCTGTTCTTTTAGCGTAGTTCCCAAGTTCCCTGAGGTCACACAGTCCCCACAGAAACACTTTGATGAGCGCTATTGAAATCTCTTTCCATGCCAGGCAGCCACCTGGCGCTCTGCTCTCATCCTGATGAGCGGCTTTCATTCCCCGCTCCGCCATTCAACTTGTGTTTTTCTCTTCCCTCACAGGAGGGTTTTGTGGTTGACCTGAAATGAAACGTTTCGTCGCTGTCGGGTAGAAACCTCTTATCTCCCATATTTTAACTTTTTGTGTGTTTTTTTTCTTTCTTTTCGTAAATGATCACCCTACTTAGCATACTACAGAGTCACATAAAAGCATCAAACGCATCAGATCCGCAAGCTCGAAACGTGCTGTGAAGCGACACGTTTTGATCTGCCTTTTGATGCCTTTGTGAATTTGAATCCTGAGGGTTTTGGACACATGAGGTTTCCACCCAACGGGGACGGTTTGCTTTACAAGCCACGCACAGAAAGCATTGCAGGAAGTGGTGCTGGCTTGGGAATAGCTGGGCAACGGCATGTAATGCAGGGCAGGGGCCCGGGCAAGCTGTCATGTTGCCTGCACTCACTCACTCAATCCCCAATGAAGACACGTGTTCATTATTTTGTTAGACGTGATTCTAACGATTTTCTTTATTCCAATGATTTCTCATATTTGTATTCATCTACCAATCGTTGTGATTTTCTTTTGATTGAGTTGATTAGTCTCATGTGGTTAATCACTTAACTTAACCCATTTAGGCCTAAAATTATTGAATGCTTTAACTATTGAAAAATAGCAGATATACAAGCTCACAGCGCGGCACAGAGTGCCGCGCTGCGGGTTTGTAGATCTGCTATTTTTGAAAAATACGAAAATTTGTGCAAATCTTTGAATATCTCATTTTTAAAGTGAAGATTTGTAACTCAAATATTTGCTTCTGGGGGGTCCCTGATACAAAATATTTTGAGACGGGGGTCGGCGGCCAAATACATATAATTCTAGGGTTCCTTGACATGAAAGAGTTTGAGCACCACTGACGTAGAGAAACATGCGTTTAAAAAAAAAAAAAAAAAGGATTTAGAAGACATTTATAGAATCGGGTACAAATTGGGTCCAAATTCAAATGTTTGCGATTTTTCAAAAATTGCAGACCTACAAGCTCGCAGCGTGGCACTCTGTGCCGCAATGTGAGCTTGTAGATCTGCTATTTTTCAATAGTTGAAGCATAAAATAATAATACACAATAATGTGTGTACCCGTTCTGAATTTAAAGGACCACTTCACCCGTTTTCAGCCTACAGTTTCTTCATGTGATTGTTCCTCAATAATGCTCATTATAATATGGTACCATTTTCGTCTACACGTTCTGTGTCTCAGAGGAGGGCTGTGGACACTTCAGGAACCCACCCGCCTACCAGCGACATCATCGATGGGGAATCCAAGCTAATATAAACCGCAGGCTTTTTTTTTCCTGGAAAGTTAGCTTGCTATAATGTAATAATGTATTGTTGCGTCAATAAAAATCTGAAAACAAAAAATGTAATTCTTCCTAATGATGATGTCACTGGTAGGCGGATTTCTGAAGTGTCCACAGCCGCCCTCTGAGACAGAATAGGAAAAAAGGTACCATTTTATCACTGTTAGTCACGGATATCAGTGGGTGCAGTCAATGAGGTTTATATATAGGGTTTAAGTGGTCAGCCATTCGACACGGTGTCCCTATGTTATGCATGCCCTTACAGGCGAATATTTTTCCAAAACACCTGAAATAGGCTGAAGCTATTTTTGCTGCACGACACCATTACGCAAGAAAGCATAAAATAGCGCTTAAGTGGTTTAATAAAGATGTTGATTGGTGCATATATCGTCGGGATGTTGGGAGGAAACCTCTTACCTGTCCAAAACTGTTACTTTTGAGAATTCAAATAAAAAGAATGGCAAAAGTAGCAGATCGACAAGCTTGAAACGCGTCGCTTCGCGTCGCGTTTCGAGCCGCGTTTCGAGCTCGTCTATCTGCTACTTTTGTGTGACACTGTACTGTAGTAGTATTATCCAAGTAGGGCATTCATTTATGAACAGTTTAAATATCCACCTGTTTCCTCCAGAATTCACTGTAGAATTATTTGTGGGACACATCCGGTTAACACAAGCTCACGTCGCGTCAGATCACACTCGGCTGCGACGCCGGAAATGCTGCACGCCTGGGATGTTGGAAACAGGTGGATAGAGATGAGCGGTTTCTGCCTGACAGCAGCGATATGTAGAGTACCTTACATCTCCTCTGCTCTCCTCTCTCACACACACACACACACACACACACACACACACAGCGCACACACACACGTCTGAACGTCTTATATGACCCACGTGTGGGTGTGGGTCCTGACCCTCTGTTTTAGAAACCGCACTGTCATTTCCTCTGCTCCCCTGGCCTCACCACCACACAGTAATCACCATGGGTATCCTCTCCCCGGTCTCCTGTCCAATCAGACGGCACCGTGAGGAGCGCAGGTTGCTATGCCATGTCATCTGCAGCAGTTGGTTACATCCTGTAAAGCTGTGGCCTCACTGCAGTGTTTCCAAAACTATGGCTAAATATCAAACTTTTGACACCTCCCTTAGTCCCTTCCTATTTGTATTTAACCCATTTAGGCCTAGAATTATTGAATGCTTTAACCAGTGAAAAATAGCAGATCTACAAGCTCGCAGCGCGGCACTCTTGTAGATATGCTATTTTTTGAAAAAGTCGTGAAAATGTGTGCAAATCTTTGAATATATGTGCTTTCAATTCAAAGCGAACGTTTGTAACTCAAATTTTGCTTCTGGGTGGTCCCTAGAACTAAATATATTGAGATGGTGGTCCGTGGCCAAATACATATCATTTTGGGGGCTCTTGACATGAAAAGGTTTGAGAACCACTGTCATGGTAGTCTTTCAAGAACAGACTAACTGAGCTGCAGTTAAGTGAAAAGGACCTTTTCTTTGACGATGGCTGGCCAGATTGCTGACATAGAAATATAGTTTTTTTTTTTTAAACCTAGAAGGATTAAAAAGACACTTATAGAATCGGGTAAAAATTTAAATTTTCACGGTTTTCCAAAAATAGCAGATCTACAAGCTCGCAATATCTGCTATTTTTCAATAGTTAAAGCATAAAATAATGATACACTATAATGTGTACCCGTTCTGAATGGGTTAATTAATATTTCAAAGTCTTTAAAAAAGAATAAAAAAATCTATGTTACCCCAATGTTGAAACATAATTCATTCTTAAAAAAAACTAAAGAAAGAAAAGTAAAGGCCAGACGGCACCAATGCAACGCCTCAGATAAAATAGTCGATCTGCAAGTTCACAATGCATCGCAAACGGGTTGCGTTGCTATTTTCACCATTACTGAAATGACTGGTTTCAGGTGGTTAATTCATAGGGTATTTCTGTTCGTCTGGGTTCCCGGGAGACACCAAATGGATCTTTTATTTAGCTGTGGCAGAGAGGCCTCTACGGGGCAGGCCCAGCGCCAGCCCCCCCCCCCCCCCCTGCTCTGCACAGATAAACTTATCCACAGAGCAGTGGTTCTTCTAAAACCTTTTCATGTCAAGGAAGGACCCCTGCAATTAATATGTATGACTGACTTCCAGATAGGGGTGGGCGATATGGAAAAATACAATATCACGATATTTCCCCAAGCTGTATCACGATACACGATTTTATCACGATTTTTTAAATTGGTGGGTTTGTATGAGGTTAAAGTGGGTATATTGCTTTTGTTGCTATTTAAACAAATTTCACTGGGGACCCCCTGGAGCTTCTTCAGTGACCCCTGTGGGTCCCCAGCCTCCACAGTGGTTCTCAAAGTGCAACATATGCTTATCAGAAAACTGTTAGGATTTAGAAGATTTATTTTTTTATTTTATTTTTTTAATCAGCCTCAGTACAGGTCTTAATGGGTCCAGTACTTGAGTAAATGTACTTCGTTACTTTCCACCACCGGCCTGCATCATGCACACATCCTATTTGACCTGGCGTGGCCTCCTGTCAGCCGGTGTGGCCTATCAATCTTTAAACAGCATCAAGCTGAATACACCACACACTTTCACACATAACACCACCTGCCATCTTTGTCACCACGTCTGCATATCTGTCTGTCAGCGCTTGCATTTCCAATTGTCCAGTGATCTGATGATGACTCCAGGGAAAGTCAAGAATATCAAATAACAATTGTGCGAACCCAATTGTGCTTAAAATTAAGAGTGACGTTATATGCCGTCTTTTGAAGAATGCTTAGTTTAAAACACTTGAAAACACGTTAAATATGAAATGTCTGTCTACACATGGATTAAAGTACTGATTTCAGTTATTGTTATAACATTAAAGAGTCTTAGATGGATCAAACCAGCCTTAAGAATACATATTACAATTGCTTAAATTGTATATGATGTTCAGAAGCATCTTCCATGAAAGCAAAATGGTCTCGAAAATGTCACCTCGCTTATAGCCGGCAAAGATGGCCTTGGACCACAGTCTTCCTGGCATTTCGAGTCTTCTCCAGGCGTGAGAACCTGCACTGGGACCGAAAAAGAAAAAGAATCGTGACATTAAATCAATTTGCAATTTCTTCAACTGGTTGGCTGTATGTAGAACGTTTGTAAAAAAGATAGGACTTGGTCAACAAATAACAAAGAAAAAAACTAAGATTTTCACTCGTGAAATATGAAATATGTTTATTTATTTATTTTCCTTCTCCGCAGCAAATGGAGCGGTTTAAGATCGTGGAGAGGGAGACGAAGACCAAGGCGTACTCTAAAGAAGGGCTGGGTCTTGCACAGAAGGTCGACCCCGCCCAGCGCGAGAAAGAGGAGGTCGGGATGTGGCTAACGGTGAGCGATCATGGAACATATTCCACTGTCCAATCCAACAAATAGATGTCTGAAATGTTCAAGTTCATGACGATTGCTGAGCTTGTAGACTTTTTCTTTTTTACTTGGGGGGACCGACGTACCGTGCTGTTTAAATGTGTTATTTTTTGGGAGTTTGAATTCTTGGCAGGGATCATCAATATGTCCGTACACAGACAAGTGTGTGTGTTTTTTCTTTTTAAGATATTTTTTGGGTCTTTTTCTACCTTCATTGATAGATACACAGTAGGCTGACAGGAAACGGGGAGAGAGATGGGGGGGTGACACGCAGCAAAGGTCGTCAGGATCGGGAATCTAACCTGCGACGCTGCAGGCTGGTCTGGATTACCAGCCTAGGTGCCTGGACCATTACCCTGTGGCCCAGGCCTACAGACAAATGTGTCCTTAGCAAATTTTAGATTTTCTGCTTTACACACCATTACACTGAACCGAATTACTGATTCTCCAGGTTTTCATGAGTGTTTTTATCACGATGAACTATAATATCGCTTATCGTCCCATCCCTAGTTATGGTCCTCCAGGGCTATCTGTTTATGGTAATATTATCGACGCTAGGGCTGTCACAGTTTTTACATAATCGTCTAATCGCAATTATTTGACATAATCGCAATTATTTTGTGATAATCGTCAAAAATTGTTTACATGTTGAAAAATGTTCAGTATAAGTTCAAACATTTAAAAAATAGTGGAAATAGCCGTTCTACAAGCTCACAACGCGTCGCATCGCGAGCTTGTAGATCTGCTATTTCCACTATCAATGTTCTTTTTAAAGTGTAAAGTTGTCAAATATGTCCTTCATTTCTTTGTATATTTAGGTTATGTGTCATATCTGCCATGTGCAACTTCAAAGCATACAAGCCAAACAGAAATGCAATTGTCAAAGACAAAAACACAATTAAATCGTTAACCGCAATTATTTGAGAGACAATTAATCGTCATGTAAAATGTCATAATCGTGACAACCCTATCGTCCGCTCATTTTGGTTGTCCACCAAAAGCCAACGTGGCGACGCCGACGACCCCCCTGACTACACTGGTCTTATGTAAATGTGGCGTATGGCGAAAACATGTGCGGAACCCGAGGAGGAGGCCGGCAGCGCATGATGCGTCTCAGGTGTGCGGTTTTAACAATGCTTTGTTTTGTCTCTGTTCTTCCTCTTCCACATGCAGAACACAATAGACACGTTGAACATGCAGGTGGACCAGTTTGAGAGCGAGGTGGAGTCGCTGTCTGTCCAAACGCGGAAAAAGAAAGGGGACAAGGAGGTCAGTGTGCCCGAACCCGTTGCATCACCATTACAAGCATTTAACCCATTATTTTATGCTTTAACTATTGAAAAATAGCAGATATACAAGCTCACAGCGCGGCACCGAGTGCCGCGCTGCGAGCTTGTAGATCTGCTATTTTTGAAAAATTGTGAAAATGTGTGCAAGAAACCTATGTTTCCATCTCAGTGGTGCTCAAACTTTTTCATGGCAAGGACCTCCAAGATGATATGTATTTGGCCACGGACCCCCATCTCAAAATATTTAGTTCCAGGGACCCCCAGAAGCAAAATTTTAGTTACAAATGTCCGCTTAAAAAATACATATATTCAAAGATTTGCACACAATTTCACGACTTTTAAAAAATAGCAGATCTACAAGCTCGCAGCGCGGCACTCAGTGCCGCGCTGTGAGCTTGTATATCTGCTATTTTTCAATAGCTAAAGTTGCTAGGGCCCCTCCACCTTGCTAGGGCCCCTCTACCCTCCCCCTTGTGACGCCCCTGGCTGTGTCACCATTACAAGCATTTAGGTTGATCATTAATTGTCATACAAATAATTTAGATGAATCATTTAATTGTGTGTTGTAGTTTATTTGGCATTGAACATTATTTTAGATAGTCATTAGAGAAAAGAAAAGATGAGTGTTAAAATGTTTTCATATACTTCTTTCTTTCATTTTAGTGATTTTAACGATTTTGATTTGCATGATGCAAGTGGCTAGATATGTATTTTTAGACACAATAAGCCCATTCCCAAGATGCGCTGCAATCGTTCATGGGCAGATGTGACTTATGGGGGCTGGTGTAAACGGTAACAAAGAAATTGTCAGCTTATTGTGTCTAAAAATACATATTCTACCACTTTTTCTAGTCACATGTACAAATACTGGATTCTGATTGGCTAAATTCCGGAGGTTATGGCAGAACAACCGCCGCAGTTGTGTGAGGACGAGATCAATGCGCCTCAGTGTACATCCGGGGACTTCAGGAGGTAGTCGGAACACCTTTCCCCCAACCAACATATGACGGTCGTAGCGGTCCTATGTTTACTAACGTGCGTACGACGTCGCCGATTTATTTGGATCCAATGCAATCCGCCAACTTTAAAGCCCCTTTTCTCTGAACCTATGCCTTTCTGGAAGCGAACAGCCTCTATTTACGGCCGGAACGGTACTTCTAACTGACGTTAGCTTAGCTGTAAGCTAGACGCATGGATTAGTATGGAGTTGGCGCCATCTGTTGGTGAGTAGAAGATGTTGTTGGTGGAACTATCTGCTGTCTCGCGGAAGTTTTATAGGCAATAATGATTGTAACTTAAGATCCTTGCAAGTTACAACTATGTGTTTTCTTTCATGTATAAGGGAAAAAGTGGTAGAAAAGCTATTTACCACTCGGGGTCGGACATTATGCTCTGATAATGTCCTGTGTGAGGGTGTTATCGGACTCGGCTTCGCCTCGTCCGATCACCCCCTCACACAGGACATTATCAGAGCATAATGTCCTCTCACTCGGGGTAAATTGCTTACTTTAGCCACTTGTACGCATGCCCCCAACCACTGAAATCAAAATACAAAAATGGCTTAAACGATAGAAAGCAGTAAATGAAAACATTTTAACACTCATCTTTTCTTTTCTCTAATTACAATCTAAAATACGAACCCTTGTTGTAAAAAACTAAAGTTGTCCTTTAAAGAGACAGGGAGACCCCTGTTGCTGAACAAACACTCTAGAAATCAGAATACCATATTTACAACAAAAAATATAACTTTTCCACCACCTTATAAATCTGACCTCTGAAAACGGGACACAATGAAGAAAGACATGGGATGATTTGTACCGTTTGACACTGCTATAGCGTTACAAGCACGGCAAGAAGAACATGCCGCTATTTCGATGTTTAATTTTTCATAGCGTTAATATATGTCATGTCATCACTGTCAGATACATATCAAATATTGATGAAAAGAAAGAGCACACGGTCAACATTTTTACATGATATTACATGTTCATTAGAGTCAAAGAAATCAAATATTGATGTATTGGACTGTACAGTTTGTGCTATCATTTTTACCTCATGTCACTCAGCTGTGGAAGACGGTTAATATTTTAAAAGCAGCGTCCTATAAGTATTTCAGACTTAAGCTGCTGTGAATGAGAACACAGGCTTCTCAACATCAGGCTCAGGGACCAACTTAGGCCTAGGCCAGACGGAGCTGGATATTTCATATATCCTGGTTTTTCAGATATCCAATAGAAAAATATCTAGGTCCACACGACAAAGATATCTAGTTTTAAAATAATCTGATTCCCCAGACCTCCACTAGGGGGACAAGCACACACACAGTAAAGTCTTCAGAGATATCCGGGTTCCATGTCTACACGGATCCAGTGAATCGGATATTTTTCAATGTCTTCACTTATTTATCCAGTTTAAAAAATATCCAGTTTCACAGCCGAAATATCCAGCTTTGTGTGGCTGCAAGCCCCAACAGCACAACAAAAATGTCTAGCTTCAGAAATATCCAGCTCCGTGTAGCCGGCACCTTAGTCTCACGTACAATCTCTGAATGCTATATAGAGTCTGGAACTATACCTCCAAAACGGAAGCTGTCATCTGTTCGTCATTTCCGTTAACGAAAAAAGAAAATCGAAAATATTTTGTCATTTTTTTATTTCCATATACAGCAAGCTTTATATCGTCGTTGTCGGGTGGAAACCTTGTATGTCCTAAATGTTTTAAATGCGAGGCGTTGTGTGCTTGTAGATCGGCTATTTTCACTAGTTTTGTGCAACAGTCTTGTATGGTGAAGCAGGGCTTTACTTTACAAAAAAAACGTACAAATTTGAATCTTGGAGATACGAGGTTTCTGCCCGACAGCAACAATATGCTTCGATTATTTTGATTTCTATTAGAATTTAGAACACTTTTCCTTTGACTGTAAAGACGAAGCGGTAGCGGGGAGGAGGCGTCACATCTGCTGTATCCTCTGATCATTTCCAGAGCTTCCGTTGCTCTAGACTGCATGACTGTATGAAGCACTAGAAAGCTGTGGGAGGCAACAGTCTGGCTGCTGAGGCTTGGGCCAACTGGACCTTTTACAGAGCGGTAACTCTGAAGGTCTTTACACACCGGGGGTGAATCTGGGACGCCAGTCTTAACTGTAAAATCCTCAATGTTAATCTGACTCTGAGAGTGTTCAGATGAATCATTAAGTGCATTAGGGAGGAACTAGGCAAAAAGAGCTTAATTCTCTGTGTAGTTTTAGACATCAGCTAAAATGAAAAAGAGATTCAACAGTGCAACGGCTCTGAAAGGAATCAAGTAGTTTAACATTAGTTAAACCAAACTCACTTTACCACACACCAGTGTTGATTTTGTCGACTAAAACTATGACGAAAAATGTTTGTCGACTGCGTTTTTTTCACTGATGAAAACTAAATAAAAACTAAATAAGATTTAAGCTGTAATGACTAAAACTAAGACTAAATATATTGACAGTTTCGTCAACAAAATAAAAACTAGACTAAAACATTAGGGAGGGACTAGTGGAGAATAGAGTCATTTTATGTTTGGTTGCTCTCAGGTGTTGTGTGCTGAAAATAGCCGATCTACAAGCTCACAACGCGCTGCGATGCGTTGTCAGCTTGTAGATCTGCTATTTTCAGCATACAACCAAGTGTAAAATCTGTCATTATGATGCCATCAAGGCCTGCCAAAATACATTTTAGTCAACTAAATGAACTGTAGATTTAGTCACCACTTATGATATTTAGTCGACTAAAAGTAGACTAAAACTTTTCAGGTGACTAATGTTAAACTACTTGATTTAACATTAACATTTAATTAAATTAGAAGGCATTTCATAGTAGGTAAACATTCAGCGAAAATAAATGTCAAGGATGTATCAGTTATTTAAAAAAGGTTATAATCTTGAAACATTTCGCCTATAAGGACATGCCCAAAATAGGGACGATAGGGTTAATGGTAACTTTATTTTTCAGCTCGTCTTTCTTTTTAGTTTTTTTGTAGGGGGAAGCCAAATGTGGATAGAGGAACACTTTTTAGCATAAAAGTTTGAAACATAATGAATTAATTAGGTCCCATGGGTTCCTGTGAGCACATGAAGATGTTCCCGCTACAGAGAGAGTGTGAACTTGGTATCATTTCAGCTGACATAAGGAACTTTCTACCCAGTCGAGTTCCTTTCATGTTCACTCCCAGATCTCTTGTGAGCTTATAGATCTGCAGTTTTTGAAGGAAAAAAATAAAGTTGTTTGAATACTTTTGCTTTGTTACTGTAAGTATAATTTGATGCTTTGATGTTTGCACCCTAACACAAGTAAAAAACGTTTTTTATTTTATTTTATTGTTTTTTTAATTATAAATCTGTACGGTAGAGTATGTTAATACAATGTAACTTATACAATCAGGGTGGTTGTATTTTGTCTTCCTGCTCTGCTATACATTTACTGTAGATCGAGTCAAAAGAAGGTCATGTCTCACCTAGACACGGATCTGACACAAATTTTGACCTGATTGTCAACATTCCATTTATCCCCTGAGCAAGCAGATAAGCTCTATTAGCTAAATGGTTCAAAAAGAAAATCTGCACTTGCGCAGGAAACAGGGTTCAAAATCAAATCCGGGGTAGAAGAGGAAGGTCTCATAGTGCTGCTATGTAACTCTTGAGTATTCTTCCCCCACTGCCGTTGTCTCCCTACAGAAGCAGGACCGCATCGAGGAGCTGAAGCGGTTCGTAGAGAAGCATCGGTTCCATATAAAGATGCTGGAGACCATACTGAGGATGCTGGACAATGACTCCATCCAGGTGGACGCCATCAGGAAGATCAAGGTTGGTTGTCTACTTCAAAACAATAGACCAGTGGTTCTCAACCTATGGGTTAATTGGGACCCCCAGGTGGGTCCCCAAATGATTTTGGTGGGTCCCCAGATGATTAACTAAATGTGCACCATTGTTTTCCTCACTCGACCGGGGAAATCCCCACCATCAGGTGAAAAGAAGCAGCTTGGACTCCTCATGCATAGAAGGAAGCATGAGGTCAGTCCGTTGTCTCCCCAGGCACGGGAGACAACGGAATAGGCAATTGGCACTGGGTGAAAATGGGTTTTTAAAAAAAAAAGAAAAAAGATTAGGACATTTTAAGTAGCAATATGTGCAGAAGCATAAAATCCTAATCCTTTTGATCATTTATTTAGTTTTTGGGTTTCTTTCACTGTACACATATATACTGTATGTATGAAAATACTAACTGGGACTGGGAGATGGCAATATATAATGCATTTGCAGTAAACAAACCAGCATAATTTCTAAAGTGACAATTTAAGGACTTTTTAGTACCGGTTTATCTAAAACTAGCCCTTACCCGTTCAAAGATATGAGCTCCAAAATGATGTGCAGTGTGTGGGTTATGGGATGTGCACTGTGCACACAGTATATGAGGGATGGAAAGTAACGTTAACTGGTGCTTGCATGATGTAGGAGCATCAATGTAAGAAACCCGTTTCGTTTAATGGCTACAGAGATACTGTCCCCCCCCCAGCCCGCCCGCCTGCACACACACCCGCATGCCTGCACACACACACACACACACACACACACACACACACACACACACACACACACACACACAGACACACACACACACACACACACACACACACACACACAGAGCTGGTTAAACATTTTGCCTCAAGCTAGATGCAGAATAGATGTGCCTCATGCTAGATGCAGAATAGATAGTAGATACACCATAAAAATGCTAATATACAGCATACGATTTGTGAAAGTGACAAACGGGCTTCACAGTTATGTCAGGTGTGTTCATATGCTAATGGTGATGTGATTTCAGATCAATTGCTCCAGCCACTGAGGAGAAACGCTGTGACAGACACTCACTCACTCACTCACTCACTCAGACAGACAGACATTCGCAAAATTATAGTATAGATGACAAATTAAACATTGACCAAACTGTCAAAGATTAGAGGCAGAAATTGTGAAAATATTTTCACAATAGAACCGTCTTATACAAAATGTTATGCCTCAACTCTTAGTGCTCGTAGGGTGAGGGGGGGGGGGGGGGTCCCAGTTAAAATATGATTATTTTGGGGGTCGCGGCCTGGAAAGGTTGAGAACCACTGCAATAGACCAGTGATTCTCAGCCTGTGGGCTGCGAGGATATAGCAAGTGGCCCCCCCAACTGATAGGCAATTCTCTATGTACACCGATAAATAGGAACGTAATGTTAGTTCCATTGATCTAAAGCCGGAAAACGGATCAACATGCTCTGAAAATGCACACGACCCACCCATCTGACCACTTACTGTAACATGGCGGCCAAATGTGGTACCATATTGAATGGATGAGAGAGAAAGTTATGATTCTATGCAACATATTACACATTTTGGACTCACGCCACCCCTCTGATCTTTGGCGATATATTGACGATATATACTGCCGCCTACAGGACGACGTGGAGTACTACATGGACTCATCGCAGGATCCAGACTTCGAGGAGAACGAGTTTCTGTACGACGACATCGATATGGAGGACATTCGTACGTTTGTACTTTTTAAACAGACATTCTACCATGCATGCATGCACACAGGCGCACATCTTACACAGGCTGTAATCTTGCATCAAAGCAAGTGACAAAGCAAGCAAATAGATACATAAATATGTCTTTATTTATGTTTGGAAAATAAACAAAGTAAAGGAATTCATATTTTTTAACAAACATAATAATGATGGTTGATGATAAAATCCTTCTACTTCTCCATTGGTATTAGAACAGGGGTCTTCAACGTTTTCAGGCCAAGGACCCCTTAGTTGAGAGAGAGAGAAGCAGCAGGGACCCCCAACCTGTTCATAGATTCCATATACAGTAGTTGCATTGTTTGACCGCACAATCGTCAGTGTATTTTGGATTCATGTCAATTTGTGTTTTCAGATACTTAACCACTTGAACCGTCAATACTTAATAAACTTGACCTTTCACTCTTAGTCTGCTCTATTTCCCCCTCTACACCAAAGCTCTTTTGTGCGAGGCGTTGTGAGCTTGTAGATCTGCTATTTTTGTCTAAAGTTCTCAGAATATGGACGCTAGGGTTCAAGTGGTTAACATAAAAAAGGGGGAAAAAGGTTTCTATCACTCAACGATTTGGAGGACCCCCTGTGTTAACTCTGAGGACCCCCTGTCGAAGACCCATGTATTAGAATTTAAACTCTCTCTCTCTCTCTCTCTCCCTCCTCAGCTCTGAACCTGGTAGCCACCTCTCCGCCAGGAGGGCCGTCTCACCTGGACGATGAGATCTTCCAGAACTCCAGCAGTACTCCCACCTCCACCACCTCCTCCTCGCCCATCCCCCCCTCGCCCGCCACTTGCACTACGGTAAGAGGAGGAGCCAGTGGCCGCTCCTGGTCGTAGACCGCTGCGTCCGCAGGTCCATTCCCAGCCCGTGTTTATCGCAATGCGTGTCTCATTGCTTTGCTGTCACTCTTCTCAGTCAAGTTCTCAGTCGCCATGACTGATTTCAGTCATTTGGATTCCATAGAAGCCAGCATGTTCTCAATCTAAGCATGTTGCACAGCAAAAATAATCATTAGTAGATAGGCTACTTTCGGTTTATATTTTAAGATTAGAACTTTTTTCTTTTTTAGGGGGCACGGTGGCGCAGTTGTTAGCGCTTCGCCTCACAGCTAGAAGGTCCTTGGTTCGATTCCCGCCGGGGGACGCTGTGGGCGATGGGGGCCTGTTCCCTCCTCTGCGTCATCAGCGCCCACACTCTAGGTGGGGTTGGCGATAGGGCATTTCTGTGTGGGGTTTGCATGTTCTCCCCGTGTTTCCTAGGGTAGATACCCTCACAAAAACATGCAGTAATCCTGGTCTCTATAATACCTGCCTGATGGAGGGGAAAGGAACTGGTTGGAATAACGTGTTCCTTCCACGCGCTACGTCCAAACCGGAGAAATCCCCACCATCAGGTGAAAAGAAGCAGCTTGGACTCCTCATGCATAGAAGGAAGCATGAGGTCAGTCCGTTGTCTCCCCAGGCGCGGGAGAGCAGAGCCCAGGATTACATAGGCAATTGGCACTGGGTGAAAATGGGGTTTATTTCGGCCTTTTTATCGTCCGGGGTGCGGATCCCGAACTAGTTCGGGATATTATATAAAATTATTTAAACACCCAGAGGCCTTACCGAAGCACCGGGCAAAATTTTCGAGCCGGCCGCCGGCCGCGATTTTGTCGTCCACTCCAATGCAATCCAGGATCTTTGGAGCTCATTTTCTCTGTTCTATGCCTATCCATGAGGTGCGCAAGGTTTAATCACGGCTAAATCGCCGAAAATTGGGCTTCTAAAATGAGTGGTAGCCAATAGCTAACTTCAAGCTAACTTCATCCTGTTCCTGTTCATGACACAAAGGAAAGTGTTCACGCGCGTCATGGCTGCGCACGGCTTGTGCATATACAGCGTATGTCTATGGTGGATTCTCTGGCCACTGGGCGCCCTCTAGTGGAGATTCCGGGCACTGGATGAGTTAAGTAGCAATATGTGCAGAAGCATCTTGCATAAAATCCTAATCCTTTTGATCATTTATTTCGTTTTTGGGTTTCTTACACTGTGTACACATACTGTATATACTGTATGTATGAAAAGACTAACTGGGACTGGGAGATGGCAATATATAATGCATTGGCAGTCTATGAAGTGTAAAAGTTAATGTAAGGGCTAAAAGCCTGTAATGTAATATGGTGTAATAATTGCCATTGGGTTGGATGGAAGGTGGGGGCGTAGTTCTATAAGCCATTGTGTTGGCTTGGTGGCTGCTATTGTACCTCTGAGATTGCGTGCCATTATAGCAGCCTTATCTCCCATCTAACACGCCTCCAGTCGCATAGTGAGGATGGCTATTAGGGTTTTGATGCGAGGGTGAATACTGTGGCTTTGTGTTGGTACTGTAGTCCGTGGCCTGTATGAGGCTCCGCCAGCATAATAACGTAGACGCCACTTAAACCCCAGCCATCCGTGTTCAGAGCTTGTCGATCGATCTGTTATTTTCTTTGACAATATTTAATGTAGAGGGAAACAAGAAAAGAGACTCACTAGTATAGAGCCCTGAGGGACTCCGCTCAACAGCGTAATGGGGTTAAAGAACGTGGATCAGGTGGCACAAGGACATTCGGGGCATTCTTTTAACGTCTACTCAGTCTTTTGTGAGCATACCATGCGCCCAGAGGTTTTAAGTTGCTTCATTCAGTATTTAGATATTTGATTTAAATTTGATCCCCCCTTTTTAAATCAATTAAATCGTTTAGTTTGATTAACTTGTTCCACCCACACTATTTACAGTACAGTAGGAACGCTGTGGTCTTAAAGGGGCTTAAAAACCCCAGGCTGATTTTGTAGTTTGTGTTCCAGTTAAGTTTGAAAAACTACAGCAGATAAGACTAGTATGTATGCAACACAGCTGCACCAAACACATTAATAATGGTGTGTTACATAGGTTCCATAGGTGTGGCCAGAGCCAAGAGAGAATGCTAGTGTGCAAGCATGATAGACAGTATTGACACACCTAAAATCTAACACACTCATTATAGTCTGGGACCCACAGACCCAAAAGCTCAAGGAATAGGGTTGAACCTGTGATGTTTTGCCGTACTTTTTATTTCTGTTTTATCTATTAGTTTGGTCATTAAGGTCCACAGAATGAGAGGCCTGCTCTGCTGGAAACATCGCGAAAAAAGTTAAGGCCATTTGTATATTCACTGTCCCATTGACTCCACTACACAGGAAAAGAAAAATATAAAAAAAATATTAGCATGTGAGGCGTCAAACTGGGGTGTTTTCATGATTCTGAATCCATTGCAAGCATTTGTTTTTCAAGAAACACATTCCTTGTCATCACTTTTCACAGTCATCACAGTGATGAGTCATCACTTTTCACAGTTTAGTAGGGCCCAAGGAATGTGTTTCTTGCAAAACAAATGCTTGCAATGGATTCAGAATCATAAAAACCCCCCAGTTTGACCCCTCACATGCTACTTAAAGCTACTTTTTCTTTTCCTGTGTAGTGAAGTCAATGGGACAGGGAATATACAATGGCCATAACTTTTTTTCGCAATGTTTCCGGCAGAGCAGACCTCTCATTCTGTAGACAATCAATGACCAAACTAATAGATAAAACAGAAATAAAAAGTACGGCAGAACATCACAGGTCCTCTCCCATTTTGAGGGACTGGGTACCCGGCTATTATTAATTTGATGAGCTGATGTAGCTCTCTACAGTCCCAAGTATTTTTGTGTGTGTTTCCCACTGTATGTAAAATGTTGTTTGAATGGTTTTCTCCAGGAGAACTCGGAAGACGACAAGAAGAGGGGACGATCGACAGACAGTGAAATTAGTCAGGTGAGTGTGAAAGGGGACACACACCGGCTGCGGAAGGCTCACTCACAACGCGTTGCGTTGCGACGCGACGCGTTGTGAGCTTGTAGATCGGCAATTTTTTGGCAATGTTCCGCCCCAGGATAAGTTGTGGATATTTTGATTATCGCGATAGGGATGGGACGATGTGAAACTTTCATATCACGATTATTGTGACAAAAGAAATCGCGATTTACAATATTATCGCAATAATGGAAATCCATTATCCTGGTGCAGAACATTTGCCAAAAAATAGCAGATCTACAAGCTCATGAGCTTGTAGATCTGCTATTTTTTGGCAAAGGCATTTGATAGAGTGAAAAAAAGAACGTATATTATAAGTACCTTCTTTTACCAATTATTGTGGGTTTAAGTGGTACCGGATATGCAGCTCGGCAAATAAAAGGTGAATTGATCCCAGTGCATGATGGAGGACGATATCACGATAAATTAAATCTCCACGATACAATTATCACGAGTGTTTTTCATCACGATAAACGATAATATCGCGTATCGTCCCATCCCTATATCGCGATAATATCGTAAACCGTGATTTATTTGGTCTCAATAATCGCGATATGACATTTTCATCCCTAACCATGACTTGGGTGTCCTTTCTCTTTTCTCCCCCAGTCGCCTGTGAAGAACGGCAACCCTTCCTCGTCGTTGTCGTCCTCGTCGTCCTCGTCGTCCTCTTCCTCCTCCTGCTCCTCTTCCTCGGGGCAGCAGCAGCAGCAGCAGCCGCCGCCGTCGTCCTCCATGATCTCCATGGCGACCTCCATGGTCGGGGGCGGGGCGGGCAGCAGCATGGGCATGGGCATGGCGGCGGGCATCACGGCGGGCAACAGCCTCCTGGCCAGCATGCTGAACAACACCTCGGCCGGCAGCTACAGCAGCGCCACCCAGCAGCAGCTGCTCAACACGCAGCTGCTCAACACCTCGTCGCCGCAGTAAGACAACTTCCCAGTTATTTATTTACGTCAGGAGGTCTTCTTACGGGGGGTCCGGGAGCCCATAAGGCACTGGCTCCCAAACACTGGGTCGGGACACATGTTTGGGACCCTATGTTGTAATCTAATGATTGAATGAACACAATTATGACAACAATTAACAATTAATCGTCATCTAAATCTAAAACATGATGGTTTCAGCCCTATGCAGCAGCAGCAGCAGCAGCAGGTCAAAGTCTCCATGGGCCCCGCCCCTTCCATCAACAGCTCCGCCCCCATCCACAGCCTCCTGCCTACCTCCTCCTCCGCCTCCTCGCCCCCTAACGCCAGCACACAGGTACTGCAACTACACAGCCATTGTTCTATACTTTAGTCGTACATCAGTGGTGCACAAAATAATGAAAATAGCTGACTATTATCACAATGAATAAAAAGAAAAAAAGAAAAAAAAAAGAACCCAAATTTAAAACTTGATTCGTTGGACGGGAAACCCCTTTTGAGGTTTTTACCTTTCAAGTCGGGAACCCCTTTTTGGGTAGTTGTTGCATTGTACAGTAAGCAACATACATTTCTTTGTAATTTTTTGAAAAATATTTAAATAAATATAGAACGAATGCGTTTTTAGAATCGGGCCTTTTAGTCCTAAACGAATTAACCGTTGTGCCCCAACATGCACGCAGAGCCCCATGATGACCTCCACCTCCCAGCTGCTGTCGTCGCTGTCGGGGCCCACGTCCAGCTCCAACAGCCTGGGCCTGGGTCTGGGCCTCTCCCTGGGGAAGGGGCTCCCGCCGTCGGGCTCCAGCTCCCTCACATCCAGCAGCAGCCTAGACGCCTGGTCGCCAGGGATGCCGGCGTCCCTGAGCAGCATGGCGGGCCTGCTGGGAGGCTCCACCCCGGCCCCCTACGCCCAGGCGGCGGGCGCGGGCGCCATCGGCACGGGCCTGTCAGGGGGACCCCTGGGTGGGGTTGGCGCCCTGTCCTCGAACAGGTATACTTTACCTTCTGGTTGCTCCCAAAACTCGCCTTGTTATTACCCGGGGTGATCTGGGGCTTTTGAGGCCCCAGCACCTTGGCAGGGTTTCGGCAGATCCTAAATATACATATAAAATGTAAGGCCTTAAAGATTTTAAAATGTCTCAAATCCATGTTTCAAAAGTCTTAAAAATGCAACAAACCGGGAACATAAGTAACTGTTTCCAAAACCAGTGCCCTCTTTTGAATCGCGTCTGAAAACATGAAAACATCACTTTTTCAAGTGTATTACTTAAATGTATTTGCCTATGACCACTGAATGTATACTTTTTATGTCAGTCTTGACTATTATGTTGCATTCTGATTTTGTTTTGTAGTTTGCTGCTTTCTTTTTAACCTTGTTCTGTAAAAGTACTGTTGATGGAATCTCTCGAGGAGAACGGCACCCCAAACAATAATGACAGACAAGTCTGCATGTTCACTATTTATTTAGCTTGAAGTACACTTTCTAGGTCTAGTCTAGCATGCAGGTGGTAGAAGATTTTTCCATGTAGTTCCTACATGCTTATATACAGATCCTTATCGAAAAATTTGAATATTGTGTGAAAAAGCATTGCAGATGCCATAGCACCCCAAATCATAACTGACTTCGGAAACTTCCCACTGTTTTCAAACAACTCTGACTTCAGAAGATTGACATTTCGCTATTATAAATCCTTGTTTTGAGTGGTTTCGTGTAATAGTGTAATATTTTGAAATATGGACTTTTGAAATTCATGAGATGTATTCCATGAAAATTCAAAATTTTAACAAAAAAAGGGTTGGAATAATTCACTGAATGTCCAATGTATCAGAATATATGAAAGTTTCAAGAAATATATGACAGTTTCAAGAAAATGTACTTTTACACAATATTCTAATTTTTCTAGAAGGATCTGTACATCCCTATAATCCAGCAGACAGACTCAAATCTATTCTTACTGACCACTCACAAAGTGTTTTTATATGCGTATCCTGCCTCCATCATCAAATGGATTCATGTTGCAGTCCTAATATGTCCTGTCTGTCCTCTTCATCTCTAGCGTCTAGACTCTAGAGTGACTCTCTAAGTGTCATTGTCTGGTCATTGTGACATGTCCAGATATCATAATGTGTCATCATGTTTCATTGTTCTTAATATAGGCTTTCAAGCAAGACAGTGATGTATCTTGCATATTTAAGGCTGTCACGATTATGACATTTTATATGACGATTCATTTTCACTAAAATAATTGCGATTAACGATTAATTGTTTTTGTCGTTTACAATAACATTTCTGTTTGGCTTTTAGGCTTTTAAGTTGCACATTGCAGATATGACACATAACCTAGATATACAAAGAAATTACTGACATATTTGACAACTTCATACTAAAAAAAAGAACATTGATAGTGGAAATAGCCAATCTATCGCGACGCGTTGTGAGCTTGTAGATCTGCTATTTCCACTATATTTTAACTTTTTTCAACATGGAAACGATTTTGAAAAATAATCACGATTATGTCAAATAATCGCGATTAGACGATTATGTAATAATTGTGACAGCCCTATGCATATTACATACTGCATAGTATAGAAATGATTTTTAGAAGCATCTATGTTTAACTCAACAGCTTTTATCTGGCAACGAGCCACCTGATTGACCTCTCTCTCTACTTTACTATGTTTTGGGAAAAGCAGCATACAAACAAAATGTAATGCTGATAATATTCTCATCAACAGCTCCCCGGGGGGCCTCATGGGAGTGGGAAGCGGCGGCGGCGGAGCGGCAGCGGTCGGCGGGCCGACGGCGGGGGGTCTCCTGGGCGCGGCACCAGGGATGGGCGGAGCCAGCATGCTGGGGGGGCTGGGCTCCAGTCAGTCAGCCATGATGCAAGGAGGAGGAGGGGGGCCTTCACTGGTCGCACCCAGCCCCATAGGAGGTAGGAGGCTGAACCCTCACGTCATTTTCCTGTGTACCTACCTTTTTTCTTTCTTTTTTTTTTAAGGTTTGTTTTTGGGCTTTTCATGCCTTTATTTGACAGGACAGTAGTATAGTAGTATTTTTCAGATAATGTGTACCCGTTCTGAATGGGTTAATCATCGATCATTTGATTACAATAGTGTGATTATTGAACTAAGTGTTGCATGGTGCGTGTACAGGAGGTGTCCTCAGGGAGCAGCAGCAGCAGCAGCTGCAGCTGGGAGGAGGACTGGGAGTCATAGGGAGCGCTGTGGGCAGCAGCAGCTCCTCCACATCATCATCAGCAGCAGGAGGAGGAGGAGGAGGCGCAGGGAGCAACGGAGTGCTGGGCCTGGGAGCTCTGTCCGTCAGGTCACCCAGCACACCCAAGCAGCAGAACGGCAGCTCCAGTAAGCAGCAGCTGTGCTTTTGTTTAATTTCCCTTTTAATTCCTTTAATGTGTCCCCCTCACGCATTAAAAGCACAATGGGTGCATTTCCCAAAGCGATTTTGAGTGCTCGTAAGCTCAGGCATGGTCGTAGAGACCAAAATCGTCCCTCGCAGCCTGCGCAGGCACCTGTCAATCAAGAGCAGCGAGGGCTTTCAGGAAACCGGTCGTCTCGTACAATGGAACCAAATAGCTGTGATGACGGTTGAATGCACACCTCATACGAATGGCCATCGTAAGGAGGATTTTAGAAGCAAACACCTCTCCCGCAAGTTTCCCACGGGTGCTGCAAACGTGTCTGTACGATGGTTTTGTTAAGGGTGCGCCGGGGCGCCCGTAAGCACCCTTCATAGAAAACTGAGCACTATATAACTAAGTATAACATGAAAGTTTATTTTAAAAAGCTATCTAAGTCTTGTGGATGGTAGAGTAGGCTATTCTACACACCTGCTATACACAATAAACAAGTATAACTATATATTTATATTTATAAATAAAACATACAAAGGTGAACTATATGTTTTATGTTATGCGTGTCGCTTGCTTTGATAGGCTACTGAGAAATAGCGCACCACAACACACACTTACATAAAAAAGAACAAGCTTATAGGCTGCCTCATTTGTTAAGTGGTCCGTGGACCAGTGGGGGTCCCCTCCACAGCTAAAAGGCATGCGGTAATGCGTGAAAGCGGCGATAGAACTCAGATCTCTCGATTAGTAGTCCAACACTCAACCCCTTGTGCCAAACGACTCAACGAGTAACAGTTTGCTCAGACACTGCGTGTCACCAAGGCACTCATCATCCTACACTCTGAGAGTTAGCCTACAGAACCATTGGGTTCCTAACTTGCAAACTTCCAAACTAAAATATAACAGCCCCCTGCGCCTCTTTAGCCCCTCGTGCGTCTTGCCAACACTGAGGTAAAGAGACAGGGCTGTTATATTTTAGTTTGGGACGTTTGGAGTTAGGAACCAAATGGTTCCAAAATCACAACTCACAAGTTGAGAGTGTCTGTAGGATGATGAGCCCACTGAGCGGACCGGTTCTCCAGCGCTGAGTCTGAAATCAGGCCGGATGATGAGGGTCCATTGGTTCATATAACTATAATTGTAGCCCTATAATTATTACAGCCAAGACGGGGGGGGGGGACAACAGCCTTAGTAGCTGAACACAGCAGGCTTAATAGCATGACGGGTAGTGAGTTGGGCTATAGGCACTGAGAGCTTCAAGTTCGCCTCCCGCTTCAACAGATGGGACGATACAGAGATTCCCCGAGTAGCCTATCATTTTGAGAACCAATACTCTAGTCTACAATACTGTCATAGTAGGCCTAGCCTATAAAATAAAATAAATACATATTTATTTAAGACGGGCATTTAAGTCCATTTGTGCAGTTATAAGCCTACCAACAGGCAACAGCGCTTTGCAGCTTTGCATGTTTCAAATTAAAACAAGGGGTTTGTACAGTCAGTTTAGCTGCTATTCTGAAGAGCCGGTGGGGACAGAACCCGGAGCACTTACTCCCCAGTCCAACACATATCCCGTCGTGTCACTTGAACTTGACCGTGGACTTGTCAAATATAGCGCATTGGGAGCCTGTTAGAAGTTAGGCACCAAATGGACCCTCGTCCTCATCATGGGTATGTTATCATGTAACTCAGAGAGTGTGTAGCCTATACTCTCTGTCTGAGTGACAGACCCATTATGAGGGTCCATTTGATTCTTTGTTATGTAACTAATTGTAGCCCTACAGCGAAGACGGGATGGACAACAGCGTTGTTCACAGCAGGGCACAGCCTTATAGCATGACGGGTTGTGTCTTAGACTGTTAAGTAAGCACTTCGGGTTCGATCCCCGCTCCAGCATATCGATAGATTTGTCGAGGACACCAGCGAGTATTACTTTGAGAACCGATGCACTAGTCAACAAATGATTAATATTCAGGACGAGCAGTTAAGTGAGTCACATACAATTTAAAACCAAAACAAGGTTTTTGTGCAGCCAGTCAGTTTATAGCATACCAGCGCTTAAAACTTGCAATTAGAGATTCAAATTAAAACAAGGGGTTTGTGCGGTCAGTTAGCCTACCAACAGCTAAAAAGTGTGTCAATTTTCAGTGTTGTATGTTTTATTTATGGGCCGATACAATCACACAAGCCGCGGCTGAAATTCATTTCGGAGCGCAGCTGCTAACGTCCTATCAATCGAAGCCCAGAGCCATTCAAGGAGAGTTTCAGGGAGAGTTACATCATCTCCGTTCACATAGGGCCAGAGTTGGCAGAACTCTCTAATACAAGGCTCTGGCCAGTCTACTGGCGTGCGAAGGTTGTTTTGCGAGGGGCGCTTATGAGCGCGTTTGAGAAACGCCATAATCGTTAGGACCGCAGCCGAGCGAAGGCCCTCGCACGACCAGCGCTTTGGGAAACGCACCCAATGTCAGTCACCAGAACCAGAGACGGTATTTTCAGTGAGCTGAACTCTTTTACCGCTATGGACGAGCGCGCTCGCTCGATTCGTCAAGTAGCGCATTGCCATGAACGAGCGGCCGGCCGTTCGTTCTTTACCTTGCCTGAGCACTGTGAGCAGATGAGGGGTGGTGCGGGTGTGTACAGTAGCAGCAGCTCCCGTAACGCTGGTCCCCAAATCTCGACCACACATAAACAACAATGGAGGCAGAATCGTTTTCTATGGCTGGATCTAATTTCTCTATTTCTATGCTCTAAACTACTGGTGCAAGCGAGGGACACTTGCGAGCCTCGTTCAAATGGCAAATGGCTGCGCCCTGCCGTCTGTTTTGACAGATGACAAATACGACTGTATTTTACAAAAGATTACGTTCGGAAATAATGGATGGATATTTTTCTATAACATCGCAAAGGTAAGCTACTTTGATGGCAGTTTAAGACATCCTTAAATCCTCAATGTAGCAGTAAAAGAGTTAACATGTTAAAATGGGCTTTGAAGTGAGAATTAAATCAATATCAAATATCTAAATATTAAATCAAGCAACTTCAAACACTGCCTGGGGAGCACACAAAAGCCAGATAGATGTAAAAAAAAAAAGAAAAAGAGACCCAGAAGTGCTATAAAGTCAATCCCCTTTACTTGCATTAACTCACACAAATGTCCTGGAAACAGCCTGGTCAGTGGTCCGGTGGTCATGTGCTCGAGGCAGACCATAATTATACACATAGGGGGGTCTTAACGTCACAGTCACAAGCTGTACTCAACTGCAATGACCATAATTGTCAGGTGGTAAACATGATGTGGCATCTTGAGTCTACAATATTTATAATGAATAGCATAAGACCAAGGGTGAATGACACCCTCAAATCACCAGCACAGGCTAGTCAGTCAGTCTAGTGCAGTGGTTCTCAAACATATTTGTTTGCCAAGGACCCCCAAATTGATATGCATTTGGTCCCCAGACCCCACTTTGAGAACCACTGGTCTAGTACACATGGTGGGGAAGACAGTAAGGGCTGGGCAATTAACTGAAGATATATCGATAAACCGATATTTAGAACCAATAACCTTTCGGTTCAAACAATAACCTTGTTTGAACCAGAGCTCCCTTAGTTGTTTTTAACCCTAACCCTAACCCTTTTTTTGAAGAAAACCTTCAAGTGTATCAAATGACAGAAGGTTGTGAAATATGTTGTTGGGAACGGTTCCACCTTGAACTCAAGAAGACGATGAGGCAACAAATCATCCATTGCATGTTATTACTGTTATTAGGTGAGAGCTGTTGTTTGTGCGGTGGGGGGGTGGAAGGGGGGGGGGGGGTGGGTTGTCGTCACTTTTTGGCTGAATGTTACAGTCACACGATGCAAGTTGCAACTTATAACTCCTCTATTTTACATGTTTTGAAAAGAGTGGAAGAAGGAATAATACCCATGTCCAAGGGCCGATTCAGCATAGTGAATAATGTGGCTTATTTTTTAATCTATGTATTTTAAAATTTGCAACATCTCTCAAACAAGTGTTTCGCTGAACGCAGTTAAGCCACAATTCCACGTAATTTGCTGTTTTGTCGGTCTCTGTGTGTCCCCAAATCAGTACTGTAGGAGGGGACTGCCCCATAGGTCGAACTCCCGTTGGGTCGAACAGCGTCGGCAGGTTATATAATCACCTGCGAGCGTCGGCAAGTTAGATAATCACCCGCGTCACGGTTACTGAGGTTAGGATTAGGGTTTGGGTTAGAGTTTGGTGGTCGATCCAAAGGAACCTGGCGCTCCTTGATTTTAATTATTGTTGCTTTAAATATCGATATCTGTTTTGTTATGTGCACTTTGTTTGGGACGTTATTATATTGTGATGTAGAGCTGTACTGTAATAATAAATGGGACTTGACTTGTCTGTCTTCTGCCTCAGGTTACAGTGCTGTGCTTTCAGACAGCACGCCAGACTCCGCCCTCAACAGTGCCAGCCAGTCACAAAGCAGCCAACCCTCATCTCTGACGTCCACAGCCAATCAGCCGTGAGTAGGCTACATGTGCTCACCCCCAATGGTTAATGCTGGCATTATCGCAAACTTTCAATAAATGTACAGTAATGTTTTATTTTCTTATGGAAGAAAGACAGCAAGATGCTGTTGATGTGATCACGTTATTAAGCTACAACATATACAGTAAAGTTAAGCACACAAGTTATCAAGATGCTAATTTGTATCCGTTGTCTAGTCGATGACATGTAGCAGTAACACAAGATATTACTGAAATTAACGGATGTATGTCCCTGACAATATAACAATCAAACATTAAACCAAGGGGTCTTCAACAGGGGGTCCGGGACCCCAAGGGGGTCCTCAGAGTTACTACATGGGGTCCTTCAAATCTTTGAAAGAAAATAGAAACCTTTTTTCTCCTTTTTTTTAATTAACCACTTGAACCCTAGCATCCATATTCTGAGAACTTTAGCCGAAAATAGCTGATCTACAAGTTCACAACGCCTTGCGCTGCGAGGCGGCGTGAGCTTGTAGATCAGCTATTTTCGGCAAAGAGGTTTTGTAGAGGGGAAAAAGAGCAGACCAAGTACAGAGTGAAAGGTCAAGTTTATTAAGTATTAACGGTTCAAGTGGTTAAATAATTGAAAACACAAATTGACATGAATCCAAAATTCACTGATGATTGTGCCGTCAAATGATGAAACTATATGTAATCTATGAAAAGGTTGTGGGACCCCCCCCCCCTGCTTCATCATCTCTCTCTCAACTAAGGGGTCCTTGGCCTGAAAACGTTGAAGACCCCTGCATTAAACCACAGAACAATGCGACAATATAAAAGTGTTCTTTCCCTCTCCCCAGCAAGGAGAGTGGTCCCAGTTTACTGGGGTCCATGGGTGGGACCCCCAGCTCGCCTTGTCCGGTCTCCTTCAGCGAGGGGAAGCCTGCAGGCGGTGTCAGCCTGCTCAACGGACCGCTCTCCTACACGCAGGCCTCCGACAGCCTCAAGGTCAGACAGGGTTTCCGCGGATCTGTAAAAAGTTCAGAAATGTAAAAATAACGACTTAACAGTTCAACTGCCAGATTTATTATTTATTTATTAGGGCTGGTGCTAGCAAAAAGCAGCTTACCTTTGCGATGTTATAGAAAATTATCTATTGATTATTTTATGTATAATTATATTTTTATAATGGATGCTCATATGTGTACTTTAGCCAAACTGGCGGCAGAGGGCAGCCTTATGCAAAGAATTAATGTGAATTGGGCCGCTTCGCTTGCGAGCCATTCAGAGCATAGAAATGCATTTTCTAGATCGGATCCACCGAAAACAGCCAGGAAGTGATTTGGGACTCCATTATTGTAACGCGCGGTGGATTTTTGAGAGCCGCGTTACGGGAGATGTTTTTACTGTACACGGCGGCGCGACCCCTCATCAGCTTACAGTCATCAGACAAGGTAAAAAGAACGAGCCGTATTGGCAACGAGCTGGGTTGAAAATTGGGGCGAACGGGAACGTCCGAAGCGGTAAAAGAGTTAAAAAGGCTTTGACAGATTCAAAAGTCTTAATGCTGCACACAGGCCTCTGACCGACTCGAGATGAGAACACCTCCTTTCCTCCAATTGGGCTGAGACTGTCAATTAATTTTTTTCTATTGATGATTTTTTATTAAAAAAATATATACTTATTAACGACTTGATTGACCACTTAAAACATTGTCGTGCAAAGCCTAGTGAAAATAGCTGATACGCTGACTTGCTTTGTAGTTTTGTATCTAGCAGTGTGAATGGAGCATGAGAGCAGTATTCTCATCATGATTCCATGTTGTCCAGCCACAGGAGCCACTGAGCAGCCTCAAGTCCATGGCTGAGAGAGCAGCACTAAGCTCAGGGATGGAGGGGGACATGCCCTCCTTGCATCTAAACACAGGTACGCTTTTTCATTTCTTTATTGCATTACATGGGCCAAAGGTATTTTTCAGTTGTCCCCCCCCATTGCATATGTCCCATATGCACTCAAAATAACATGTCTCTGACAGTGCGTGAATATGAACATATTCATAGTCTACAAGCTCACAACGCTTTGCAGGGTAATAGACAAAAATGTTTTCGTCGTAGTTTTAGTCGAAATTAACACTGGCGTGTAGGTAAAGACATTTCAGTGATGAGGAAAGTGCGTGCATATGGAGATGACACACACACACACACACACACACACACACACACACACACACACACACACACACACACACACACACACACTGATCCCGTAGCAGTGTGTGATAAAAGGTACTGTGGCCCCACTTTGCCAGGCATCAGAAATAGAAGAGCAGCAGAATAATGGAGCACAGTGTCACCACCTACACTCTACCAACCTGCTGTACAAGACGCTTGTATGATTACTGACTTTCAGCCCTGACTTATACGCTTCGCTTATATACAGTATATATCTTTTGTGTTCTGTTTTTTGCACACCGAAAATCAGCAGATCTATAAGCTCACTCAACTTGTGTGTTGCATTGCGTGAGCTTGTAGGTCGGCTACTCCGGCAACACAACGAAAACATCTCTTTCCCTGCTTCTGTTTCCCTCCCTTTCTGTGCGCTCTGAATCTTAACAATAAGTGAATAATAAGCAAGAGCTCTGCTCTTCTGTCCACTGGCTGTCCCTCAGTTGATGACAACACCACCCATATTGTATAGCCAAAAGACTGCATTTATACTGTTCTGTTCAATGTGCTCTGAGAACACATTGAATGGTGGTGGATTCTGAAAGGTGGTGGATTCAAATTCTTTGTATCTTACAATAAATGCAACGAATCTCTGTACGTCTGTGATCCACGTATCTCGAGAACCATTTGACTGCCCGACTTCAAATTCGCCATGCGCGTTGCACATCACAGGGAGTGCAGTGCCCAGACTCGAGTTCGTTAAATCAGTTGTTCTCAAACGTTTTCATGTCAAGGACCCCCAAATTGACACTTATTAGCCCACGGATCCCCATGTGAAAAGTTTAGCCCAAGGACCTGGACCCCCATAAGAGATGATTTTCACGGCTCTAGCAGTGATTCTCAACCATTTTAACTCATTGGGTGCAAGTCCCGATAGTCACGAGAATTTCCCTATGTAACTCACTGCCTTTCTTCTATTACCTTTTAACCGTCATGCACGATCGGACTCCAACCATGAATCGTGCGTGTTTACGTTGTCCACAGCTTCAAAATAAATAAAAAAACGTTGAAAAACCGACCATCCGTTCAAGAACTAGCTTCTGTGTTGTATAAGTTAATGGAACCATCCCATGGCTCGGAAGGAAATCTGCTTCCGGTTGCCGGTTGCCATGGTAATAGTGTAGTGATCAAATCGGTCCGTGAAGAAACCGTTCCAAGAGGTTTAGTTCCGCTTTTTTAGTTTCGGTTTTCGATTAAAAAAAGTATTTTAATTAAAGCTTATTAAATTCTCTGGATGGTTATTTTTGGCAGGGACTGTGTTAATTTCAAATTCAAGGACCCCCAGTTTGACATGTATTAGGCTACGGACCCCCATTTAATGGAATTTCTATCTTTGAGACCCAATTTATATCTTAAAATCAATGTTATGTGGTTTCCCTTGTTCCCTCTCTGGGGCCTTTTCCACCGGCAAAGAACCGGTTCCAGAACCAGTGCCGGTTCAACTTTCTTGGAACCTTGGTTTGTTATTGTGAACCGGCTTACGTTTCCACCAGATTGAACCATGATTGAACCAGAGGAACCAAGGATTTTAAGTGGTTCCCGTTCGGAACCAACTTTTACGGTTCGGAACCAACTCCGGTTCTCAGTGGAAAAGCTCACCTCTGGTTCATCCCATGCCAGAACCGGTTCTTTACCGGTGGAAAAGGCCCCAGTGAGTTACTGTACAGAATGATATTTAGGAACCAAATGTTAGGAACCAAATGGACCCTTATGGCTCTGTAATACAGACCCTTACCAAATGGACCCTTATGGGTCTCTAATACAGACCCATAAGGGTCCATTTGGTTCCGAAATATCATTTAGCTGAGTTACCCCCTGGAACTCCCTCAAGGACCCCTGGGGGTCCCTTGACCCCACTTTGAGAACCAATGCATTAGATAAGTGGTTCTGCAGAACTGCCACAAAAGGCTCTGCCCAGGCTCTGGCAGTGGCCCTAATCAACCAATTGATTGCCATGGCAACCCCAGCCTAAGCTAAAAGTAATTTGGCTAAGTCCTCACACCTGCCGAATTCCCCACACCTGCCATTTGATTAGTTAGTTAGTCTACTTTCCACAGTCAGTTTGCACTCTTTTAGACATTCTCCACACATTATCCATAGAGTTACGACTGACCACTGCCGATTTCCCATATATGGCCAGGCCCATACATGCCCATATACTGATCACATCAGGGATCTCCATACTGTATATGGGCATAAAAGGACAGACAGACGGTAAAAACGGGTGTATGACAACGGGTATAACGGGTATTGCATGACTGGGTGGGGCTGGCATCGTTCCCAAGTGAGCCGGTTTCCCCGACGGGCACAGGCCTAGTTTTTCTAACATTTTAGGGAAGAATAACATTTCTTTGATTCTCTCTCTCTCCAGACATCTTCCCTAGCACGGGCCCTTCGGGGCCTCCGTCGGCCCCCCAGCAGCACTCCCTGTCGGAGGTGAGCATCCCCCCGTCGCTGGGGGTGTGCCCCCTGGGCCCCGTGCCCCTCTCCAAAGACCAGCTGTACCAGCAGGCCATGCAGGAGTCCGCCTGGACGCACATGCCCCACCCCTCCGACTCCGAGAGGATCAGGTGCGTCCCAGACTACCACTGACTACAACCAACTTGTTGTAGCTCCTTTCTCTGTGTTTGGCCCCGGGTGGCCGTGGTTTTGAGGTTGGGGTCAAGGTCGGGCATATAAGCACGCCAACCTGGGCAAAACACCAAAGACAGAGGGATTCCCTTACAACCACAGTCAGTGGTGGAAAGAAACCAAAGTACATACAAGTTTTGCAATTCTTTCTGAAGTTAATCTGACAAGAACATCCTTCCCAAAGACGCAAGTTCATTCTTCGCTCCTCTTGTACGTTTTTTTAATGCAACTTTTACCTCCGCTGAGCACCTAGTTATTCTCTCTTTCACCTAACCGATTTACTAATCGTGTTTAGGGCATATCATTATAGGTGACTAGCAAAAAATAATAAATAGCTGATCTAAGTGCACAACGGGTTGAATCGATAGAATACTCGTATAATACTTCTAGGCCAGTTACATTACTATTTCTAATGTGTTGTTTACCTTTCAAGCCGGGAACTACATGGGCTGAATATATTGGCAGCTCCTATAGTCATGTATTGAGAAACAAACTTTGAAGTGTGTGCGTGTGTGTAGGGCTGTCACAATTATTACATAATCGTCATAATCGCGTGAATGTTGAAAATGTTTCATATATATATTTTTTTAAGTAAAAAATAGTGGAAATAGCAGATCTACAAGCTCACAACGCGTCGCGAGCTTGTAGATCGGCTATTTCCACTATCAATGTTATTTTTTTAAGTAGAAAGTTGTCAAATATGTCCATAATTTCTTTGTATATTAAGGTTATTTGTCGTATCTACCATGTGCAACTTCAAAGCCTAAAAGCCAAACAGAAATGTAATTGTCAACGACAAAAACACAATTAAATCATTAATTGCAATTATTTGAGTGACAATTAATCGTCATGTAAAATGTCATATTGTGACAGCCCTACGTGTGTGTTCCTCCTACCATAGGCAGTACCTGATGCGGAACCCGTGCCCCACGCTGCCTTTTCACCACCAGGTAAGGCCTTCTATAGTGTCGACGATTATTACATAACGGCCTGAACCCACCGCAATTATCTGAGGTGGTCTCCATTGTTTGCAAGAGCATGAATCATCCAGTGAAATGTCACGGTGATGACGGTGACAACTGTCCCCTCCTCCCACCAGGTGCCCCCTCCTCACTCTGACTCTGTAGAGTTCTACCAGAGACTGTCCACAGAGACCCTGTTCTTCATCTTCTACTACCTGGAGGTGTGTGTGTATCTCTCTATCTCTCTGTGTGTGCAATGGCGTTAAAGGACAACTTTAGTTTTTTACAACAAGGGTTCATATTTTAGATTGTAATTAAAGAATATAAAAGATGAGTGTTAAAATTATTTAATTGCGACCTCTACCAAAACCTGTCTGTCAGTCAGTCTGTCAGTCTGTCCGTCGTGTCACACTTTTCCCCAACTCATATCTCTGCCACCGTTGCCCCAATCCATGCCAAACTTTGCACACACACTCCTTGCCTGCCAATCCACAACCTCCACCCCACCAGGGACCCCCGGAGCTCCAAGGACCCCCAGGGACCCCCTTCTGCCACCACCAAAAAGTGCAAAAATGACCAAATGACCACCCAAACGGAGCTGTTCACGGGGAATTCTCAGGGACCACCGACTCCTGGTGCTCCAGCATGGATGCCCCTAGTGGAGGACCCCCGCCACTGCAGCGCACATAAAATGCTGTAACTTGGGCTAGGAGCGACCGGGAGAGCCGGGGCCGGTACCCACGTGTCCGCCTCGGCGGCACCAAGACAGCCGTCAACATGAATCTGTCAGCATATAGCGCCACCATCAGGCCCATTTTTTCAAACACATTTTTGGACACTGCTCCTACAGATTTTGCCCTAAAATCACGCAAATCGGTACACAGTATGTCTACACTCATGTAATCAACATGGATCTGTCCCATATAGCGCCACCATCAGGCCGATTTTTTCAAAAACATTTTTTGACACTGCTCCTACAGATTTTGCCCTAAAATCATGCAAATCGGTACACCGTATGTCTACACTCATGTCATCAACATGGATCTGTCCCATATAGCGCCACCATCTGGCCAATTTTTTCAAACACATTTTTGGACACTGCTCCTACACATTTTGCCCTAAAATCACGCTGCGACCTGACGGTCGCTTATCTCCCGATTAGGGAGTCTTACTGGTTTACTTCTTTCTATTGTTTTAGAGATTCTTATTTCAGTGGTTGGGGGCATGCGTACAAGTGGCTAAATATGTCATTTTACACAGAATAAGCCCATTCCCAAGATACAACGCAACCTTTCATGGTTGGATGTGACTTATGGGGGCTAGAAGTGTTACTGTAAATAGCAATAAAGATACTGCTGGCTTATTGTGTCTAAAAAGACATATTTAGCCACTTGTACGCATGCCCCCATGCGTACACATGCCCCACATTTTAGCACAACAAACGCGATAAAACAATAGAACGAAGCAAATGAAAACATTTTAACACTCACTTTTTCTTTTCTCTAATTACAATCTAAAATATGAACCCTTGTTGTAAAAAACTAAAGTTGTCCTTTAATCAGGGGTGATCAATATCTCTGCACACAGACAAATGGGTCCGTGGCAAGACTTGTCCTTGTCCGTGGCAAATACTAGATGTAGTTTTAGTTTTTACACACAACTCTACAGGTTTCTTCAGAATACAGTATGTCCGACACTGATTTAAGGCCCTTTTCCACCGGCAGCGATAACGATGACGATAGCCATAAAATATCACAGCGATAATTATGCCTTCACATTGATGTCCGATAAAGTTATCGGACATCAATGTGAAGAGGCGCCAATTAATAGCCGCTCGCGCAGAGCGCATCGCGCGCTGTTTGTCAGAGACCCAGTTCCATATCACTGTGATCTTAACACTTATGTTGCAATGATTTTTTCCGGCCAATGTCCCGCGTTGCCATGGTTACCATAGACTTCCATGTAATTGTGCAAGTGTGTAAAAAGTGCACGCCCATGCCTAGATGATGCACCACGTGTGTAGATGCTGTTCACAGCTTTCAAACAAAAAAATCCGCTTGGAAATCCGTGCAGGCATTCATGATTTATCAGCCATTATGTTTTCTACAGATGTAAACAAACATGGCTGCCATGTTTGAAAGAATGGGTTGGTATGGGGGTTAAACATGCAATTTCGCGATCGCGATCATGCCTAATACATTTCTGGAGGTCCAAAAAAAAAAATTGAAAAAAAAAAAATTGAATTTTTTTTTTTTTTTTTTTTTTCAAAAACGGCCCAAACTCGGGAAACTCGGGGTTGGCACAGCACTAGTACCAATACAAACTCGGGAAACTCGGGGTTGGCACCATATGTGTTAACCACATCGTTGTTGATCCTAACGATGTAGTTGTCGGCTATCGTTGTCTTTATCGGTGTTGGGTGGATGCTGCCGATCCACTTCAATTGAAAACCCACTTTTTAAAATCGTTATCGTCATCGTTATCGCTGCCGGTGGAAAAGAGCCTTTACTGTGACACTTTGGCATATTTAGGAGTCCAACTAGTACTACTCGTCCTCAAATGTTTTATTTGCAAGGACCCCCTTAACTCTGAGAGTTACAGACCTGTTAATGACCATTCAGAGCTGTGTTTATGGTAATATTAGTGTTCATTCATTGTGTATGTCCATGGCAAAAATGTTTGTTTACAAAAATGTCCCCCACAAGCCAGCATTGCGATGAGCCCTGGTGTTATGTAAGCCTTGCTGAGCCATGTGGCCATTAGGGCTGGAGCTAGCTCGCGGTAGCCCAGGCTGAGTAAAACATTTGTAAAAAATACACTTTAGCTACTCACCAAAACAAAGACGGTTTTAAGATTTTGAAAGCCTACTCTCCTTAGTGGGAACACTCAGAGCCGTCTAAAATACACTTTTTGTTCAGAAAATAAAATACGTTGAAGACCCTTCTTTACAATGTTTGTATTACCATCTTCTGATCGAACAAGATTTTTCTCCTCTCATCTCAACTTATCTCCTCTCCTCTGCCATTTCCCCTCTCCTCTCTTCTATTCGTTTCAACCATCCCATCCTCTCCTCTCCTCTGCAGGGCACTAAAGCTCAGTATCTGGCAGCCAAAGCGTTGAAGAAGCAGTCGTGGAGGTTCCACACCAAGTACATGATGTGGTTCCAGAGACACGAAGAGCCCAAGACCATCACTGACGAGTTTGAGCAGGTCAGTCTCTCTGCCTCCTCGACTACAGACACCCCATAGCGTTGCTGTTGGGCGGAAACTTCATATCTCCATATGCTGACTGTTTGTGTTTTTTCATACATTAACGCCCTACTTGATCATACTACAGCAGGGTTCCCCATTTAGTTTTCCCCAAGGGCCGAATTATGTTTAGGGTACCAAGCAGAGGGCCACAACATTGCAGGGGGTGACGGTGGCGTTCCCGCTACTCCAGTGGTGCGAGGCGTTGTGTGCTTGTAGATCCGCTGTTTTCACTACTTTTGTGCGACCGCCTTGTATGATTTGCGAAAGAATGTACAAATTTGGAGATACGAGATTTCCACACGACAACGATGATATACTAGTGTTGTTGCTGCTCTTATACCACCATTATTACTGGGGTTGGTGGGGGCCAGATTTGTGGCCCGCGGGCCGCCTATTGGGGAACCCTGTACTACAGCATCATTCAAACCCATCAAAAGCAGCGGATCCACAAGCTCGAAACGCCGCGCAAAGCAACAGATTTATATTTTTCCAGTTGCGGCTATTGGCTAAGTTCAAGGCCTATCTTTCCCCCAGACATCTTGAGAAGGGTTATACACGTCTTCATGTCAACCAGACTCTACTATTGTAACTGCCTGTACGTCGGCATAGATCAGTCGCTGCTCAGGCGTCTGCAGCTCATCCAGCCCTCCTTACTGGCAAAAAAAAAAGACCATTCGTTTTAGAATCAATTATAAGCAAATTATAAGGCTGCTGCTGGTCGTGCCTAGGGTTAAAAACTAGAGGTGACCAAGCTTTTGCTGTGGCCGTCTCCCCAGGCTCTAGAACAGCCTGCCCTTTCACATCGGAGTAGCTCAGTCCATAGACATTTTTTTATCACTGTTGAAGACCTATTTCTCTTTCCTGTGCTGTTTCACACTAGCACTGTGAGAGAGGGAGTGTGGAGGACTCTTTTCACACTGTTTCACAAATCACAGGTTTTGGGAAAGACCTCACAAGAGAGGTCTTTTGTGCTTTAATCCACACAATCTGAGGTGCTTTCGGCAATACCGAGAGCACTGGCCAGCTCCACACCATGTATTGATCATTCATTACTACTCCTGCTGCCTACACGGCACTTGTACACGAGCCTGGGAAACAGTGGAGTGTTCCTTTAAAAGCTCTAGAAGGGAACACTGGTTCACTGGAGCGTGTACGCTGGCTTCAGTTCACGTTTCACTTTCAAGTCACTTAAGTGGACGTCCTCGCCCAGTGCAACACTGAGTGAGCAATTAAGGTCATTCAGTGCACTGGTTGGTTCCTTAACAGTTGGTCAGGACCCATTTATTTTTAAAATACCCCATCATTTCTTTGTTTCCTATATTTAGTTTCTTATTATTTAAAAGAATTCCCTGATTGTGTTAATAATTGTACTCAGTCAGTGAAAAGTGTTTGTTTCATGAGCCAATCAACTAACCATTGTTTCTCGCCCCCCTTCTCTCCAGGGAACATACATTTACTTTGACTACGAGAAGTGGGGCCAGCGCAAGAAGGAAGGCTTCACATTCGAGTACAGGTACCTGGAAGATCGAGACCTCCAGTGACACGCATAGACACAACACAAAGAAAATGGACTCACACACACACACACACACACGCGCGTACACACACTGACTGATGGACAGACAGACAGACGGACGGACGGACAGTTGGACGGACGGAGGAAACAACGTGAGCAGGGGCGAGACGGAAAAAGACAAGAGAAAAAGAGAGAGATTTCAACGGAAAGTAAAGAAAGGAGGGTGAACTTAAAAAAAAAAGCCCTTGACATTCCTGGATTTGACAGTCGGCGCGGCAGGCGAAGGGGAGGAGGGGACGCCATGGATGGAGACGACCCCCCTCGACGGCGTTGGACGGATGTCCACAGGCGCAGCGTCTGACCAAGCACTTTACATCAAGCTCCTCCCTCTTGCCCCCCCCCCATACCGTTCCGACCAACACTTGACTCCTTCCATTCCCCCCTTGCCCTCTGTGTTTCCTCTCCTCCTCTCCTCATCCTGTCATCTCCTCTCCACCCCTCCATCAATAACAATGCCTTCTTTTCTTTCTTTCTTTCTTTCTTTCTTTCCCCTTTGCAAACAAAGCTTTTTTTATTCTATTATTAGAACTGGAAGTCTTTTGACGACAACAACTCTTCCTCTCTTTTTGGCGGTATCATTGTCAACAAAAAGGACTGCGTTCACACGTACACAACATTCTGACTCAAAAGCTCCTTTTCTCTCTAATCACGCGCTGAAAGAAATATGACCGTTGACATCCAGAATGTTCTCAAACGCATCGCTGTCACAACACAAGAACACAGCAGGTCAAAGCTATTACTGGAGTAGGAAACATCACCATCACAGTTCCAAACGACACAGCAAGCAGCTTGTTATTTATGATTTCATCAGAAATCAGGGTGTCCAAATGGACCGTTACCGTTCTGTAACCCAGAGAATGTACAAACCAAAACCACATTTTGTACACTTTGAGAGTTAAATTAGCCCTGAGAATTATTAGGGTCCCAAAGACGGTTACATTTGTTACACTCTCAGAGTTATAGACCCACGTAAGTGTCCATTTGGACCGCTGGTGGGCAACCAGACCAGACATTGAGAACCAGTGTTGTAAACCCACACGTCGCCCCTTCCTCGGCACCCACCCTTAGAGCCAAAGACGATTGGTTGTCGTGCTACTGCATATTGAGTGGCAGCGTTGCAGTCCAATGAGAACGGACTATGGTGGTTAGCTGGCGTACAAGCCCCGCCTACTAGCACAGTTATCATCACGTGGCTGCGCCGTCGTGACAAATACAACGGAAGTGAGACTTAATATGATCAAAGAAGGCTTCTGCACGCCTGAGTCACGTGGCAGAAGATCCAAAGTTGTGTACAAGCGTTATACGAGACCCTCTCATTATCATGTACCGCCTCTCTCTTAAGCCAGACTCGTTTTTTGCGCGTGTTGATCGGCGATGAGGCATGTCACGAATTATGACATGCCTCAAAGAAATCATGACATCACAATGCCATGATTGATGATGATTTATGATAAAAAATAAAATAAAAAATAAACGTTTTTAATTGCCAGTAAGAGTATCACAGCTTTCGTTTTCAGATTGTACACTGACGGCGTATTCCAAAGGGATCTGACATAGGCGCTGCGCTGCCAAGTCTTGGATGAGTTCCCGTCTTTTAAAAGCTGACACCAGACCAGTATTTAAGTCTAGCTTCATCTCACTCCTTTCAAACAGAAACTGCCGTCAAAGTGGGGGTTGTTCGTACGTGTGACACTAAGGAGGAACAGGGTTCGAAATGGCCACCGAGCCACCAGCTAAGTGCTCTGGTAAATCTTTTGTCTGTTGCTGGTAAAGATTTGTCTACTCTCCTACCAGCCCCTTTGGCAGCTAAACCAACCATTGTTTTGGAGGTCCTGTTGTTTTCATTAAAATCCAGCTGGCTGGTAATATACACAGTGTCTGGTGACATTTTGGAATGAACCAGTGGCTGGTGGCCGGTGGGCCAAAAGGTTTGGTGACGCTTTACCAGTGGCCTCATGCATACAGTACCAGTGAGTTTACCTCCAGAGAAGAGTGCGTACACATGACCAGAGTCACTATACTGTATATAAATATCGTCGCTGTCGGGCAGAAACCTCTTATCTCCATATTCTAACTTTTTGTGGGTCTTTTTTTCCTGTAATGAAAGGCCTACTTGATCATACTACAGCGTCACACAAAAGTAGCACATCCGCAAGCTCGAAACGTGGTGCAAAGTGATGCGCTTTGAGGCGCTTGTCGATCTGTCCGGTTTTGAATTTGAATCCTGAAAAGTACCCGTTTTGGAAATATATGGTTTCCACCCACAAAGACGACATTCAAAGTAACGCATACTTCGATATGGTTGCAAAACAAACATTCTAAGCACAGCTTTCGTCGGATAAATGCCCCATACAAATTCTAGATTTATATCACCACAGGTTAAAACACTCATCAATCTATGAAAATGAAGCCATTGTAAGGTGTTGCACTAAATGTGTTACCCTGTTCCTTTTTGAGAGCCACTATATCGCTTAACTAATGCCATAAGGGCTTATTGAAAAATA
The DNA here is from genome assembly GCF_963921795.1 of Nannobrachium achirus. Lineage (NCBI taxonomy): Eukaryota > Metazoa > Chordata > Actinopteri > Myctophiformes > Myctophidae > Nannobrachium > Nannobrachium achirus. The sequence goes on along the minus strand of NC_137819.1, from coordinate 40,594,901 downwards.
AAAAATCAGCCAGGTACACCGGTTGAATTTGTACCGTTGGTTGATTGAGCTTAATTGTCCTCATCACCAATCACTCTACCCGACTCACCAGCCACCTTTTCCTTGGTTGAATATAAGGAAATGAGATTTCACCTCTAGCCCTGCCCTTTTTTAGCTGCTGGTTTCAAGATGGATGCATTTCTTTGGCCCTAGAGTTCTCAGGAAGATTCCAATAAACCAGTGTTTATCTCTTTACAAGTGGGGTCCAGGGACCCTCAGGGTTGAGGGGGAGGGGGAGGCTTGACCCTAAACCTTCAAATGGCCTGTAACTCCTGACAGTTATGGTCAGTCCTTTGAAATTAAAACGTTTGAGAACCGCTGCAATAAAACCCGTGGTTTCTCAAGGAGCCAGACTGCTAGGTATAGTGTCGGATATATTTGAGGAGTGGTCTCCAGGTTGCAATGAAATGAGTGCCTGGCTTGTGTCGTTTGGAAAGAAACCAGCCAGCCGCTGTCTTGAGTCTTAAGGAACCAGGGCTGGGGGTCACTCACTACCATAGGTGATAATTCCATTCCTTTCAAAAAGTTTTATCAAATCGTCTCTTTTGGGTGGAAACAAATTCAAAGGTAGCGAAAGGTAGCAGATCGACGAGCTTGAAACGCACTTTGAGCTTTTGGATCTGCTTGCTTTCGATGCTTGTCGTATGACCCTGTAGTATGATCAAGTAGGGCGTTCATTTATGAAGATAACACAACGTTTATTGATATAGGCGGTTTCTGCTAAATAACACCTGAGGCTGTTTGCGGCGGTAGAATTGACTCCCACCCACCCCTTCTTATACCCCTTTGTTTCTTTCTTTGACTCCTCCATCATTCCTCCTTTCCGGGCCCTCCTTGCGTTCTTCTTCTGGTTGTACCGAAACAGCAGGAACCAAGTGACGTCTACCAGCACTGCTGTCCCTCCTCCTCCTCTGGAGTCTCTACTTCTCTACACTGAATGTTTACTTTAGAAGAGGGGTTGTGAACCAGGCAGGACAAACAGGGGGGCCACAATTAATGAACACATTTACTGCCTAGAATATCGTTGTTGTTGTTGTCGGGTGGAAACCTTGTATGTCCAAAACCTTTGTTTTCTATTTATCATTTTAAAAATGATTACAAATTGTGAAAATAGCTGATCGCGAGGTGTTGTGTGCTTGTAGATCAGCAATTTTCACTAGTCTTGTGCGACAGTCTTGTATGATAAAGCAGGGTTTTACTTTACGGAAAAAAACGTACAGATTGGAAACTTGGTAATACAAGTTTTCCGTCCGACAGCGACGATATCCTTATTGATATTATTATGTTGTGATCTTAGCTCCCCCCCCCCTCCTGTCTTCAAAGTCTGTTGCATTAAAACAGTGGTTCTTAAAACTCCTCATTTCTGAATTATTTCAAGCACCTCCCATTTTGGATGCATTTAAAGGCCACCTATCACCATAACTCTCAGTCACGGACCTGTAGAGCGTCCGTTTCATTCGTAACCATCAATCATTTAAGCTGGGGACCCCCTGGAAACCCCCTCTTTGAGACTTTGAGAACCACTGGCATATTGGCATCAGCTAGCTGGGTAGCTTTCCTGTCGTAACGCTCTTCGTCTCTCTCTTTCCCTCTCTCTACTAGGGGATGTAACAACACCAAAAAAGTCAAGATAACAATAATTGTTACGTCCCTTCCTCTTGTCTTTTCCCGCTCTTTTCTCTCAACGAGCGAGCCAGTGCCGTTCTCCTCCCTGTGCAGTTATGCTGTACGTTCTCTTCATTTCTTTTTTGTTTTCTCAGGAAAGTGTTTCGTTGGCCATTTTAACCAGGAAATAAAGCCACACATTTTGTCATCATGATTACATAAACCACCCCATTCAGATAAAGCAGACTCGCACCAAAATTAATTCATTGTTTTTTATGCTTTAATTTATTCTTCTTCTGAATTAAATTACCCCCCGATAATTACCAGTGGCCCTTTCATTTCATAACAAAGGTTCTTATTATTTGTAAGAAAAACTAAAACAAAAAACAAATACGTCTTATCCTCCAACATTTGGAGTGTCAACCACGGAAGAGACCATGTATTTCTTTGTTGTTTTGTTTGTTTCTCTTTTTTTGAACATGTGTTTGTATTTTTTCTTAAGAGAAAAACATGTTGAGGAGAATGAGAGAAACGTTGTTTCTTTGTGAAACCTGGTCGGGGGGGTTGTGGTGGGAGGTAGCGTTTTGATTGTCGGGACAGACAGACAGACAGACAGATCGTGGTTGTTGGGAAGAAACCTCGTATCTCCAAATCTGTTAGGTTTCAGGAAATGGAAACAAAAGAAGCAGTGTTCTAGTTGTTCCCATGTACTTTAGCCACAAGCTCTTACTTTTCTTTGGCTAAATATTCATGAAATCCACTCTAACTTAATTATTCTTAAACGGTGACAAGTGTAGATCAGTCATTTTTTGCTACTTTAGCGCAAAACTCTTGTACTACAAAGTAGGACATTCATTTACCAAAAGAACATAAGTACGGAAATACCGAGATGCGAGGTTTCTGCCCGACAGCGACTTTGACAAGACAGTCCAGCCTTTCTTTTCCTTTCTCATTTTCGTCAACCATATATTTCTGGTAAAGCTGAAAGGTGGCGAGAGGGCACCGGAGAAGCCGAAATGTGAATCTCTCCTTTACTCTCTCTCTCTCTCTCTGCCCAACTTTTTACAAAGTGTTGTACAGATTTTTTGTTTTGTTTTGTTTTTGTTTTTTCAAACCAATCCCCTCCTCTCCGCTCTCTCTCTCTCTGCCTCTCTCTCATTCTTTCATTTGTCATCGTCATCGGGGACGTCGTGACTGAAATGACACTTGCAAAGTGGAGCTGGGGAGGGGCGGGGGGAAGACAAAGCAAAGTACATATTGACATAACCATGAATAAAAGATTGTAAGATATTAATAAAAGAATTACTTTTCAGAAAACGATAAACCATTTATTTTTGTTCACTTGTTTATTGATGTTCATATTTAAGCTGCACTAATTAATTTTTCTGTTTCCTGCTCAAGTGATTATAATATTCTTTTACCATTAAGCCTAATAGAGTAACAAAGTCATGACGTGACTCGCTCATCCCCCGGTTCCAATGAAGTAATTCTCTATGGAGAATAACATTGAGTCATCTTAAAATCGTCTCATATAAGCATTGGGGTCCAAAAATAAACAAACGGTCTTTGCGATATTGTCGGCGAGGTGGCTCTGTGTGGTTTATGATAGTCAGTCACTCGTATTTGATAAAGCCTGTTTCTAGCAAAAATGTAACATAAGCCCCGTTTTCACTGAGTCAAACTTCTGGAAGTTTTTTCCAAAATGACGGCAAATTTGAAATTCACGCCATGTGAAAACGGCCACTCATTTTGTCTTCCGTGAGTTTTGGTGTCCCAAACGTGACGGGAAAATACCTAGTAATTTTTGCCTAAAGTCCCGGCAGAATAGAAATATCCCCACAGTGAAAACGGCATACCGTGATTTTTACTTTTTTCGGACAAGCAGGTGCACGCAAGGAGCCAATATTAACAGTTAAAGCATTGTAATTGGGATTGAAAGCTTCAGAATGCATATTGCATTCGAATGTTATGTAAGCCAGCCAAACACAGAAGACAGACGTCGAGAAATGCAAGCTTAATGCTAGATCAATGCATGGTTCAAAATTATTCTATAGCCTATTTGTAATTAAGCTGTGTGGGTTTTGATACAAGTCCGCTCTGGAGACAGGAGCGCGATGCGCTCGTAATGTGATAAAAGCTGGAATCTTTACCAACTTTTTTTACGTGCTATAGCCTATTTTTTGTCTGAGTGAGACACAATGCGCTCATTTGGCCTATATGCTGTGATGAAAGTTGGAAGCTACCAACTCAAAGAGCGGCATCATTAGTTAATAGTTTCTCGTCGTAAAGTGTTTTACTGAGCAGCGAGCGAGTGGATGACCAGCATCCATCGGTGACGTGAAGAAAAAAAAAACAAGCCCACAATCCCACATGTGCAACACGTTGCATCCTTTCTGAACCTTATGTGACACACATAAGGTTCACATGTGTTGTTTCATGAAGAATATTTCTTGTAACTTGTTAAATCCATTGGTGAGAGAGAAAAGGAGAGACGAACAGACGTGACTCGCTGCTGCTTTAAGCAAGCGACCAAGCGTCCAGACGCAGACGGTGTGGTAAGCACTGGTTGCCATGTTTGCTAATTATAAGCGACTATGGTCTTGATTTCCGTAAAGTTGCTTGTATGTATTGATCGTTTCTGGCTGCTTTTTATTTGTTGTGATCTTTTAGATTGTCAAGTAGCTGATGTGGCGATGCTTATAGTTTTAAATTGCTTTTGTGGCCTAGATAATATCACTTTTTGGGGCTTATTTTCGTACACCTGGTTGCTTATTTCTCTCGCAAAGTCTGGCAACACGGATTTTCATTCCGTGACGGTTTAGTAGTGAAAACGATGTATTTTATGGCGATGCCAGCATTTTTGCTCATGTGAAAACACCCAAAAAACAAAACTCCCGGCAAGTTGAAAATGATTATGCTAATTATTTTGCAGGAAAAATTCCGGAACTGTAGTGAAAACATGCCTTAATTCTTCATATCCATATGAGTCAAACCGCTGAGATAATTTGTTTATAATTGGTTCTTATTATATAACGCGATATGAAAAAGGTCTATGGGAATTCAGAATGGGGGAAGAAAACCGTGAACCAGGTAGGATGTGTAAATTACGTCATAATTCACTACTCTATAGAGCCTGCCTGCTTGCTTACATCTTGGCCATCAGGTCAACATTCGTGTCAGATCCTGTGTCTATAGGTGAGACATGACATGATCTAAATGTCTCAATAGAAGAGCAGGGCGACAATACAACCACCCCAATTTTATAAGTTATATTGTATTAAAATTAGTGGTGTCCAACGATTAAATATTTTAATCGCGATTATCTATCTAGGTCGTCCTCAGACGAGCCCTCCATCGTTGTTTCCAGTCATCTCGGTTCTCCATACATCTGGCCAGCTCATTGGTGTTCTGTGTCCCTACGTCTTCCTTGAGTACGTCCACGTATGTTTTTGTGGGACGTCCTCGCGACCGGTGCCCATGTGTTGGCTCCCACAGTACCAATTTGCTGGCTGGAAGCTCCTGGTGTCTTTGGCAGTGTCCTGCTAGTCTCATTCTTCTGGTGGCAATTTTCTCGCTTACCCTTGGTATACCCTCATACAGGTTCTCGTTGGTAACATGTGCACTCCTGTTGATGTTGAGTACTGCACGCAACATTCTAGTGTAGCACCCATTTAGAGACTTCTGCAGGGTTGGCTTCAGGGTCCAGCATTCACTGCCATATAGGAGAACAGACTCCACTGTTGCGAAGAAGAGGCTGAGTTTGATTTGGCGGGGGAGGTTGGAGTTCCATACACTGTTCATGCCGTTCAGGGCCCTCCAAGCGAGTGCCTTCCTTACTTTAAGGTCTTTCTCAGTTGAGTCGACCCATGCGCCCAGGTACTTGAAGTCCTTGACTTCCTTCAACACAGCTCCTTCTGTTGTTGTCAGAGGTGAGTGATCAGGTAGGTTATAGGTGATAACCTCAGTTTTCTTAGCATTTAGCCTGAGACCAACTTTGGCACACTCTATCTCCACCCTGTTCAGGAGTTCTTGTGCTTGTTCCATGCTGTCGGAGAGCAGGCTGATGTCGTCCGCATAGTCCAGGTCTGTCAGAACTACTGCGGGATGCCGCTTTGACCTCCTTGGTGTTAGTGTGAAGCCAAGCTCTTGTTCTCGTCCACCTATGGCTTTCCTGAGCGCATAATCTAGAACTATGATGAAGAGGTAGGGGGCTAGGGTGTCTCCTTGCATTACACCAGCTCGGATGTCAAACACCTCACTGCTGCCATCCGGGGTCACCACTCTGGCCCTTGTTCTTGCGTACATGGTCTCGATAGCCCGGAGAATGTTGGGAGGGACATTGTAGGCCTCAAGGATCTTCACCATCTTGCTTCTGTGGATAGAATCAAAAGCCTTTTTGAAGTCAATGAAGCACAGTACAGCTGCTAGGTTGTCCTTTTTCACCTCCTCTATTAATCTCCTTAATGCCAGGATCTGTGCTACGGTTGTTCTCTCCTCTCGAAAACCATTTTGGTTCTCTCTCAGGTGAGGGTCGATGGCATGCCGTATCCTGTTCAGTATCATTCGGTTGAAGACCTTAGCAGTGATACATGTCAGGCTGATGCCTCTGTAGTTGTCTGGCTTTGAGAGGTCCCCAGCTTTAGGCACCGGGATGATGTTAGACAGAGACCATATTTCAGGTTGCTTGTTGTGCTGTAGAGCATTGTTGCAAAAGTCTAGGATGAGGTTGTCTAGGTCGCAGTTCTTCAAGACCTCTGGAGGTATGCCATCCGGCCCAGCGCTTTTTCCCTCTTTTAGGGTGGATTTTGCCCTGGCGAGCTCGCTGATTGAGAAGGGTCCATCGTTGATGTTCAGGCCCTGGAGGACTGTTGGTATATTTTCCTCCTCTCCCTCTTCCACTGATGTTCCCAGGAGCCTTTGGAAGTGGTCGAACCATGTTGCCACTCTCTCCTCTGGGCTGTGTCCCTCAACCTGGCCCTCCTTGGCCCTCTTCCGCCCTGTCATCTCATTTATTACCTTCCAGGCCTCCCCGTATTGCCTTTCCCCCTGCGCTGCCTGCACTCTTCGCACACTTTCCATCACTTCCTCCCCTTTGATGGTGTCGTAGGTGCTGAAGAGAGACTGTTTGGCTTCGTTCAGTGTCTCGCGACCCTCCTCTGTTGGTTCACGCTCAAAGTTGAGTCGTGCTTCCTCCATCCTGCCTCGTGCTGCTACAACCTTCGGATGTCTGGACCGTGGTGGTGCTCTTACTCTGTTCAACACTGGTACACACAGTCTGGTCGCCTCCTCATTCGCTGTAATGAATCTCCCATATTCACGGCTGGGCTCCTCTCCCCTATCAAGCTGCCGGAAGCGCTTCCTGACTTCCTCCGTGTACCTGGTTTGAAGGCCCGGATTGGTCGTGAATGCCTTCCAGTCATGCCGAATCTTGGGGCTTGGCTTGGGTACCCTGAGGCTCAGTCGCACCCTCATGGAGACCACACGGTGATCAGAGCCTACAGAACTGAACGTGCTGTATGGCTCAGCGTTCAGGATGGAATTCCTCCACTTTTGCCTCACTAGGATATAGTCCAACTGGTATAGCCTAGGTTGCTCCCCAGGCCGTGAGGCTCGGTCTCTGAAAGTCCATCTCTTCCCTGTTCTCTTTCGGAACATGGTGTTCGCTGCCAGGAGCTGGTGTTCCATGAGAAGGGCTTTGAGGTATGTGCCGTTGCGGTTGGTAGACTCATGGTATGGGAATGGTGCATCCTCCTGTCCAATCCTGGCGTTGAAGTCGCCAAGGATTGCCAGGAAGTTGTGCGCTGGGACACCACGGACTGCTTCTGTGAGGTCCTCATAGAACTCCTCAACCTTCTCAGGTAGTGCCGTGTTAGTGAGCGAGTACACCACTATGACTGTTGTTACTGGGTTACCTGCAAACTCAGCTATGAGGATCCTTTCAGTGTGCTTGTGTACCCGTCAGAGAGCTCTGCGCGCCAGAGAACCCAGCATTATTCCCACACCCCCTGTTGCAGCCTGGGCCCCGTTTCGCCCCGCAGATGCAGTGATGAACGTGCGTTTCTCTACTTGGTGGTAAACTATCTTGTCGCCAGTGTGGACTCTTCTGTGTTCCTGGACTCCCAGGATCTCTACCCCATGTTCTTCAGCACAATGTGCCAATTCCACCAGTCTAGCTTCTTCTCTCACTGTGCATGCGTTGAAGGTCCCCATTACAAATGGTCTCCGACAACGCATGAGTGCATTGGATGGGATGCTGTGGTCAGACAGAACCCTCCCTCGTTCCCGTGGGTTTGAGGCCCTGTCGTCATGATGTCCTCCGGAAGGAGGACCAGCACCACCATCCGCCGCGATGTTCCTGCGGACTCCCGCCGCTGGAAGTATAGGATTTGAGATGACTTTGTTCTTCATGGTTGGCTTTTCAATGCTAGTTAAGGACTGTGGGGTCGCAAATTCTCACAGTCCTGGTTTTTACCTCAGAGTGACCTTCTCCTAGGTGGGTTGCCTACCATCTCTAAGAGCCCCACCCGCCCCGACTGATAGCTCAGATTGCCGGATCTGAATGGTCCACATGCTGATGTTTTAACTCACTGAATGGTTCTAATTCTAAAGTAGTTGTAACTAAATACAGTTCTAAAGTTTCGAAGTGTCTACCTGAGCCTCTCCCTGTTGAGTTCCATCAAGCTGTGTGCTCCATTGTTCCTTTCTGATCCATGAGTGTCTGTGTGTGGCCACTGTCTGCCCTTAAATGCATGTTGGGATGCATAGTAGGGGGAGTGACAAGTGGTGAGCACAGCCAATCAACTGAGCCAGAGGTGATAACAATGTAGTGCCAGCTAAAACCCCCCAACAGAAACCAACCTAAAATCTAAAGTAGTTGTAACTAAATACAGTTCTAAATTTCAAAGTGTCTACCTGAGCCTCTCCCTGTTGAGTTCCATCAAGCTGTGTGCTCCATTGTTCCTTTCTGATCCATGAGTGTCTGTGTGTGGCCACTGTCTGCCCTTAAATGCATGTTGAGATGCATAGTAGGGGGAGTGACAAGTGGTGAGCACAGCCAATCAACTGAGCCAGAGGTGATAACAATGTAGTGCCAGCTAAAACCCCCCAACAGAAACCAACCTAAAATCTAAAGTAGTTGTAACTAAATACAGTTCTAAATTTCAAAGTGTCTACCTGAGCCTCTCCCTGTTGAGTTCCATCAAGCTGTGTGCTCCATTGTTCCTTTCTGATCCATGAGTGTCTGTGTGTGGCCACTGTCTGCCCTTAAATGCATGTTGAGATGCATAGTAGGGGGAGTGACAAGTGGTGAGCACAGCCAATCAACTGAGCCAGAGGTGATAACAATGTAGTGCCAGCTAAAACCCCCCAACAGAAACCAACCTAAAATCTAAAGTAGTTGTAACTAAATACAGTTCTAAATTTCAAAGTGTCTACCTGAGCCTCTCCCTGTTGAGTTCCATCAAGCTGTGTGCTCCATTGTTCCTTTCTGATCTGTTCCTTTCTGATCCATCCACTACTGCGGGATGCCGCTTTGACCTCCTTGGTGTTAGTGTGAAGCCAAGCTCTTGTTCTCGTCCACCTATGGCTTTCCTGAGCGCATAATCTAGAACTATGATGAAGAGGTAGGGGGCTAGGGTGTCTCCTTGCATTACACCAGCTCGGATGTCAAACACCTCACTGCTGCCATCCGGGGTCACCACTCTGGCCCTTGTTCTTGCGTACATGGTCTCGATAGCCCGGAGAATGTTGGGAGGGACATTGTAGACCTCAATACAATTGAGGCCTACAATGTCTCCCTGTTGAGACATGCGATTAATCATGCGATTAATCGCATGATTTATGTAGTTAATCGCGCGATTAATCGCAAATAAGTCATCAGCTTTTATCAGGTCACAATGTAACTTGGAGGGCTATCTTTCAAGTCTTTCGTGGCCCTATTAACTTGGGAGTGGAAATATTTGCTGGATTTATGCGAAAGTATGTTAATCTTTTATTCTAAATCAATTAAAAACCTGAATAAATCATAATGGTATTGCATTAAACAGACTGCAGCTGATGGGTATAAGGATCTGCTAAATGATTACTGTTGTGTCCACCTTTATGCTTTATTTATACTTTGTATTTTTTGTTACATGAACAGGGATGGACCTTGTAGCCAATATAGCCGATATTGTAGCCAATGTTTGTAAATATGCGATTAATTGCGATTAAAATAATTAATCGCGATTAACATAACGGTGAGTTAATTGCGATTAATTTAGTTAACTCGGACAGCACTAATTAAAATACTCTAGCACAGGGGTCTTCAACGTTTTCAGGCCAAGGACCCCTTTGTTGAGGGAGAGATGAAGCAGGGACCCCCACAACCTGTTCATAGATTTCATATAGTTTCATCGTTTGACAGCACAATCATCAGTGTATTTTGGATTCATGTCAATTTGTGTTTTCAGATATTTAACCACTCGAACCGTCAACAATTGACCCTTCACTCCGTACTTAGTCTGCTCTTTTCCCCCTCTATACCAAACTTCTGCCGAAAATAGCCAATCTACAAGCTCACAACGCCTCGCAGCGCAAGGCATTTTGAGCTTGTAGATCTGCTATTTTTTGCTAAAGTTCTCAGAATATGGACGTTAGGGTTCATAAAAGTTTCTATCACACAAAGATTTGGAGGACCCCCTGTAGTGACTCTGAAGACCCCCTAGGGGTCCTGGACCCCCTGTTTAACACCCCTGCTCTAGCACACAGATTGGACAAAATTACAGTTGCATTACATTCATTAAAGAAAAGTTACACGATGCCACTTTAAAGGAGAATTTCAGGGCCAAAGTCCCCTATGGTGCAGAGATTCTGCAAGTTTCATCATCGATAGATAATAGATCAAATACTCGCTAATAAAATAATGCGTAGTTGCAGCACCACCTACGGTAGCCTACCACGCCTCCCTGGTGTCTATGAGAGCAGCTTGATGAAAGACAGAGTGGAACTGGGGCACAGCCAGGCCAGCTAAATAATACACAGTGTACTGCTGTGCTGCTCCAAACATGTTCATGTCCAGGATCCTCAAGCTGCTCTCTAGACTGGGGAACCCCTCACCTCAGGGGTCCTTGAAGGGGTTCCCAGCTAAATTAGTTAGCATATACTGTACTTTAACCACTTTAACTATTTATGAAAAAAAGTGATACAATAAACATATTTCTTATGTTGTAAACAATCTTTGACTTAAATGTATCCCCAGAGCAAGCTGGCAGGCTCTATTACCTCAATGGTAAAAAAAAAAAAGAAATTCACTTGCAGGAGACCCAGGTAGAAGAGGAAAGCTGCCTGCAGTTGCAACTACTTTTCCCCTGACCCTTACTTTGAGAAGCATTGGTTTGATGAAAGCAGTGCTCCACACAGAGTCAATCTGGGCCACGGCCATCTGAATAATACACTGCTACTCTGCTCTGAAGTGAAGTCACACAACAGGGGCCCTGGTACAAAGTACTCTACTCAACTACTTACATTTTTCCATACTTTCTCTGCTTTCATCAAACTGCTCTCTAAAAGCGTACTTCTCACCTTAGGGGTCCTTGGAAGGGGTTCCTGGGGGGGTCTCCAGCCAAAGCCGAAGCGTGTTTCCATTTTAGTCCACTGTGAGACAAAACATCACCCTACAGACTATACAACCAACTATAAAACACAAAAATAAATACTAATATAGACAGTTAAACGGATATTCATACCCAAAATGACTTTCTTTATTGCCGAATTACTCCCCTCGTGGAGAGTTGAATTCGTGGATATTTTTTCGTTTCTGAGCCAATAATGTAATGCTGCTAATAATAAAAACCCCAATGTATCCAGTAGAGTGTTTCCTTGATAGACCCCCCCCCCCCCCACACACACACACACACAAAATAACATTTTCTTCTCTTTTTTTTTTAAATAGAAGTATAAAATTGGGTTGATTTAGTTATACTGATTGTGATGCTGCTACTTTTGCTGGGGAACCTCTTTTCCCCTGACCCTTACTTTGAGAAGCATTGGTTTGGATGGAGCACAGCTTGATGAAAGCAGTGCTCCACACAGTCAATCTGGGCCACGGCCATCTGAATAATACACTGCTACTCTGCTCTGAAGTGAAGTCACACACAACACGGGCCCTGGTACAAAGTATACTCTACTCAACTACTTACATTCTCTCAATACGTCATACTTACACTCAGAGGCAAACATTGTACTTTTTTATTCCTTGCTCCTTTCTTATTTGGAAACTTAAGTTACTAGTTATTATTTATTACAAATCATAAATGAATCACTTCAGCTATTCGAAAATAGCCGATCTAAGTTATACAAGCCACAAGTTGTGAGCTTGCAGACCTTCTGTTCTCGAAAACGTTTGACAAAATTCTGACACATTTTGAAAGCGATTGTGAAATGGGTCATTAATGACTACTTTTTCCTTTAGAGTACAAACATTGTGAATACAAGGACTTTAACATGTAACAGAGTATTGCTACATTGTGATACTTTTACTTCTTCTACCACCGGCTGCTCTCTTTGGTTGGGCCATGCGATATGGAGTGTGCACTGTGCAGCAGTCAACACGCGTTCCCCGTCACATGAATATTACAATACACAGCGGCAGTAATGCTAGGTAATGTGTCAGGCCTTCTTAAGAACGTGTGAGTGCAATTTACCTTCCTCCTTCTATGGAAACAATGGAGCTTTAATGGGCCCTGTACCGTATAGGTGGGAGAGAGAGAGAGAGAGAGAGAGAGAGAGAGGCAGAGAATGGAGGAGATGAGGGGGAACAGGCTGTTCGTGTCGTGAGAGTGCATGCACCTTTTTAATTTCTTGGCCATTATGGAAGGAAGTGCATTAGCTGACATGTAGTTTAGCGCACAAGTCGAAGTGGCATACAGAGCTAGTACAGGGCTTCTCAAAGTGGGTGGTGCCGTGGCACCCTCAGCCCTAAGGTGCCTTGACGCAAGTCCAGGGCTGCCACACAATACTTTGATAATATTTTGAATTCATCAATGCTTCTTCGTTGTGACGTGTTGTGAGCTTGCAGCTCTGTTATCCCAGAATATAGGAATGCTGGGATTCAAGAGGTTAAAAGTCAAGTATAAAGTTATTTTCAATCTGTCCTGTAATTGAAACGTATATTCTCTCATGTTTTCGTGATATACTGTATCTCAGCGGGAAATATTTCCGTATTTAGGTACCGTAATATGACAAATGTAACGTTCTATTGACAATGTAATTCAGGGGTGCCACACACAGGGTATCCACACGTTTCCAACGTCCCATCGTGCATTGCGCAGAAGGTGTGCGGCAGTTCCGGCGTCGCAGCCGAGTGTGATCTACAAGCTCACAACGGTTGCATCTGCGACGCAACATGAGCTTGTATGTCTGCTGTTCTCCGGATGTGTCTCACACATAATTCTACTGTAAATTATTGCGTAAACAGGTGGATAGCTGCTCAAATTCACTGCTCCACTTTTTTAGTTTTTTGTTTCAGAAGCTCTTTTTCCCAAAGAAATGTGTAAAAGTACATTCTTCCATTATTCATTTCCACAGTCCACTTTATGCATTTCCAAGGATTTTCTTTTTTGTGTTGTGTTCTTTTGCACATGTTTACAGTCTCCTTGAGGCGGAAAGAGAGTCTTTGTTGGCTTGTAGGTGATTCAAAAATGTCTCCAAGGAGAACAATCACTTCCTCCACCTTCTCATACAGACATGGTGTTGACCCAGCCAGACACTAGTGCATTCACCAAATATTCGAATATCAAAGTCACTATTCGACGTTGTTCACCGAATTCGAATATTCGCTTTATTTATTTTTTTCTCTCTTTAAAAATATATAGTTTATAATGCTTGGCTAGATAGGAAGTCATAAGAATGAGTTTGTGAATGCCCCTGGTGGATGAATTTGTTAATGCTCTATACCAGGAGTTCTCAAACCTTTTTAGGCTGTGACCCACAAAATAAACATTTGAACTGGGGTGCCCCACCCTGACAAGCACTTGGAATTGTAGGTATTAATGTGACTCGGTTCTACAGATAAATATTGTGAAAATAGCAGACAAGTGAGCATGTAGATCGGCTATTTTCACAATGTTCGCCTCTTGCTTACTTAATATTTGATGGTTTGGCCAGTCCTGTCGAATATTCGACTATTCGAATACTTTGAGGTCGAATAATTTGAACACTACAAATCACTATTCGTGAATGCCCTATCAGCCACTACCTTATGTGTGGAGGGGTTAAATATCGCCTCATCCATTTAGACATCACAATACAGAAATCCTACAATCTTATAGACAAGTGACTCTTTCTAGCTTTTAGAAACGAGAAGTCTGCAAAGAGCAACTTCTTGTGGACGTGCGCTTACATTTTTTAAACTGTGTAGCACACAGCTCAAGATGCGAACGCTGCACAACTGCCATTTTCCATTGTGCACTGACATGTTTCGTGTATCTTTCTTACTTATAACATGAAGTGCAGTGGTGGAAAATGTACTGTTCTACTTAACTTTAGGGACCACTTTACCCATCTTCAACCTGTCTTTATATAATTGGTCCTCACTAATTCGCATTGCCAAAATGTATCTTGTCTAGCGCTGAAAATGTTTGGGAACTCTTATGAGCGTATTATGAAATATATGTCTGCAACATATAATACGGTAAGTGATGTTAAGAGGTTACAGTTCTGATTGCTCTGATTCTGATAGTAATCATTGCTATAGAGTGTTTGTCTCTCCAGATCTTTAATAATCAGAGAAAAAAAAAAAAGTTCAAGTAGGTGACAACATTTCTGCCAAACAAGAGGGAGTACTCATTTACCAGCTTAATTTTCCAGTTCCAGTTCTGCATGTCTACTCATTTCTTTGTGTCATCATCACTTCCTGTTTAATCTGTATCCTGACTGAGATATCTATTGATATGATTGATATGATTGGATACAATTGGCATCCTGACCTAAAAATGCATTTTTCTGTTTGATAGAGCTGGAGAGACATGGAGACTACTGAACAAACACTCTATAACAACGCTTACTATCAATCAGAATGTAGGGCTATTTAACGCTTATTTTAACCAAACAAAATCACTTACCCTACCTTTAATATTTTTGTCCAGAGGATGGAGCTAGAGCAAAAGGTCATGGCATATGGCTAATCCTAGTTTTCATGGCAGTTCATCCCTCCACCCACCCATGCACCCACCCACCCATCCATCCATCCATCCATCCATCCATCCATCCATCCCTCCATCCACACATTTTCTATCTGGAGTGAGTCTTTTTCTTTTAAGCAAGTACTGCAGCCAGTGGCGTCAGTTCAGAAAAAGCTAAGGTATGGCAACATGATTGGTGTCTTGCACGCGCGCAAAGACACGTGTGCAAGACACCAGTCATGTTGCCATACCTTAGCAACAGGCATGATATATTTATTTTAAGAAGTACATATAATATGTAATTATATATAATTATAATACCTTGTTAAAGTGACCATTTTGTTAAACTTTGCATTTGTAGTTATTTTACTGTAATTTACCAACATAATAACCCACACAGATAGACAAAGAGACATTCATGGATTCATATTTAGAACTAGCTTTTATCTTCCCCCCTGGACCCAGGGTATGGCAGCTGCATACCCCTGCCATACCCAATTGACGCCCCTGTTTCTATCTGGAGTGAGTCTTTTTCTTTTAACCAAGTACTGCAGCACTTTTAACTCAAGTATAAATGTAAAACTTTGAGAACAAAGGGTTTCCAGCACCGCGCCTCAAGCCAAATTCAGGTTGATCCGGTGCATCTCAGGAGCGGGACTGGTATGTGTAGAAGAAACGAGACAAGCTAACGTTCTGTGGTGTCAATACATCTTCCTCAGGTCACGGCCTGTTGAAGATGTATTGACATCGAAACGTGGTCATCAGGTTGTTTGCCCGGACCCTGTAAATAAAGAAAAAGGCTTTAATTGTACGTTGTACGTTTTGCTCCAGTGCCTTTTCCTCCTTCTCTCTGTACTTTGACTGGAGCACTGGGGGTGGAATCCTCTGTCCACCACTGACTGACTGACACACAGCAGGCCTGAAGGCTGGAGGTCTTACAGTGTGTGATATGGGTGGAGAACCCCTCCGAGGGTCTGTTCCCCACACACAGACACACACACACACACACACACACACACACACACACACCATGACACTGACCCATCCAACCCCCCGCCCCCCCCCCACGTAGTAAAGTGTATGAACCGATAAACGTCAACACGGGCCAAATGTAGGTCACCGCAACGATGGCGACGGGAGACTTGAGTGCCCGAGAGGCACTTTAAGTCGTACTCACATATTCACATATCGTTTGCTGTCGGGTGGAAACCTTGTATGTCCAAAACTGTTCCTTTGTCATTATTCTTAAAAAAATAAAAATACAATGGTGTTCACAACGTGTCGTTGAGTTGTGAGTGAGCTTGTAGATCGTCTATTTTCACTTTGTGTGACAGTCTTATGTGAAGAAGTAGGCCTTTAATCTGCGGAAAGAAACCATAAAATGTTCAAACATAGATACAAGGTCTCTGCCCGACAGTGAAGATATACATATGTATCGTACGTACATGCAAATACACACTTCTATAAATACATGGGCACATATGCTACACATACACATGCATATCCATACACACACATGCGCATGCACACACACGCACGCACACACACACACACACACACACACACACACACACACACACACACACACACACACACACACACACACACACACACACACACACTGACACACACACACACACAAACAGTATGGACATACCACATCTTTTTTGGCACGGCCAACATAAATGGTACATTTTTCAACACTGTTGAGAAGGATGAGACCACACAACTCTTAGCCACGATGCAAGCAATTATTAAAAGGGTACAGGAAACTAATGTTTCGACAGTAGTCTTCCTTGGGGTTTTCTTGTTCAATACAACAAGGCTTAAAGCTGTAATCCAGAACTTATTTTAATGAGTAAAACTATATTTGGACTAATAGAGTTTGTTGATACTAACTAGTACAACTGCGCTGCTGTGGTTGGAGGTAGACTCCCTACTCTTCTATTGAGGAATTTAGACAGGTAGGACTGTAGGTGAAGCCGCCTGATATCGCGCCATCATGACACCAATTTAAAATCGTTCTAGCAGAGGCTCTTCCTTTGCCTATGCTGGGAGTGTGAGTACAAACTTTCACGCCCGATCAGTCCAACGGTGCCCGAGATGAACTGTTCAGAGAGAGAGACACACACACACAGACAGACAGACAGACAGACAGACAGACAGACAGGGGGGAAACATAATAACGAGTAACGACACACATAATTATGTGTTGTAGTGGATGTATGTAATCGTTAATGTACTTTGTTGTCTTGGACCCCAGGAAGACTAGCTGTCGTTCAGGCGTCAGCTAATGAGGATCCATTCTAAATAAACAATGAACCCCTAGTGTCATTGTTAAAGAGCTGTACCTACAGTACATAATTGCTTGTTTTTCTGACGTTCCTCTGTCTTCATCTCCTGGCTTTATGTCTCTCTACGTCACTCGCTCCCTCTGGGGGACGGAGGTGGGGGGTGGGCTGGGAAAGGGGGGGGGGTCATCACAGAGGCATGAGTCAAACAGTCCTCTGGACAGGAAAGAGTGCGTCACTCACAGAAGCCCACGTGCATGCGCGCACACACACACACGCAGAGGCCAAATCCCTGCATATATTATACGAACGCACACACACTGGTGTGGGGATACGCTTTGTAGACAAAGGCATCCACTTTATTATGCATAATACGACACAAACGCTTGCGTAGGAGACAGAGATGTGCACAGTGACACGCAGACACACACAAACAGCCATGCATAAACGTTCATGTATGTTTATCGTCTCTGTCGAGTGGAAACTTCATTATGTCAAAAAAACTGTTCCTTTTCAGGATTCAAATTCAAAAGTAGGAGATTGACAAGCTCCGAGCTTGTAGATCTGCTACCTTTGATGCTTTTGTGTGACACGGTAGTATCAAGTAGGGCAGGGGTCTTCAACAGGGGGTCCGGTACCCCTAGGGGGTCCTCGGAGTTACTACAGGGGGTCCTCCAAATCTTCCAATCCTTTTTATGTTAACAACTTGAACCCTAGTGTCCATATTCTGAGAACTGTTGCCAAAAATAGCAGATCTACAATCTCACAACGCCTTGCGCTGTGAGGGAAAAAGAGCAGACTAAGTACAGAGACAGAGTAAAAGGTCAAGTTCATTAGGTAATGACGGCTCAAGTGGTTAAATATCTGAAAACACAAATTGACATGAATCCAAAATACACTGATGATTGTGCTGTCAAACGATGAAACTATATGGAATCTATGAATTATTCTATGTTGTGGGGGTCCCTGCTTCATCTCTCCCTCAACTAAGGGGTCCTTGGCCTGAAAACGTTGAAGACCCCTGAAGTAGGGCATTAGTTAACGAAGAAACACAAGATAAAATATGGAGATATGTGGTTTATGCCCCGACCGCAACGATATACAGTACATACAACGTATTATACTCACAGGCAGACACAGAAATGTCTATTTTACACATAAAAGTGAACACACACACTCATACAGTATAGTGCACACTTACATACTGCACCTGAAAAAGATTTTTGTGTTGACTGCCTCTGAAGTGTATATTTGTGATACATACGTACATCACAAATATCACAAATGTTTAAAGGGCATATACACTACTGTGCCCTTTATTTTTTTTCCTATGCACTATTATGAGCAATATTAAACACAGTTCTACATACATTCGAGTTTCCTTAATATTTACAGTATGTGTTTTTGTCTGTGTGCCAGTGCACTTTCCTCCCATAAATCTGTATGTTTGGTGGACAGTATATACTGTACCTGGACAATGTACATAACCATTACATAAACGGCATACATATTCACATTACATTCTTATGTGTGTGCCTTACAGTATGTTCCAAACCCTTGTTCAACATGTTCACGTGCACATGGCACGTGCCTGTAATGACCTCCCTCACTGCTTCCCAATCCCTGCACCGCACTTTTTGTACTTTGTCGCGAGACGGGAGCATGAATTAAGCATAGCGTTTCCATGTGTGACACAAAAAAGGGGGTCTCCCCAGCAGATCTGCAGGGGTTTTCAACCCAGGCACAATTAACTGCAGTTAAGTCCACGGTTAACCAGGTGTTAACCAGGTGCGGCCATGCAGTGAACACAGTACATTCAGCCAAGTCAACCGAGAGAGAAACTATAACGTCTCTGTCGGTTGGAAACCTCATATGTCCTAAACTGTTACATTTCAGGATTCAAATTCAAAAGCAGCAAAAGTAGCAGATCTACAGTGGGTCTGCTACTTTCAATGCTTTCGTGTGATGCTGTAGTATGATAAAGAAGGAGCGTTAATTTCCGGGAAAAAATAAACACAAAAAGTAAAATATATGGAGATATGAGGTTTCTGCCCAACGATAAGCACAACACAACAGCAACACAATGGCACCACTCCACCATATGTTACAGAGCACTTTAGAGGCGCGCGCGCGTGCACACACACACACACACACACACACACACACACACACACACACACACACACACACGGTTGTCTTGCTATACTTGTGAGGACATCAACATTTTAGGACAGTAATTCTATAAATGGTACTTTTTTCAATTTTTAACCATAACCCTTGTGTCTTTAGTTTTTTTTTTGCGTGCCAGTGCCATGCACCAAAAATAGGCGATCTAAATTACAGCACAATGTGAAGCGTTGCGAGATATAGTATTTTGGGTGTGGTACACACAATCTAACTAGGCCTATGTTGGGTTCCTCACAATTTCTATTTCTGAAATGAACTATTATACTTGTGGGAACATTTGGTGCTCGGAAGTATAGTAATGCAAGTACACACACACACACACACACACACACACACACACACACACACACACACACACACACACACACACACACAGTGCACAGTAAGCAATTAAAAAACTGAATTGGGGCACGGAGAGCCTCGAGGAGGTTGAGCGAGTTTGGCGACGGCGAGAGATCAGAAGGTTGTGTTTTTGCGTGTCCTCCTCGGACAACAAGGTTCTGTTTGGGAATTATAACTCTTGTGAGGGGGGGACGATGAGCAGCGAACAAACAAATAAGCCCACGTCTCACAATAGCGACCGGTGCAAAACGCCCTCGAGCAAAGCACTGAACTGTGTGTAGTCACAACATTAACACACGCCAGTGAACTTTTGCCCTTTCCCTCAACAGCTACGTACCGCCAGGGTGTGCCTGATGTGTGTGCGAGGCAATTAAACACATGAGTCCCTATTCTGGGCATATCGTTGCTGTCGGGCAGAAACCTCTTATCTCCATGTTTTAATGTTTTTGTATTTTTCTGTTCATTAACGCCCTATTTGATCATACTACAGCGTCTCACAAAAGCATCAAAATGAGCCAGATCCACAAGCTCAAAACGTGGTGCGAAGCGATGCATTTTGAGCGTGTCGATCTGCTATTTCTGCTATTTTTTTGTTTGAATCCTGAAAAGTGTAACCGTTTTCGACATATGAGTTTTTTTTGCCTTTATTGATAGTACAGTAGGTAGACAGGAAACAGCCACTCCGACACTGACTTCTTATTGTCGGAGTGGCGACACTTCCATAGAGGTTAAGGTTAGGGTTAGGGTAAGAGATAGGGTTAGTGTTGGAATGGAGACATGTCGGAATGGAGAGATGCACTCAGGCCCCATGTGTATATTCTTGAATGTATTTTTGAATCCTGTGAGTCAATCGACTGAGTTGTGAGTCTGTTGATTACCTGCTTGCTAACCTTTCAGGCATTTAGTAGGTTTATACTCTGCCCTTCTTTTATGTAAGGGATAATGAATGGCTCCGCGGTGAATGACGATATCAGACCGAAGGGATAACATTTATAATTTGACTCAAAACTAAAAACAAAGTATATCCTTGTTACAGACTGCTGGAAGCGTTCCACAAGTGTTGCGCTGGGCGTCCCCCCAGCGCGACACGGTCGCCTTGGAAAACAAGGAAGTGCTGATTAGATAGAAACCATTTTCTGATACTACGTTGTCTATTTCTCGCTTAAAATATTTTTAAAAACATTCTTGAGAGCGACGTTTAGTTCTAAATGTCACTGTGTGTTTGTTTACATGGCTGACATGTTGGATACAGCACAAGATTCACGCAGTGCAGCTTGACTTCAGCAGGTGCTCTGAGTCTTTGATTAGGCAGCGGTCTGTTATAGAGCGGAGCGGTCTGTTATCCAGAAATAACAGACCGCTGATTTCAGCAACTGACCAATCAGAATCAAGCATTCAAACAAGCCGGGTAATAAATGGTGTTAATTTATGTATAGAAGATGAGCAGTAGTGTTGACTCACTGTGAGTCATCCTTCAATTTCTGTTGGTGAATGTCGGATTTTCTCTTTATTGAATTCACCTAGTAATGATTGTCCTTTCCTGGCTGGTACCCATTAGATTAGCTATCAAGGTGATGACGGAATACAACCTGTGTTCTCTTGGTCTTGATTGCATCATCCACTACTTACACTTCACTTCCTGTTCCTCTTGACACAACGCTGAGGAACGTGTAACACGTCTGTCTGGGTGAGGAAAATAAATCTCTGTGAAATGACATTTATTGACTTCTTGTTTTCTTCTTCTCGTGATATTGTTTTGTTGGGCCGTCCTTGAGACTTAGTATTGATTGATTTCATTGAATACTTTATTAGTCAGAAATGTAAACAGCACACGATAACACACACACACAAGTCCTTGGGACGTGTTTCCATTATGGTCATATATTCAATGCATCAATATAGCATACAAAATGAACACAATAATACATATCAACAAATTTAAACACTATGTTCGGAGGGGATGGGAAATTACATTTACTTCCCCTTGTGGTCCCCTGATAGATGTTTTGTCAGGCTAATTTTGAAAGAAACCAGTGTGCACAGACTTCACACAAATCCCTTAACGGATGGTGTCAGGGCATTCCACATTTTGGTGGCAGAGTGATTAGTAGAATGAGAATTTTCCCAAGTTTGTTCTAAACTTGTGGTTGCTGTGGTTGTACTGGGCAGCAGTGGTGGAACGAAACCAAGTTGTACTGTTTGAGCCACTTTTACTTTAATTGAGTCTTTTCATTTTTCAATACTCTATCTTAAAGATTCCGATTATTATTACTAGTAGAAGACTGTGTGGCTGTACTGGTCAGCTCCCTGTGCCTGAATAAATAAAACTAAATTAAAAACGCTCATGCAATGATAAAGATTTTTTTGATTTGTTTCACCCTGAAGTGATGTGACATTTTGGCCTCACAACATGCCCTTTATCAATCTGACAAGGGCATGTGAGCCTGACACGTCACAGCACTTTGGGGTGCAATAAGTTCATTACGTTTCGCTCAGCACCTGCCCAACACAGTGTGTGTGGATGTGCATGTCTTCGCTCTCTTTTCATCCCGTGACGCTGTGGGAGCACCATGGGTGTTGTCGGTGGTGTATCACCAGGGGCGTCACACCAAATTCTGGGCCCTGGGTACAAGGATTCACTGCGGGCCGGCCCCCCATGAATGTTAACTATTGAAAAATAGCAGATATACAAGCTCACAGCGCGGCACTGAGTGCCTTGTATATCTGCTATTTTTGAAAAATCGTGAAAATGTGTGCAAGAAACCTATGTCAAGGACCCCCAAGATGAAATGTATTTGGCCACGGACCCCGATCTCAAAATATTTAGTTCCAGGGACCCCCCCAGAAGCAAAATTTGAGTTACAAATGTTCGCTTAACAAATACATATATTCAAAGATTTGCACACATTTTCACGACTTTTCAAAAATAGCAGATATACAAGGCACTCAGTGCCGCGCTGTGAGCTTGTATATCTGCCATTTTTCAATAGTTAACATTCATGGGGGGCACCGAGTGCCGCGCTGTGAGCTTGTATATCTGCTATTTTTCAATAGATAAAATTATTAGGGCCCCTCCACCTTGGGCCCCAGTAACTCAGACAGTCCCACTTTCCTACCCCTTGTGACGCCCCTGTGTATCACTGTCATGTGAAATTCAGGGACTGCGTCACCATTTGGCCTTGCCCTCCAGGGTGTTCTCATGGCAGCCAGCCGTCCAACCGACAAATGACTAGAAATATCAGAGGAGCATTGCAGTGATTCAGTGGACTACTGCGTACGGTGCTTCCAGGGGCGTCACACCAAATTCTGGGCCCTGGGTACAAGGATTCACTGCGGGCCCCCGATGAATGTTAACTATTGGAAAAATAGCAGATATACAAGCTCGCAGCCGCGCTGCGAGCTTGTAGATCTGCTATTTTTGAAAAATCGTGAAAATGTGTGCCAAGAAACCTATGTTTCCATGTCAGTGATGCTCAAACTTTTTCATGTGAAGGACCCCCCATCTCAAAATATTTAGTTCCAGGGAGCCCCCAGAAGCAAAATTTGAGTTACAAATGTTCACTTAAAAAAATACATATATTCAAAGATTTGCGCACATTTTCACGACTTTTCAAAAATAGCAGATCTACAAGCTCACTGTGAGCTTGTATATCTGCTATTTGTCAATAGCTAAAGTTACTAGGGCCCCTCCACCTTGGGCCCTGGTAACTCAGTCCCACTTTCCTACCCCTTGTGACGCCCCTGGGTGCATCTGTGGTTCACAAAGGGGGGGTCCTTGAGGGGGTTTCCAAGGGGTCCCCCACTCCCCAGCTAAATTAGTTAATATCTAGGCCTATAGTATCGAAATCAGGTTAACCCATACACATGCAGCCTATATTTGAAAATCGTAAAGATGTGAAAATATTTTTGGAAACATTGTAACAAGAAATACTTCTATGGCACAAGGTATTTGTCAGATGGGGGGCCCGTGGCCAATACGTATTCATTTGGCGGTCCTTCTCATGAAAAAATAAATAATAATAATAACTTTTTAAACGTAATTTTTATTTTGTCACAGACATTCACAGGGTCAACTATTTACATAATGTTCTTTGTCATATTTTAGTCCATATCAATCCTCCATGGTGTCATTCTTCCGGGTCGTGTATTCAGTCCATTTCTCCAATTTTTCAAGAAACAGCTCCTCTTGTATCCTGAGTCTATGTGTAAATCTCTCCATCACTTACATTTCCTCCACAATGCATAGCCACTGCTCACAAGTTGGAGAGTCACTTTTATACCACAATCTTATTTTAATATCTCTTTTATTACTGACCACACTTCATCCCATAATGTGTCAGTTTTTGGACTGTTCCAAAATATATGCTTGTGATCAGCGTCCATGTTTCCACACACACATGGTTGTTTCTCTGCTGCTGTTTCTCTGCTGCGACTTTTCCTCTGATCTTTGGAGTTATGAAGTATCTTATAATGTTCTTCCAGTAAAACTCTCTCCACACTCTAGAGCTTGTGGCCGTGCACTGTGTACAAATATTGTACCAGTCTATCATGGCAATCTGCTCCTCAAATCCTGCTTCCCATTTCTCTTGGGAAAATGTTTTTAAAAACCAATGTGATGCAGATCATGGCATGTATACGTTCAATGCTACAGTGTTCACACAAGGAACCCGGCGGTCCTCCGCGGTCACAAGGTTTATGCCGGAGTTGTGCTCGCAACCTCCCTGTGTGTTCTAAAGACCACCTCCCCTGTGTTTCAGCTGGCATGAGGGGGTGAGTGACTTTTAGATGGTGATGACGTCACTGGGTTCTTGGAGGCTTTTGGTGTACAGTATATAATCCTGTTAAGATTTATTGAGATTAATGGTCTTCCTGTGTCACTGGTCTCTGGAGCCAGGCTGTAGACTGATTCACACGACTTTTCAAACCGTCTCTGTCGGGTGAAAAACCTCGTTATGTCCATAAACTGTTACCTTTCAGAATTCAAATTAAAAAAGCATCAAAAGTAGCAGATGGACAAGCTCAAAACGTGTCGCTTCACGCCCCTTTTCCAGCTTGTAGATCTGCTATTTTTGATGCTTTTGTGTGATGCTGTATGATCAAGTAGGGTGTTAATTTACAGGAGGAAAAAACACAAAAGCGTATAATATGGAGACGAGAGGTTTCTGTGAAACACTTCCCGTCATACGGTCTGCACGGTGCACCACAAAGCTCAGAAGATGAGTCAGGGAATAAAGCGGATGCCCCGCCCTGTCTCCCCCCGCCCCTGCTTCCGCTTTCTCTTTGTAGTCGCATAAATCCGTCCTACTGCAGTGTTATTTTGACAGCAAATTCTGGTTTAGTCTCAGCCCTAGTCTTTTGAATAACACACCATTTAGTCTTAGTCCTACGCCTACGGTGGCGCAGTCAGTAGTGCTGTCGCCTCACAGCTAGAAGGTCCTGGGTTCGATTCCCGCCGGGGGACACTGTGGGTGCTGGGGGCGTGTTCCCTCCTCCGCGTCATCAGTGCCCACACCCTAGGTGGTGTTGGCATAAGGGCCTTTCTGTGTGGAGTTTGCATGTTCTCCCTGTGTCTCCTAGGGTAGATACCCTCACAAAAACATGCAGTAATCCTGGTCTCTATAAAGCCTCCCCCTGGCCAGCCGGGGCGCCTGATGGAGGGGAGTGGAACTGGTTGGAATAACGTGTTCCTTCCACGCGCTACGTCCAGCCGGGGAAGCTCCCCCTGTCAGGTGATTAGAAGCGGCCTGCTCACTCCTCATGCATTGAAGGAAGCATGAGCTCAGTTCGGGGCCCTCCCCAGGTTGGCAGAGGGAGAGTAGAGCCCAGGATCACAGCTTAGGCAATTGGCACCGGGTGAAAAAATGGGTTACAAAAATCGTGGGATAAAAATTAAAAAGAAAATATATATATATATATTTTCGTGAACGGAAATGATGTGCATGATGGCATGGCATATGTCTGGGCTTTCAGGAGGTGTAGTTCCAGACTGCGACTGTGTCATCAACAACCCAATCAATAATCAATAGCCCTCCCTCTCTCTCTCTCTCTCTCTCTCTCTCTCCTCTCATTAATCTCAATTCATAAACACACGCATCACGCTTCAGGTGCGATTAGTAGGGGTGCAACATTTAATCAAACTAATCAATTTAATCGATGATTTAAAAAGGTACCTGTAATCGATAACTTCATAAAATAACTGATCGATAAATAATCGATTCCGTATTTTGGGCATACATGTCATCATGGGAGAAAAGATTCAAAAATAGCTGATTGGCAACTTCACAACACATTGCTGTGTGATGGGTTGTGAGCTTGTAGTTCAGCTGTTTTTATTCTTTTTTTTTTTGGAGGGGGGGGCAGAAACCTCTTAGCTCCATATTCGAACTCTGTGAATTAATGCCCTACCAAAAGCATCAACATATACAGGTAGCAGATCTACAAGCTCGAAACTGTTTCGAGCTTGTGTGATCTGCTGCTTTTGCTATTTTTGAATTTGAACCGTGAAAAGTAACAGTTTTGGACATAATATGAGGTTTCCACCCAACAGATGATAGTATATAGGCATACATATTTAGTAAATAAACACGCGTCTATTATTCGATTAATAAAGTAATTGATAGAACAATCGCTGTGGCTATTTGCAGCCCTATATCGCTCTGTACACGGTCATCTTCACTAACACCCAGCTCACTCCTAGAAGGCCACAATATTGATCCTTATACGACCCCCAATTCCCCCTGGGGGAAGTTCACTGGAGAGGAGATTTATAATGCATGGATGTGGAGGAGGAGGAGGAGGAGGCGGATCTGTTGGAGTTTGGGTTAGAGAAAGAAAGCTACTCCCACAGATAAGTGTCAGCGTTACAGATGCACACAGGTAGATTAGTTTGTCAGCTCCCTTTCAATCAATTTCAGTCCCAGAAGAAGGCATATGGGTTTTAATTGCTTGTTTTGTTTTTGTAATGTCCGGCGCAGTGAATTGCCCTTGTGGTTGCAATGTGCTGCAGGCTGTAGGAAATAAACCTGCCCTGCCTTAATTAGTGGAATCAAATGGCCTACCACCATATTAAAACTGAGAATACAATTAAACTAATTTGAGTAAAACGACGACTTCACCACCTTTCAGCCTATCTTCATACATTGATCCTCACTAACGTTCATGATAAAATTGCACCATTTCTTTCCTACTCGGTCTGTGTTTCATAGGAGGGCTCGGGGTAGATCAGAAACCCACCTACCAGTGACATCATCGATGGGGAATCCAAGCTAATGGAAACTATTCCTGAAAACTGAAAGTTACCATGCTATTATAGTCTGAGGACGACCTAGAGAGATGGAAGCCATTGTTCTAGCGATGATAAAATATAACTAGAAATACTGTTCCTATGAAACATGGTGTGGGCTCGCTCGTGACTATATGTGTCCCAATCTCACTGAGAGCCAGTCATCTCGGAAAGTACAGCTTTAGACAGGGACTGAAAATACATTTTTTTTTTTTTACTAAAATGTGATAAAGCCACTAAAGCATTTCATAGATTTCAGGCTACATTTCACTTAAATGCCAGAGCTTAACTCTGCATTTAAATAAGACTTTTTTTAATTAATGTGAGAGATCGTCAGGTCATTTGCAGGTTAGACATTTATTTAAAACTTGAATATCTCAAAAGTAGTATTTCAGCATGGCATCATTCTATAAGCCATATCTTCAAAACTGTTGGGTCAATCTCCACAACCAATATATCATGTTGTAGCTATGATCCCCAGCTTTCAAATGAAATGAAAAAATGAAAATGAATAAAAATCCAATGACTGGCTCCCAGCCAAATTGGGACACATATTCTGCAGCGTGCTAACTGTCATGTGAAGCTCAACCAATACTCCAGCTAACAAAGAAACAAAGAGACTAGAAAGATGCAATTCTGGGAAACTGCAAGTGTGGTTGCCCTGACGCGAATCACGAGGAATCTGCTGGGAAATCTATTCCGTTTTACCATTTGTCCATTTCATGCCCATATATGGATATCTCATCTGTCAGTCTCCCTTGTCCCTATATATTTTAGCGGTGCACCATGCCGTTTTTTTATGCCCATACATGGAGATCCCTGATGTCATCAATATTAAGCCCATATCTTGGAATGCCCATATATGGACAGGACATACTGTGTCAGCCTCATGAGGTCTATGATGTCAGACACCTGATGTCTGTCATCTCCATATTTGGGAGAAGTTTAATTCTTTTTAATTTCCCCATTCAAGTCAATGGAAAAAATGAATTCACGAATAAATGAATATAATTAAACACTATAATGTATCTCTTAGCAGAATGCACGCAAGCGAGTCCTGATGAAGCCGGTCGATTTGACATATGGCCCCAGTGCGTGCCACAAAAACTGTGGGAGGAGACGAGGAGTAACGCTGCAAAATAAAGTTTATCCGTAAAGAAGATGGATGGATGGAAAGGAAGAGTAAATTCAGACAAGTGGGCTGTATAGTCTGGTTCAGGCACGTGCACACATAGACATCAAAGGGGGCTTGAGTCCCTGCCCTTTTAACCGTCTGTAAAAAAGTGCCCTCTCCAGACCATGAATGCAGTTTTTACTATGGTGAAAGACATGCAAATGCCCTCTTTCCATGGCATATCTGAAGGCAGCAAGAGAATTGCCTTGTCCAAACTCTCCTGAACTTGAATGCAGCATTTTATGTTGAAAGAATAAAGGTCTTTGCACACTGCTGCGTTTTTCGTTGCGAAATGCGTTTTTCAGGGCAAGGAGAGAGAGAGAGAGATAGAGAGAGCAAGGGACCGAGTGGTGCGCGAAACGGGCGGCAGTGTGCAAACGTGACTGACATAACGTGAGGTTGATTTTTTTATTTGCGCGCTCCGAAATTCACTCCGATATTCGGCCCGAAAAACGCAGCAGTGTGCAACCAGCTTTAGAATTGCCCTCTCTATGTAGAAATCAATGCTTAATTCAGTGTGGTATCAAGCGCCAAAAATAGCCGAACTTCAAGCTCACAACGCGTCGCAGCGCGGAGGTCAGCTATTTTCAGTATTTTCACCAAAAGTGCCCTTTTAGAAATGTCAGCCCCTGCCTCTCTAACATTCTCTGCACGTCCCTGGTCTGTTGAACCACCCCAAATATATAAATATAAATGCTGTTTCTATTATAAACGTATCTAATCTAACAAAGAATGGTCTTAATTGAAAACGTGTGAGTAGCCTTCAGGTTATGGTTTACAACGGGAGAAAAACAACCCATGGGGGGGGGGGGATAGGCTACTTCTTGGGGGCGTACAAGTCGATCAGATGGCTATTTATTGATTGCGAGTTTAGGTGACGCGTCGATCTATAAGTATTGATAGCTTCCACTTTAAAGCTCATGTTGTGGAAATTCACTGAAGCGCAGCTGGCAAATCAGTCCGGACGACACGAGGGTCTCAGACATAGGAGCATTTTGCTTCCTTCCATATGTTGGAATTAATACAAGACGAGTCAACACAAAGCATTCAAAATGTGTACTTAATTAAAAGTACCAATACTGCAATATAGAAATACTCTATTACAAGTAGGCTTAAAAGTCCGGAATTCAAAATGTAGGCCTACTTGAGTAAAAGTAGGCCTACTCAAGTATTGGCATCATACAGTAATGTATACAGGCCTACTTAAAGTACCAAAAGTAAAAGTAATCATTCTCATTTAAAAATGTCAAATGTACTGTAGCTATAAAAATATTTAGCAGATCTAGAGTGTCGTATCCCGACGCATTGTGAGCTTGTAGATCGGCTATTTTCAAATGGCCGAAACATATATACCGGTACCGGTAGGGCTGAAGTGGTTAATGTATGTGTATTGCTAATTTAAATCTACAAAGTAGGCTAACTAGTATGCCTAACTAAAGAAAATGTACAATATTAGGATCCGAGATGTAGTGGAGTAGAAGTAAAAATGTTGGAAATTTGATATACGCTGGTTGCGACCGTCAGGTCGCAGCCAGTTACTATCTAATCTCTCGAGACAGCCTCAGAGTCGCTACGCTTCAAAGGAAGAGAGACAGACCGAGTGGGCGTCACCCTTTCTTTGCGATGGCTCGACAGCTTGGTTACTATCAAACCTCCACCGGCTGTCAGTCTGTCTGTCTGTCAGTCACATGTCACACGTCACACTTTTCCCCTACTCATATCTCCGCCACCGTTGCCCCAATCCATGCCAAACTTTGCACACACACTCATTTCTCACATGGCCCTCTTCTAGCGCCACCATGAGGCCAATTCTTGCAAAACACATTTTTGGACACTGCTCCTACAGATTTTGCCCTAAAATCACACAAAGCTGTACACAGTATCTCTAAAGTCATGTCATCAACATGGATGTGTCCCATTTCCCATATTCCCTCCTGATTGGCTCCATTGCCTTCTAAAGTTTGTGGTCTCTGCCGCGGTCTCCAACCACAACGAACAGAGTGCGTTGGGGCAGGGCCTGACGGTCGCTTATCTCCCGATTAGGGAGTCTTACTGGTAAATACTAGTAAGACGCCTCAGGGCGACAAGCGACCTCGGCCAGATGTCTTGGCCATCTGGCCAGTGATGTATCGGACCCGTTACCGTATATATGGAGACCCTGGTATATTTGGAGAACTAATGTAATATTACTGTGACGCATCATGACATCAGACATGTATAAATAAGTTGTTTTAATGATTTAATGGACACGTTTGCAGCATCTTTACAGGGCTCCTGCTGTTTACAACTGGACCAGCATCATCTACATATAACGAGACACCATGGCTACGGTACGTAAGAAGGTGGACAACAGGATCCGCGTCCAGATCGAGAACGGCGTTGCCCTGCACCAACGCACGCTGTTCGTTGTGGTTGGAGACCGCGGCAGAGACCAGGTGGTGATTCTGCATCACATGTTGTCTATAGCCACGGTCAGAGCTCGGCCTTCTGTCCTCTGGTGCTACAAGAAGGAGCTTGGATTCAGCAGCAACAGGAAGAAGCGCTTGAAGATCAAGACAGGAACTCTGAATATCAACCAGGACGACCCCTTCGAGCTGTTCGTCGCTGCCACCAACATCCGCTACTGCTACTACAACGAGACGCACAAGATCCTGGGGAACACATACGGCATGTGTGTCCTGCAGGACTTTGAAGCGCTCACCCCCAACCTCCTGGCCCGGACAGTGGAGACGGTGGAGGGAGGAGGGATCGTAGTCATGCTACTGAGGAGCATGAACTCTCTGAAACAGCTCTACACCATGACTATGGACGTCCATTCTCGATACAGGACGGAGGCACACCAGGATGTGGTGGGGAGATTCAATGAGAGGTTCATCCTGTCTCTGGCGTCCTGTAAGACGTGTGTTGTGATTGACGACCAGCTCAACATCCTGCCCATATCCAGTCACATGGCCAACATCAAGCCTGTTCCTCCTAAAACCCAGGATGAAGGTCTGTCCCCAGGGGAACAGGAGCTCAAAGACCTGAAGGATTCTCTCCAGGATACCCAGCCTGTGGGGGTGTTGGTGGACGGATGTAAGACCATGGACCAGGCCAAGGCGGTGCTGAAGTTCATCGAGGCCATCTCAGAGAAGACCCTGAGGAGCACGGTGGCTCTGACCGCAGCGCGAGGCAGAGGGAAGTCTGCTGCTCTGGGCCTGGCCGTGGCCGGAGCCGTGGCCTTCGGATACTCCAACATCTTCGTAACGTCGCCCAGGCCAGACAACCTGCACACCATGTTCGAGTTCCTCTTCAAGGGTTTCGATGCCCTGCAGTATCAGGAACACCTGGACTATGAGATCATCCAGTCTCTGAACCCAGACTCCAACAAGGCGGTGGTCAGAGTCAACATCTTCAAAGAGCACCGTCAGACCATCCAGTACATCCACCCCAGCGATGCGGTGAAGCTGGGGCAGGCAGAGCTGCTGGTGATCGACGAGGCAGCAGCCATCCCTCTGCCCCTGGTCAAAGCCCTGCTGGGACCCTACCTGGTGTTCATGGCCTCCACCATCAACGGGTATGAAGGAACAGGACGCTCTCTGTCTCTCAAACTGATCCAGCAGTTGAGACAGCAGAGTGCAGACAGTCAGCACAGCCTGTCTGCAGAGAACAAGAGCAGCACCAACGCCAGGCTGGCAGCCGAGCGATCTCTCCATGAGGTGACCCTCCATGAGTCCATTCGCTACTCCATGGGAGACCCTGTGGAGAAGTGGCTGAACGAGCTGCTGTGTCTGGACTGTCTGAACATCCCCAGACTCATCTCTGGATGTCCTCTACCGCAGAGCTGTGAGCTGTACTACGTGAACAGAGACACTCTGTTCTGTTATCACAAGGCGTCCGAGGCCTTCCTCCAGAGGCTGATGGCCCTCTATGTGGCCTCACACTATAAGAACTCCCCCAACGACCTCCAGATGCTGTCAGACGCCCCGGCCCACCACCTCTTCTGTCTGCTACCCCCCGTCCCCCTCACACAGAACTCCCTGCCCGAGGTCCTGGCTGTGGTGCAGGTGTGTCTGGAGGGAGAGATCTCTTGTCAGTCCATCTTCAACAGTCTGTCCAGAGGGAAGAAGGCTTCTGGTGACCTCATCCCCTGGACCGTGTCAGAAAAGTTCCAAGACCCAGAGTTTGGTGGTCTGTCTGGAGGAAGGGTGGTGCGAATCGCTGTCAACCCAGACTACCAGGGGATGGGCTATGGTTCCAGGGCTCTACAGGCTCTCCAGATGTACTATGAAGGAAAGTTCCCCACAGAAGATGAGAACTTTCAGGCCAACAGCGAGATCACCACCGTGAGCAGTGAGTCGGTCAGTCTCCTAGAAGAGGTGGTCTCCCCCAGGAGAGAGCTTCCTCCTTTGCTGCTGAAGCTGAGTGAGAGACGAGCAGAGAGACTGGACTACCTGGGAGTGTCCTACGGCCTCACCTCGCAGCTGCTCAAGTTCTGGAAGAGGGCTGGCTTCACTCCCGTCTATTTAAGACAGACACCAAATGACCTGACAGGGGAACACTCCTGTGTGATGTTGAAAGAGTTGAACACGGCCCAGGACTCAGAGGAGGGCCAGTGGCTTTCTGCCTTCTGGAAAGACTTCCGTCGTCGCTTCCTGTCCCTGCTGTCCTACCAGTTCAGCAGCTTCAGTCCCAGCCTGGCTCTGAACATCCTGCAAAACAAGAACACCAAGGAGGACTGCACCACTCTCAGCAGTTCAGAGCTTCTCTCTCAGTTCAGTCCGTACGACCTGAAGCGTCTGGAGCTGTACTCCAGGAACATGGTGGACTACCACCTGGTCATGGACCTCATCCCTGCCACCGCACGCCTCTTCTTCCTCAAGCAGCTGGGAGACCTGTCTCTGTCTGCAGCACAGTGTGCCTTGCTGCTAGGAGTGGGTCTGCAGCACAAGTCGGTGGAGGTCCTGGAGAAGGAGATCGAGCTGCCCAGCTCTCAGCTCATGGGACTCTTCAACCGCCTCATCCGCAAGTTTGTACAGATCTTCACCCGCATCCAGGAGAAGGCCATCAAGGCGGACATGGTGGCCTGTAAAGACGTCAGCATGGAGCCCACCGTCCGCAGCCTCACTGATGACCTAAATGAAGCCGCCAAGGAGTTTAATGAGAAACACAAACTGGATGTGGAGAAAGTGAAAGAGTTGGACCTGGAACAGTATAAGATCCGTGGTGATGAGGAGGAGTGGAACCAGGCCTTGAAGAACGGAGGAGAGACGGCTGTGGTCAGCATCAAGAGTGACAAGAAGAGGAAACCGGAAGGAGGAAGTGATGTCACGGCGCAGGGAGGAAAGAGGAAGAAGGAGAAGGACGGCCAGCGCAGAAACTTCAAGAAGAACAAAGAAAAGAAATGAGCAAAACACTGACAATGCTGAACAACTGTCCTTCAGTGCTGCTGCCAGTAAACAAACTGACTTCCCCACACCCTGAATCACACACCTGTAGCCATCAGACCTGAGTGGCTCCGCTGATTGCCATGTGTCAATCATTGTTGTCAATCGTTCCCTAGGTGATGGCCTGTTAATTATAGTCAATAATTGTCAATTAGAGTCAATTATGACTCTGGCCGTCACAAACCCCAAACATGCTTACTCAGTTATTCGTTATGTGAAAATCCTATGACGTCTATCAGATCTGACATCATACATACAATCCCTTTTATGCCCATACAGGGAGCTCCCTGTCTGAACCACCCACACAGATAGGGGCTGCATGTCTTCCTCCATATATGGGCATTCCCATATGAGGTCCTGTTAGATGGGCTTAATATTGATGACATCAAGGATCTCCATATATCTCCATTCTGTTAGAGTGGTTCCCATGTCATCACAACATACAATCCCTTTTATGCACATACATGGCGATCCTTATCTGAACCAGCCACACAGATATGGGCCATGTCTTGGCCATCTGGCCGGTGATGTATATCGATGACATCAGGGGTCTCTATATATGGGCATAAAAGGAATCTGAGGAATACCCATATATGGATGTGTCACGGTGATGTCACCTCACCTGTGATATCACATGTGATGTCACAGTGATGTGCCAGGGGAACCACAGTGTCAGGCGTGACAGAGATACGGGCAAGATGTGCCGGTTTTCATAGTTAACTGCGACCTAGGGTCAATTACTGTACTTAAGTAAATGCACTTAGTTAGCCTATACACCATGGTGGCATCCGTCTTGGAAAACCTGCACTGAAGCTGAACGAGCATAATAGAATGGGACTTTTATTGTCAGCAGATATTTAAAGGATTTCAAACACACACCACAAGTGGAGAGGATTGCGGTTGTGTGTTGGTCGTTTGATTGCCTGTTCATTCATATTCATATACAGGACTACTTTGCTGTGTGTGTGTGTGTGTGTGTGTGTGTGTGTGTGTGTGTGTGTGTGTGTGTGTGTGTGTGTGTGTGTGTGTGTGTGTGTGTGTGTGTGTGTGTGTGTGTGTGTGTGTGTGTGTGATCGGAGAACAAGCATCTGCTAATTTTCGATTTAAAAAAATAGAAAAATAATCAAGGGAAGGGATGCGACGCGAGGTGGCTGTGGTTGTCATGGTAACCGATGACACCGCATTTCCCTTTTTCTCTCTCTTCACTCTCTCTCTCTCTCTCTCTCTCTCAATCTCTCTCTCTCTCTCTCTCTCCTCGTTTCCTCCTCAACACGTCATTGTTGTGTGAGCTTTTAAGTCTGTTATTTCCAGAGGTTGTAACTTGTAGCCAGGTCTTGTAGGTCTGCTATTTTCGGAGCGCATAAGCCTATAACCACTCTGATAAATAAACTGCAGTTTAAATCAAATGTACCAAGCTATCGGGGTATGTGTGTGTGTGTGTGTGTGTGTGTGTGTGTGTGTGTGTGTGTGTGTCCATCCTCTGTCTGTTACCGGCTAATCTCCTGCAACGGTCGCTGCCAAACTGTGCACCTGTATTTTTCCACATGGGCCTGTTATTGCGCCACCATGAGGCCGATTTTATAATTCTTTTGACAGCAGTCCTACAGATGTTGTCCAAAGATCACGCAAATCAGTACAGTATCTCTACAGTCAGTCAGTCATGTGATCAACATGGATCTGTCCGATTTTCCATATTCCATCCTGTTTGGCTAAGATTGGCTTTCAAAGTTTGCAGGACTGGTCCTTTTGGAGGAACAAAATGCTTCAAATCACGAGCACGCACATTCCCACTAGGTCATGGAACAAATGCCACCCTTTTCACATTGGCCTGTTATAGCGCCACCAGGAGGCCACTTTTGCAAAACACATTTTTGGAACAAAATGCCTCAAATGATGCATGCAGCGTCCGATTGCTGTGAAAGGCCAAAGAAGACATGGTTGGCACCCTCTTCACATTGGCCCATTAAAGCGCCACCAGGAGGCCACCTGACCTGGCGGAGACCTGTGCTCGGAAGGGCACTGCTCCTTGTTGTTTCCTTTTCTTTTTTTTTTACACATCTCCATTGGAAAAGGAAAAAGCCAATTGGCTCTATGATCCATCCTTTGGCTCGGGCATAAAGCGGTGTTGACCGATTCATTGGTCGATGGTTCGCAGCACTTAAGGAATGCAAATGGACTAAGGATCGTATTGTCCAATCAATGCCCGGGTGCACGAGTGCACAGCGGACCTGGTAGGGAGCAGGGCATCAGTTCTATTGGAGAGGCATAGCATCAGCATCAGCAGCAGAGGCAGAGGCAGCCTGAACATCCCTGGCTCCTTTTGAGCATCATTCACACCAACCAGGGGTACGCAACGCAACGCAACGCACATCATCACGGACCTAACAGAGAGCGTTTGTAATAATAGCCTATTAACAAGACGTGATTTCACCCTGCAGGAGTGATCTTTTTTTTACAAAGCCTTCTCTTCGACTTTTTGTGGCGCTTCCCCTCCATTTTTTCCTCCTATATGGTATATTATCTTGAAAGGATCAACTGACTGATATAGATCGAGGCTCAATTGAGGCCAAATCAATTTCTTCCATAACCGGGAATTACGATGAAACATGTAGGTGACACGTTTTTCTTCTTCAATCCAGGGAATTACTAGCGGGAGGATCCGATGCGAATCGCTTCAGACTAACAGGTAAATATAACATGCAATAAACCCTTTGGAATGCCTTTTGTTTGTGGGGAATGAAACGGCTATGTAGCCTGCGTTGGATCCTTTATTATGCGCATAAGTTCAAAGCCATTCACACTAGCTGGCTGGTCAAGCATCTGGAAGAAAAACGGGCCTATATGTAGGAGTGTCGTACTTTTGATATCCATTGTCTTCCCCGCGGTCTCCTCTTATGACCAATACTAACTTTATATTGTGGTATATTTGGTGTATTTTGCTCAGGGATGCTACATGTTGGTTGGGGGTGATTTTAGCTGAGGACGCTGCGTGCAGACAGCCGTTCCTTTTACGCATGTGTTCTTCAGTTCCACTGCAACGTTTTGCGCTTTATTATTTAACCCTAAAAAACACAGGAGGCACCACGTCCTCACAACCGCGTGTTTATTTATTAAGCTATACATGGAATGGAAGCTCTCAACCAGCCACGACTGATTTCAGTCTTTTTAAATACGAAAATAGTAGGCTATATATCAGCAACCAGGGACGATGCTCTGAACATCTATAGCCTATTCAATTGATGCCATTTTAACCCATTCTGACTCGTCAGAATGGGTTAAAATATAGCAATAGAAAAGGCCAATGGTCCGGGGCCTTGAGGAGGTTCCAGGTGGTACCCAGCTAAATGATGGAAGAGTTGGAAGCCAAATGAGACCTTTAGGGTCCATTTAAGAGTTTAATTGTTAAACATCTGCATTTACAAGAAGTCTATACACAATTAGAGAATGTATAAGAATTGTTAATGACAAAATCATATCCAACGATAACAACATATAAGTGTTGGGTCTGAGAGGATACATCTCATCCAATGGTCTCTGACTCAAATGCCGAATAAATAATGAACCTTGATAAGAAAAGGGTTGAAAACGATTGGAAGTTCAGAAGCATGCTTCCCCATAATGATTATAAAAAGAAAAAGGTTGATAAAGCCTCTTTTTTCAACTTGGCTCTATGTGTAGAACAGAATGATAACACATATAAACAATTAAACATCATCATTCATATTATTTGTTTATAGGAAACACAGCACTAGTGGATGGGGGACTTCCTTTCAGCTGTTTCACAAATCACACATTGGGAATGGACCTGTAACAAAACAATAATAAATAATAACTAGAA
Source organism: Nannobrachium achirus (assembly GCF_963921795.1). Classification (NCBI taxonomy): domain Eukaryota; kingdom Metazoa; phylum Chordata; class Actinopteri; order Myctophiformes; family Myctophidae; genus Nannobrachium; species Nannobrachium achirus. The sequence continues at coordinate 40,557,557 of NC_137819.1, read as the reverse complement.
ATACTGTTCCTACGAAACAGTGTGGGCTCGCATGTAACACCATGTATGGGCATAACTATCTACCCTTTGGCTGCACCTCATTGGCTGCCTTTGTACTGTGGAGGAGAACTTGACTGATATAGATAAATAATGAAGATAACATACGTGAATAATTCACTTGTGAGA